>NC_135783.1:109273946-109591758 GCF_051106095.1 Pogona vitticeps | reverse complement strand
ACAAAGAAACAAACAAAAAAAATGTAAACTGAGGCATTATTTTCAATGGATTTCCGTTTGTAAACTGAAAATTGTTAACCAAGGCGTTTGTAAACTGATGTACTACTATACTGAAAACTAAAAATAAGACAGCTTAATAGCCTAGAAAGACACGTTAAAGCAGCAAAGATTATTTATCAAAAAACATCATTTAAAAATAGAAAGCATTATAACTTTAAGTAAGCATTAGTCTTGCAACGTATGAAAAATACCAAAGATACTAAAAGTAGAAATATATTAAACAAAATAACTTTCTCATCCTCTAAACATGTTAAAAACAGACATAGAAGAATAATACATCTTCTACGATGACTGCCCTGTTGATTGTGTGTGTCCTATCTCCACATATTTATAACTGTTATGAATTGTTTTCCTTTTATTTGCTTCCTTATCTGCTCACCCAGGTTTTTCAACAGTAGGAAACTACTGGATGTGCTACGATAATATAAAATCTAATCAACTTTGTATCTACTCAAATTCCTGAGCAAGGAATCAAGCAGAATGTCTGTTTGACAGAACACACACTCTTCCTCGCCTACTTTCCATTCTTTTCATACCAATTGTTTTCTTTTGTTTTGTGTTATCTTGATGATTGGTCACTGAGAATTTAATAAAATCTTAATTTTAAATCAGAATTTATCAAACAGTTCCCATGATCAAACTGGTTTGCTATTAATGTGGAACAAAAGATTCCAAAATCCATTTAGCATGTGTGAAAATGAGGTATGTAGGCAGAGTTATTCTCCCTATCAAACTAGGGAGGCATCAGGATGCAGCAGAGACCATCGTGAGTTACAGCTACCCTCTTGAAGGGAAAGTCTCACTTCATTTCTGAGAGGAATGGCTTCAATACAAAAAGCAAACACTTCCTAAGTAGAATATCAAGTCAGAAGGCTGAGTGGGTGAGCGTTTGCAACCCTCAGAGGACATTAAGAGCAGCTAGAAGTAGATCTGTTAGTGATTTGTACAGTACACTTCATAGGAATAGAATAAATGGTCATGCTAAGGATTTAATCCCTGTGGCTTTAGCAAATAGCAGTGCTATCATCTAATAGGAAATGGGTGGCATGTTGGTTGTCAGCTCTAATATTTTCTCCCAATCCAGATTCTTATCCATACTTTTCTTATTATACCACACAACTTACTTTTGCAAGACGACAGGCTGTTTCTCACATGAGACTAAAACTGCTTTTGGACTAGGAGGGAAAACATCAATGAAGCATTTTCAAAATGACTGGCAAAGTGTCAAAGGACAAATAACCCATAGCATTTTAAAAAACTGTGTTAGAACAGAGATTGGTTATGTACTGTCCTGCTATCCAGCAAGAAAAGAACTGTCTGTGATATTTGGGGAAAGGCAAATGTGAAGGATATGAGGAAGGAAAGACATGATGATGGTAGCAATGAGGATGGTGATTTTTAAAAACCTCAGCTCAAGATACACAAACTGTTCACCTGCTGGGCAATTGTACAGTGTGCCATCTCTACCCCTCACCCATTTTGACTATAAAAACAAACAGCTTCAAAGAAACAGGCAAATTCTGATGCTTACTTTTTTTTATACTGACTGCAAATGCTCTACAGCTGGTTCATGCAGAGTTGCTGAAAATTTTGCTGGTGACACCCAAAACCATAGAAACAAAGAAATGTGACTTTGGGGTTCTGATAGTGATTATAGGATAGAAACATGTTTGATTTTTCAGTTAAGTAGATATTTTGAAGTTGCTGTTACTTTTTCATTTAAAATTATACTTCAGTGACATGCAACACACAGTGATGTGTTCTCAAGGAAGTACAGTGGTGTCTCGCTTAACGACAACAATCCATTCCAGGAAAATCACCGTTAAGCAAAAACATCGTAAAGCGAAAATAAAAACCCCATTGAAACGCATTGAAACCCGTTCAATGCGTTCCAATGGGGTAAAAACTCACCGTCCAGCGAAGATCCTCCATTTGGCAGCCATTTTCGCTGCCTGTATAATGAGGAATCAATCCCTAAACACAGCGGGGAGCCATTTTAATTACCCAGTGGCCATTTTGAAACTGTCGATCAGCTGTTCTAAAAACATCGTTTGCGAAGAATCAGTTTCCGAAGCAGGGAACCGATCATCGCAAAGCAAAATTCCCCCATTTAGACCATCGTTTTGCAATCGCAATTGCAATCACAAAAAGATCATGGTAAAGCGGATTTGTCATAATGCGGGGCAATCGTTAAGCGAGGCACCATTGTAGACACATTTGTGGCCTTATCAGCCAACAGTGAATACTGTAACTCAATCAGAATTGTCTAAGGAAGTGGACTCATCCACGAAAGTTCACATTAAAATATAGCAGTCTTTGAGGTGTCGCAACATTTTTGTCTACTTTTTTTTCAATGTTCATTTTGTTTTTGAGTGATCTGCTAGGACAGAGTAACACAGCTATCTCTTCTAAACCAATTGAATTTTATGGAAAGCTATCCACATATTGAGTGAGTTACCGTGACTTATTTACTATGGGATGATAAGTCCACACATAAAAGCTGGCTGGATAACTCGGTAAGTTATGACCCTGGAGAGGTAGTTACCCCCCCCCCATGGCCTAAATTAACTCAAGTGAGGTGGCATAATGCATTTCCTGGTATGCATGTGATCCAATCCAGATAATGCATTAATTTGCTCAGCTGCAGAGATGGGTACTAAATACTATGAAACAATAAAAGGGCAATGAAGGGATGGCCCTGACCCCTCGTTAGGTGCCATACCCAGGCTCCGGAATAAATCACACTGCACCAGCACCTGTAATTGCACCCTAAGACTTCCCAGTAACTTCAGTTTCCTAAATCCTATCATTCTGTAATGTGTCTTTCTAATACCAAGACATTGCTTGGGTGGCAGTTAATAAAACAGGTCTCTGGCCCACTTCTCCATAAACATTTCACCTTTCCCCTTGCCATCAAAAATTATTATTGAAACAATACATTTTCATTTGAAGAGCTTCATTTTTCTTTTAAGGACAGTTGAAAGATATTTTGCACGTATTTACACTCTGTTTTCTAGAGTCCTCGCCTTTAGTGATTTCCAGTCCAAAAGATCAGATAAAACAGGACCTCTTGGTAGATTTCCAGCTTGTTTAAAGTAGACTGACAAGGATTTCTGACTCCCATTTGTTTAACAATATGATTCTTACCTTATTCTCCACCCTCTGCAGAAATGGAAAAAGTGTGACACACCAAGAGAAGCTTTTAAAAGGCTTCTATGACCTTCTGTGTATGCCATTTCATCACATGACCCCACCTGACATGTTTTAGGTTATGGATCCCCCCCCTTCCAAAACTGGAAGCTCTGTCTGCTTTTGAACCTCCTGGACCTAAAGTAAGCCAGGAGGGCAGAAATACGGAGACTATGAGGGGGCTTTTTTGAGAAAAAAAAATGGAGATCATAAGTGTAATGTGTCAGAAGCAGCATGGGAGGTACTGAGGGAGCCTACACAGTTAGTGGGCTGTGCTTTTTCCACCCTGTAATTAATAATAATACTGTACCAGGTTGTGGAAGTCTAATGTTTTGAATTATAGCTCCTGGAATCCAGTCTTCATGCTGGAAGATTCTGGGACTTGTAGTCCAAACCATGAGTTTTCCACATTCTGATTAATATTGTTACCTCCCCTCCCTGATCTATAGAGGAAAGGGACCAGCTGGGGCCAGCTGAAAACATCATAGAGAACTGCTCTCACATGGCATGTATTTTTCTGCTCATCAATACTGCTATCTGTGACTTGATGTCAGTACAGTTGTGCAAAACCAGCAAGGGACTCTTAAATCTGACTCAAAACATTCTTGCAGGGGGGGAAACTTTATTTGAATTGGGTTTAGCATGTTTGAAATTGATTTTTTAAAAGGTGACTGCATGACTCACATGTAAGCCTGAGGAGTTTTTGTTTGCTTGCTTGCTTTTTGCCTAGGAAGCATGTTTTTTGGTTGGAAAGGAAGATATTTTACTCAGCTGCAAAAAGGTTATTTATTTTAAATTGCTTGTGAAATTGATTTATTTTCAGTCATTTTGTCATATGCGAATGCCTCTGTCAGTGTAAATTGCATCTGTGGAGTTTGCCACTCACAGGTGTGCCTTCCATGCTCCTCCTCCACCTCCTGTGTACATGTGTGTGTCTCCCGCCTAGAAGTGCTGTAAAAATATCTATGTTCAGTTTCAGTCCCCCAGCTGTGCATGTGTGCTTGAATGCGTGTTTCCCTTCTGCCCAAGCAATGTCTCTGGTCAGTTTTGGTTCCTGGCTCCATGTTTTGCTCCATCACAATCCTAGTCAATGTCTCTGGTCAGTCTGAACCCCCCTCCCCCAGCTCTGTGGCTAGCTCTCTTTCTGCCACCCCATGTGTGTGTGTGTGTGTGTGTGTGTGTGTGTGTCTGTGTCTGTGTCTGTGTCTGTGTCTGTGTGTCTGTCTGTGTCTGTCTGTCTGTCTTGTCTGTCGGTCTCTGTGTGCATGTGTCAGACTGCATGGAAACCTTTGTTTTAATTTTTCCCGCTATCTGCTACAGTATTCTGTCCTAAAACTATGCCAGATTACATAGGGAGATTACTGGGGAGGCTGAGTTGGGTATCGGTGGCTTGGCTCTGGCCTGGTTCCGTTCCTTCTTGGAGGACCACCCCCAGAGAGTGCAACTTGGGGAGAGTATTTCGGCCCCATGGAGTCTCAATTGTGGGATTCCACAGGGGTCGATCATTTCCCCAATGCTGTTTAACATCTATATGAGTCCGCTGGGAGGGGTCATCAGGGGATGTGGAGCATCGTGTCATCAATATGCTGATGACACCCAGCTCTACATTTCCTTTTCACCAACTACAGGTGATGCCGTCCTGTCCCTCCAGCACTGCCTGGGGGCCGTACAGAAATGGATGCAGGAGAACGGGTTGAAGCTGAACCCGGACAAGACGGAAGTTCTGAGGGTGGGTGACCCTGTGGATGGTGGCTTGGAAAACTCCCTCATGTTTGGGGGGGGTGGCCCTGGCTGCGAAGAGTGGGGTCCGCAGCCTGGGGGTACACCTGGACCCGATGCTCATCATGGAAACGCAAGTGGCGTTGGTAGTCTGCACTGCCTTTTTCCACCTTGGGCAGATTGCCCGGCTGCGACTTTACCTAGACACGGGGACGCTCACTACCTTAGTACATGCGCTCGTAATTTCTAGATTAGACTACTGTAACACGCTCTACGTGGGGCTTCCTTTGAAGCTGATGCGGAAACTTCAAGTGGTGCAGAATGCGGCGGCCAGACTCCTTACTGGAATGAGAAAATATCAACATATCTCTCTACTCTGGCCATGCTGCGCTGGCTGCCCATCCGTTTCCGCATTGACTTTAAAGTGTTAATGCTTACATATAAAGCCCTAAACGGTTTAGGACCTTGATACTTGGCGGAACGCTTACTCCCAACTAGCTCTACCCGTGTCACCCGTGCGAGCCAGGAGGTGAGGCTGAGGAGCCTGATGCCGAGGGAGGCCCAGAAGGAAAGAACTAGAAACCGGGCCTTTTCGGCGGTGGCTCCTTACCTCTGGAATAACCTACCTCCGGAGATTCACGCTGCACCCTCACTGGATACTTTTAAGAACCAACTAAAAATGTGGATGTATAGGCAGGCCTTCCCTTCCAGTTAATTCCTGTCCTCTTTCCTTTTTTTTCTCTTTATTTGATTTATTTTGTATTTTTTCCATTGCAAAATCATTTAATTAATTAATTGTTATAAATTTTTCTTGAACTTGTTATGTTTTATGTTGTAAGCCACCTAGAGTGGTCGAAATGACTAGATAGGCGGGGTATAAATACAATAAATAATAATAATAATATTTAAATATTTAAATATATATATAATTAAAGAAAAAACACCACTGCAGCAGTGGCCAGTGGCTGTGAGGAGCAGCCAGTGTGAGGGTGGGAGGATGCAGGACAAAACCCAAAATGCAGGAGGATGCAGGACAAAACCCAAAATGGAACAATTCTAAAAGTGTGTGTAGCCCCCTCAACTGATATACAGCACAATATAAAAGCAGATTAAAAGTTTTCCCAAGAGGTTGCACACACCAATTAAAAACACACACACACACAACTACCACATGATTTTAAACCAAATTATAAAACCGTGATCCCTCTCCTGATTTATTTCAATAGTGCAACTGCATGCTCAGGCAAAAATTGTACCAGGTTATGGCTGATGTGTGTAGCCATCATTCTCTTATAGCATCCTTCTGTTTCCTGTGACTGTGAGATGTATTAGCAACAGAAACACAAGATAGTTTAAACCTTAAAAAAAATCAAACATTTCTTCCTGGTCAGACTCTCAGTGTACAAAGGGGCAGAGCTTAAAATGTTTTTTTTAAAAAAAAACAACAACCCAAAAACCATCACTAGATGGGGAGACAGGGTAATACAACATATGGGGAAGTTATATATATAGAAACAAGTATGCAATTCATATGGAAATCTTACTCCTTCCCTCTCTCCCATTCCATATGACATATGTGCTTAGAATCAAGAACCGTTCTCATTTTCCCAGAAATGAGACCTGTTCATATTTGAAAATAATATGTTGCTTTAAGTGGAGAGCCTTCCGCTTCATTTGATAGGAAGCCTAGTCCTGAAGTCTACTCGGACAAAAATTGCCATCAATTAAAGAGACAGACATTATATTGCAAAAACTGGACACAGCGCCTGTCTAAGGAATAAAGGAGAAGGCTGTTTCATTTTTCTGGGAAAAGTTAAAATATTGTGCTCCCATGAGTGAAGGATGTAAATCTTCTGCTTTAACTTATCTAATGGAAGAGTGCTGAAGTTGGCAGAGCCAAAGCAATTCATCTGAACTCAAGAATGCATGTCCAATGGCCTAAAAATGCATCCAGGATTCACAGCATGGAGAGACACTATATGCTGTTATCGAGTTGGCAACTGAAAGGACTGGCTTGGAAATTGCATGTTTTGAACCACAATCTCCCCTCACCCCATTATTTCTAGTTTCTGACATGCCAGAGGTAATATTTCAGAAGTTGCGTTCTTCAACAGTCATGAGGGCTAGTGGCATCCATATACATAGATTTCCCCACTGTCACTGAGTAATCTCTATGCCAGGGAAATTGGGAAACCCTTTTGAGCAGAAGCTCTGTGTGCTTTAAAAACTCTGCACAGTTGGTTCATGTCTTGAAGAGGCAACACTGTCTTTATCATGATTCCTCTCATTCAAATCTAGATTTTTCCAGTAACTTGAACTTGTCACATATTCTTTATATTGGAAATATGAAAGGGCTGGGAAAAATATGAGGGAAACACTCAATGTCCCTCTCTCCAGACTATTACATCTCTGCTCACACTATTGCGACAGCATTGTTGGAGCCGCTGCACAGTCAAGGTTTCGGTAGCGTGGCTCTCTTTTGCCTCCCGCCCAAGGATAACACGAGACTTTAAGGTCTCACAAGAGGAGTTGGGCGAGAGGGGGGAACTCCAGGTTATTTAAAGGGTGTTCCCCCCTCTATCCGCCCTCTTGCTTTTCTGGCATGGCGAAGGATAAAGTTCCGCTTCATGGCTCTGTTGTGAGCTGTGTCATTGTCAAGGCCTGCAAGTACCAGCGATTTGGAGGCTGGGAGGGTAGCATCGGCTACCTCCCGCAGTTTGTTTTTTATTCTTGCCCCTTTGGGCTTTAGTATTAATAATTTGAATTCCCTCTTAGTTTCTAATTCATATCGTTTCATTGTTTAATTTAGATATTTGTATTATTAAGGGTGAGTGGTAGCTGCGCGGAAGGGGGTGTGTGCGCTTGCGTGGCTTGTGCAGTTTGCACGGCTTGCGCAGTTTGCACGGCAGCACAATCAGATCCTAGCAAGTGGACGAAGTAAATTTAAAAATAATAAGAAAGAAAGAAAGAAAGAAAGAAAGAAAGAAAGAAAGAAAGAAAGAAAGAAAGAAAGAAAGAAAGAAAGAAAGAAAGAAAGAAAGAAAGAAAGAAAGAAAGAAAGAAAGAAAGAAGAGTGAGAGAGAATGAAACAGGAGCAACCCTATATATATAAAAATCTAGCTGGGGCTTGAAGGTCCAGTTATGAGAATTTAATGCTCTCACACCTACTGGAGAGCCAATTTTGGAAGTGGTGCGTTTGTAGCAGTGAGGGAGGGTGAGACCTCCTGTAACATTGGCTGTTGGGCGTGTACGGGAGACCACTCGGTGTTTAGATTGTTGACGCTCGGCTCCCAAACTCCCTTCCAACCTCCCCCTTTTCAACGGTCAGCCTTCAGTGGGTAGTATTTTTTAAAAGCAAGCACATAGCAAAGTGCTATGTTCAAATCAGCCTTGCAGGGTCACATGTCACTGGCATAGATGGATCAGGGTTTAAAAAAAGAAAAAAAAGAGAAAACAATAAATAAAATTAAGAATAATAACATATCAAATGTAATTTAGCCAGAGATAAAAATATAGATAAATAATAAAAATATTAATTATAATGTATTAATTGGAATTTTTAACAATTACAGTGGTGCCCCGCATATCCGTTCCAGATTAACCTTCGCTATGGGGAAACATCGCTAAACGGAACGGGGATTCAACCTGAAATGGTTGAAGGCCAGGTTCCTGGCCATGTGTATCATTTGGTCCACGATTATCCCTTGATTGGCATGGAGGGATGCCAGGTTTTTCCTATCCGTTAATATGGCACGCAGGGGTGTTAACCGTGAGGTCTGCAGAGTGGTCTGTAGCGGCCTTGGATTGGTGATTGATCACCAAAGGAGCCGATTGGATAGACCTGGGTTTTTTCAGAACAATGGAGTCGATCTGGGTTTGGGTATCTTCTTGGAAGACATCAAGGGGGGCCTGCTTGTTGAGCTTGATGGGCTCGATGGCGGGCATGGGACTTAGCCGGGCTAGTCCCTATGCTGTAGTGGGTAGTGCAGAGAAAACAGTTTTTTTTCTGGTGAGTCCTGCTGCAAACAGTCCATCGGACCTCCTAATGCTGCGGATTGTGCGATTACAGTGCTTGGGGGGAAAGATGCGCTGGGCCACAACTGGACGAACAGTCAACAAGTAAAGATGGCTTGAGGTCCGGGGGTGGCCAAATTGTGACACTCTGCGATTTACCTGTTTCCGCACTACGGCAGGCCCCCCTTTTGCCAAAGGATGGCAACTTTGAATTATGATCAGTAAAGTGTGGCCCGTGTTTTAATCCATGATATTTGCCTCGCATCTTTATTCCGGGGTGGGGAGGGCAAGCGGTTTTCATCTCCAACAGTCTTTGTTTTGTAAGTGGAATTTACATTCCACTATGCAAAGGCCCATCACCATTCCTAGGGTAGCTGGATCTTTCATTAATCTGGACTCCTTCAGGACTCTTGCAGAACATTTCAGCAAATATGCCAAATCTGTGCCCACATTTCGGCTGGGCTCCTAATAATCTGCTTCTCATGATTTTTAGAAAAATCAGTTTGTTGACTGTTGTATCTCCTCGCTCCATTAACTAAGAAAGGCCGATTTTCTATCCTGAATGGAAGTCTCAAGGTAAATAAAAAAATCAGCTCACCACTTTGAAGAATCTCTTTAATGTGGAGATAGGAAATGTGTGATTCTTTAGATTTTGGTAGATTTCAGTTCCCCCTCTCCTTCCCCATTGACAATCCTGGTGAGCGCTATTAGGATCTGTAGGAGCGCCACACTTCAACCTCATTGGAAGAACCACACATTCACAATTACTGATACAGGATTCTTTACAACCCAGGGGTGTAATAGAAATTATAATAATATTGATAATAATCTTAGAACTTTTCCAGCTCTTTAGTCATTGTTCAAAGAAAGGAATGGTTATTAATGTGAGTGGCAGTGATTAACTGGATTTTTGGCCCAGTTCTAGTGACTTGTTCACTTATATTTTTTACACCTCTTTTTGCAATAATGTCCAGGTTGCAATCCTATGCACATTCACCTGGCAATCAATGATGCTGTACAAAATGGATCTTATTTCTGACTGGACACAAATTTGACTGTACTGCTAGTACTCTCTGACAATTAAGTTAACAGAAATAAAAAAAAAACATGGAACATGACCGCAACATAGGACTGATCACTTTTCATTTCATAGCAGTCATCCTTTATATTACTATCAGGGTGTTTCACCGTCAACACTTGCATGTTTCCATTTACTTCAGTGAAACCACACAACTGTGGTACACCACACAGAGTTAAGTGATGGCTGCATTAAACTAACTGACAAGGCTGTCTTCTATCTTGCGAAGGCAATTTGTGATATATTTGATATTGCGACTGCTTGCCAGGCCACAGTGCTGTTGATAGTTTTGACACTGGACCGCAAAACACAAGTGTTATCTCTCCATCTTGATGAGTTCATTCACAACTATGGTACAGGTGATGAAGTTCCACAGCTGGAAGTAAGTTTAGAATTGTTATTTTAAATAATAATTTCAGTTATGTCATTGTTCTCAGGGAATAATATGATATTATTTTTCTATAAAAAGATATTGCTGAATATGCCGTAAGAAAATGAACTGCAACCTATCTCTGTGTGCACATAAGGAAAAATGAAGAGTTTGCTTGAAAACACATGAAAATTAATAGCTTTCCTGATCTGAACTCATGTTTCTCATGCTCTTTGGATTACAGAAGGGTTATCCTTCTGGTGTTTGCACCCCGGGGATTAACATCTGTGCAAATGTGGTAATATAAAAAGGCCTGAATGATGAATCCATGAATTGTTCTCATTGACATTAGCAGATACTTTCTCTTGGACACGTCTTTTTTGCAGGTGCACAAGTGGCCGACCACACACTAATTGAGAGGATTATTTTCATAAGACTGTGTAGTCTGGGAGGCTCTTCTTGAAGAGAATAATTGTCTTAAGCAGCTGCTAGGAGCCATTTTTATTAATTTCTTTAAACATTATCTGGACTTTAACTCTCCCCACCCCAATGCACTGTATACAAGTAGTACTAGGTATTTTACCAAAGAAGTCTTCAGACCATTTCTGATAAACACAAACAATACTACTACTACTACTACTACTACTACTACTACTACTACTACTACTACTACTACTACTAATAATAATAATAATAATAATAATAATAATAATAATAATAATAATAATAATAATAATAAAAAACCAGCAGCAAACATTCAGCTTGCAAAGGGTTAAAATCATAAAATACTAACATTTGTATGTACAATTTCATTAGACGATTTGTCATCATAAAATAAACTTTTACAGTATACAAAGTTACATGTTATTTATATTTATATGGGAGATATTTCACTGAAGTTGAAAATATACAGTAGGCTCCATTAAAAATATAATTATTCCACCATCAGTTTTTCTTTAAGAAAAAAAAAAACCACCACAAAAGCTGTTTTTATCTTTTACTCCAAGAGCAAATCTTTAACACACAGCATGTCTGTACAACACCTGTTGGGATTAAGTGATCAGGGCAGGTTCTCTCAGAGCCTTATACACTTTGCACTGCCTGCCTATAGAATCCAAAGGTTATTATGCTATAGGTTTCCATTCACTGTGGAGGATTCTTCAAGTTCCATTATATCCTGTTTCTTGGGTGACTGCCAGGTTTGTCACCACAGGGCTGGTTTTAATATCAGGAAAAGGGGAATGGGGGTGTGTGGAAGGTTCCCTGATGGAATCAAACCTTCCTTTTACAAGGCCAACTACTGTTACTAAAAGCACTCTCTAAATCATGCAGAACCATCATGTTGTCTTACAGAACGGTGGACATTCTGTTGACTTGTATTATTTCCAGAAACTGGGAAATTACTTTTTTGCAGACTATAACTCCCCAGGCTGCCCAAGGGAATTTTTGGACAGTAGTAAAATAATAACGATGATGATGATGATATAAAAATAAAAAATAAACCACATTTCTAAGTCATGATTATTTGGACCGTGCTTATCAATATCAAACATGCATGGTTCTCTCTGTTTGAAATACTAGCTGGGGAACATACTGTTATTCTCAGAATCTTGTTGGTATTTCTGTATCTGGGGATGAAAAGTCTAAATACAACCAAAACATTGGTTCTCAGTACCATGGATCCACCAGGAATAGCATCCTTGCAAAGTGCAGTGGTTAAACTGCAGTAATGCAGTCAAGCCTCTGCTCATGGCCTGAGTTTAGTCTTGACGGGCTCAAGTAGCTGAGTCAGGATTGACTCAGCTTTCCATCCTCCCAAGGTCAGTAAAATAATTACCCGGATGACTGGGGGGGGGGGGGCAAAGTGTTGTTTGCATAATTATGTTGTAAACCATCCAGAGAGTGCTCTAGCACTATGGGGTGGTATATACTGTACGTTGAAACAACAGTCACAATAATAATAAGGGCACTTCCAGATGAGGCTTCTATTGCATCATTGCATCAGATGTCTGAAGCAGTTCCAGGTGACAAATCTATATGGAAGTCTCCAGATGTGTCCTCCTAGCACTTTTCCTGTGCTTTTTAATGGCCGTAAACCTGTTGAGGTGGGAAGGTTGTAAGAACTACGGAGTGCCTCCTAACTGTTAAGACTGTGACCCTTTTCTCTAGAAGCACCTGGTGTCTTTGGGCCGGAGCCCGCATGCCACCCAAATGAACGTGAAGGCTTCCTCTGAGCACAGACTTCCCAAATTCATCGCCATGTTTGCTCAGCTTAACGGAGTCATTCCCCCGACCACATTGCTGTAACTGGAACAAGCTTGGGGTGCTCAGCCTGCATTTCCTGTGCTTTTCATGCCCTCATCGGGAGACAAGGGCTCCGTTCACACCGGAGCAGACCTCTCCGTATGTCTGGCGCTCTTCTGCCTTCATGTCCTTTTTAGTTCTGGTGTCCAGCTGACATCTGACTGAGCGCACATTTCTTTGGGCCACAAACAGCAAATGTTTCATTTGCAGTCTTTGTTTCTTTCCTTGACCCCTGCCGGGAGGTTCAAGGGTTTTTGCAGTGAGTGGCTGTCAAAGGAGCCCAGGCCCTCCTTTGTCACAACACAGCCAAAGGTTTTGTTTGGCACAGAATGCAAATAGATCACCGCTTCACCCGGTGTGGTTCCATGTGGCCAAGACTATATGGTTTCTCAGGCTGGCTGAATACCGCCTCCAGCTCCCTTCCCCCCCCCCCCCCAATATCTCTGTAAATCCTACTCCCACTTGCTTAGCATTTGCTTTGCCTTTATCAGTCCACACTGTGTGCCTCTGCTTCTGACACGACATTACCAGTAAAAAGAAGCCTGGTTCTTCACTGGCTGTAGTTAATGTTGTTTCATTTGCACGATGAGGCTGGGTTTTTCTGCAAAGCGGGCTGGTCTTTTGAATTCCTCCACCAGGAATCAATTGGCCCGTAGAAGATGGCCCAGGGTTGTTTTCTGCCTGTTGCACAAGGCAGGAGCCAAACGGATGGATTCAAATTACAAGAAAGCAGATCCCAGCCGATCGTTAGGAAGCTGGAAGCTCTTCAGCAGTGGAATGGACCCCATCAGAAGACAGTGGCCTCTTTTTCTTTGGAGATTATTTTAAGCAAAAAATGGAAAGCATTTTCTAAGGAATGCTTTAATTGTGGATGTCTTATCTACAGTCGGTCCTACTTGACTACACCAACAATAGGCTAGTATTGTCGATAGGGCCAATCCTGGGAGCCTTTGGAGAAATGAATCTGGCAGTCCTAGGAAATCCTCTGGCATAATACACTTTGCCCCTGTAATGCCCCATTTTGGGGTCTGTCACCTTTTCCAGTAGATTTATGGCTGCTGAGTTTTCACATGAATACCATGGGCTCAAGCAGCAGATTATCCCCTACTAGTAGAGCTTCCTTGGGCTCATCCCGTCCCCTCTTGGCAGCTGTCAGCAAGGTTTTGAATGGTGCTTAGAACGCATGCTTAGGTTTGCAAGTACATAAAGGTTTCCGTGGCTTCCAAGATAAACTATAAGTCCATTTTCTTTTTAGCCTGTGTTCCAAGGCATGGAAGTATCCAATTAACATGAAGAGCTTATTTATCAAAAATTGAATTACAGCTAAATAGGGTGAGGCAGACAAGGAAGAAAAAAATATTTTATTAATTTCAGCTGTTATGTCTTAATGTAAAGAAATCACAGATTGGTAACGGACCCCAATTTCTAATCTCCTAGACTATTAACTTTTAAATCTTTGTTATGGAATACATTGGCAACGTTCCAAAATGTTATAATTTTCATAGACCTGACCTGGAATTTTTCCTGTTTTCATTTTAAGAAATGCAGAGGAAGGTGAAAATATATTTTAGGCCACTTTGTTAATTGCTTGATAATATTTCTATTAGCAGATTTTTCTCAACAGGTTTCAGCTGGTGTGTTCCTGAAATATAGCATTTCCCTCTGAGACAAAAGATACTAAGAAAATGTTGTTTCAAGTTACAAAACATAATACTATGGAATTACTGAAGGCATTGGTATTGTTAAATAGTTACTCCAAAGATGTATTTAAGTTATAAAATCCAACCATCTATAAAATAAGAAGGTTAGCTGCTGAAAAAGTCATGGATATGAAAACATCAATTTCATCTCAACAAGATCCCAACATTTTAAAAACCAAAACCAAAATCAATTAAGGCACTGCGATACTTTTATTTATTTTTTTCCTACCTTGTATATGTTGCCATATACAGTCCTGTTTATGAAGTTCTCTATGCCCAGCAGATGGAATACCAGTACAGAAGGAAAGATTACTGGAAGGGGCATTCAGGGTGTTGGTCAACACATTTGGGATGTGATTTTACACACACACCTGAGAGTGAGAACAATGAACTCAGTGAGTACATTGCATAAAATATTGATGACCTTTTAATTGTGCTGTTAACCGATTTAATTTTTTCTGTGTTCTTGAATTGTTTTTCATTCCCTTAAATGTCAATGTGGTCAAAATGCAAAATGAACAAGCAAACAAGCTTACTCTACTACCACACTCTGATAGACTCTAAAATGGTTGGCATAGCTTACTGAGTGCCCAGCTGTGGACTCCAGAGGTCCAGAGTTGGGGTCCCCACTGTGCCTCCTCGAAGATGAGCCAGATGAGATCACCTGCCATGTATGTGGCTGATGGGGTTATGTGCTCTGCCACCCGTGTGCCTTTGAGCAAGCTGCACAATCTCAGAACAACACCAGAAGGAAGGACTGATGATAAACCATTTCTGAATACATTATGATCAGTATAATATACTGGGAAGATCATCTTAAATTAGAATTGACTTGATAGCACACAATTAATGAATTAAGCTTGCATTTATTGGAAGACTCTGCAACAGGGCTGTAATCCAGGTGGGGGATGGTTGTCTATTTGGCCTGGGACGGTTGTGAACGAACACATGCTAGAAGAGGAGGAAGAGGAGGAAGAGGAACTACTACTGGATAGCTCAGTAGTTTAGGCAGTTTGATTAGGAGTTTGATTCCTCACTGTGTCTCCTTGACAAGGGCTAGACTTCCAGTTCTGCAGTTCAAAGAAGAAGAAGAAGAAGCACTTCTGGACCTCTCAGTGTTCTAAAATAATAATAAATACTCTGATGATGATTGATAAATACATATGCAAATTTGTCTGTCTCTGTGTGTAATTTTTGAGAGGCATCCCAATGCTTGGGAAAGGGGGCAAACTCTTCCTACCCAACTGTGACTTCCTCCCCCACATCATATTTCCTCTGCTGTGAATAAAACGGAAAGTGCCCTCCATTTTGAAGCCGGATTGCTATGGGAGATTTTTGAAGAGAAAAGGTCATAATAACTCAATGGGAAGGCTTCATGCACTGGTAGTTCCCCACCCATGAGATATACATTGCCTAAGATTGTGCTCTTAAATTGCATAGATTTCATGGATAACTCAGTGAGACACCTACAATAAATAGGTGCAGCTTGTGTGGTCTGGGGTCACCCAGATTCCTTTTCTTCAATAAGTAATTTTTCTCTCTTTAACTGAGTCAGGAGTACCGTATAAATCTGGATGTTTTAATAATGACTGAACTTTTTATTTAGTGTGAGACCTATTTCACAGTAAATCAATATCCTTCTTCATAACCCAGTGTGTTGCTGCCTGTACTCTCTGTTTTGTTTTGGACTCTCTACAGTACCGGGAGACTAACATTATTGGACACGATAGTAAAACACAAGATATAATGTGTTTTTACTACTGCATGTCATGGCCGGAATGTTCACATCCAGCAAATGAAATAACAAAGGAAGATTAATATTCCATTCCCTTTTATTTATTAAAAATGAAGTTTTTATCTTGAGTTTATAAATCTAGAAGCAATAATATTGCTTATCTCCAGATACCCATTATGGTGTGTTGACTTTAATAGACAAGTCCAACACTTCAAATGTGGAAACACAGTGGGTAATATTTATATGAAACTTCCAGCAACCATGGTATTTTGCTCATGTGGAATATCATGGCATTTTGCCTGGATCAAGTAACCAGCAGATTAACACATTAACACTTTTTAAAAACATGCATGTAATCCACTCTGAATGTGGTCTTTGACTCTTGGTAGGAATACCTATCCCCCCCCCCCCCCGATTGAAGCACTACCTCATAAACCCTTTCAAATAAACAGGCAGTTGCTAAGGCATTTCAGAAATATTAAGACTGGATGGTATAGATTTATTTAACCAAAATTATTTTATGTGACACTTTTCCTTTCTTTCCCGAAAAGGATGTACAATGTGGCTAATACTATGATGACAGTCAGTCAAAGACTAGCAAAACCAAACAAAACTGAGAGCCCTATGGTGTCTTAAAGGCGAGGAAATGAATTGTCTGAAATTTTATGGGCTACAATCCATTGTGTCATATAAGCAAAGTTGAATCAATTATGTTTGTCAAGGTGCTGCGTACAGAGAAACCCCACTGGGCTGTCATTTTACACTATCATCTTGTATTATTTTAAAAAGTTACGGTGAACTTTAGGGGTCATCGTGTGCTCCTGTTTAGCCACTGGGAGTCATTTCCAATTTCACTTCCAGTTTAGATTATGGGATTATTACCATGGTATTAGTGCCGGATAAACTGTACTTAATGTTAACAATGCTTTGTTTGAAACGATCCAACAAATCATAGGATGCTGGAACCATTTGTGGTACCAAGGCTTTCTGTCACTTGTTTTCATCCCGCTAACGCACAGCTGGGCCTGACATCTGAACACGGCCCTACAGTGAGTGAAAACTGCTCAAGAAGGCACTTCAGTCACTGACCTTTAGATCTCTAGTGTGACAGGATGTAAGACAGCCACTGTGGGTTCTCTTAAGGTGTGATGAGAAGGGGATTTGTCTCACAGTTTGGTCTGGTTTGAAGATAGGATGATTTACTCCTTTTCCTGGTGACCACTTGACATACAGACACTTGTGAACCAGCCTGTCCATGATCCATGCCTACCTACACCTTTTGGGGTCCCTGTCAGTGGCTACTTTTTTTAAAATGCAAGTAGGGTTGCTCCATTTTGGTTCAGTTCCATCATGTGCAATTGCTGGGATTGAACCAAAGCTGTTGTCTTAAACTATCATTTGGCTGGAGATGCTTCATGACACTGGGAAATTGAAAGCCTCCTTTCTTATGCTCCTCAGTGGAGAGCGAAAGTGAGATGATGTGCAGGGGCATGTGTGTAAAGTCTTTGTAAGGCAGTGAATTGTTTGCTCATCAAGTCAATAAAGTGCTCTACCACTTAGAAATATATATATATTTTTAATGGAAAGCTTCTATCCACTACCCAAGGAGGAAGAAACAGGCACATACAAGGAAGGGGATCTCTTTTTTTCTCTTTGCCTTTAAAGGGTGGAAGGGCCAATTAGGATGGACTGAGGTGTGCGGTGGTTTCCTGCCCAGAAACAACTCAATCCTTGCATTTGGATGCTTGGATTGTGCCCAAAAGACACATTGCACCTTGAAGTGACCTGTTGAGCATGATCTAGCCTGTTCCAGGCCAGGAGAATTTGGCTGTCTGTTCACACACCCATTTATTCCCTCCCTGGCCCTTTTGTTCACTGGACCTCCAGGCTGGTACAGGCAGGTTGGCAGATATGCTGTATAGGCAACTGGGAAGAGTGGTGAACAGGGAAGTGGTAGGAGGATGTGTATACTAATCACTGATTTGGTCACACGTATTGTTCTTAGCCGCAGCCCTTTGCAAAATGCAAAATATGTACAAATATTCTGAGTTGTATCTGTGATCACTATCATTAGTTAGAAGTTACGGTGAGTAAAAATACATTATTTTTAAAAAGGAAAGAATTAAAAAAAGAAAAACTAACTTCTAGAAAATTAACAGCTTTGTGTTAAACATCTTTTCCTAATTTTTTAGGTTTATGGTTGAAAAGAGCCACACACGAACTCTCTATTTATCCACACTGATTAGTCGTTTTTAAAATCATAATGGTCATCATCATCTTTATCACACCCAGTAGCCTTTGAGAAGTGAAACCTTAATTTGAGATATAAGAATATAGTTGCAAGGGTTTCTATATATTAGGGTCCCAATAAAACACAATGGGTCAGATTGTCAGGTTCAGGACATGCAATCCTGAACATGGCAATGCTAGAATGCCATCAGTGACATAATAAGCAATAACCACAATATTCAGACATATCTCTGTGAATGATTTCTAGAAGTAAATCTGTGTAATAAGCTACATATTCAGGAAGTTGTTTTAACCTGTAAGTGTGACTTTGACTGCAATCTTAATCTAACTGGAAAGTTTTCTAAATAGAATCTGTTTGATGGTTGTTGTGAGTTTTTTGGGCTCATTGGCCATGTTCTGAAGGTTGTTCTTCCTAACGTTTTGCCAGTCTCTGTGGCCGGCATCTTCAGAGGACAGCACTCTGTGCTCTGGTGTAGTTGGCTTGGGAGTACAGTATTTAAGGCTGTGAGATAGGCTTTTGTCTTTTTCTGTAGATGGGTGATTAGTGTGTCTTGTTGTGGGTGTATTGTTGTGCTAAGGAGAAGAGATTATCTGTCCCTGTGGTTGATGGGTGTCATTAGCTGGTCTTTTATGTGTAGTGATCCCCTGTTCTTGTGGCTGGGTAGAGTTTGTTGACCTTTTGCACACTGTATTTTTGAGAGCTGGGAGCCAAGTTTTGTTGAGCTTCACACTTTCCTCTTTTTTGTTGAATTTCTGCTGGTGCTTGTGGATTTCAATGGCTTCCCTGTGCAGTCTGACATAATGATTGCTGGTGTTGTCCAGTATTTCAGTATTTTGAAATAGAATTTCATGTCCAGTTTGTTTTAGGGCATGTTCAGCTACTGCAGATTTTTCTAGTTGTTTTAGTCTGCAGTGTCTCTCATGTTCTTTGATTCTGGTGTGGATGCTTCGTTTTGTGGTTCCAATATATACCTGCCCACAACTGCAAAGTATCTGGCCGTGAAAGCCTTCAAGAATCTGTTTCATTTTGGGGAAAGTAGAAATCAAACCTGTCCACGGGCCATACATTCACTAACTTCCTCCAGTTCTTTCCTTGTGCTGATGCCTGCAAGAACAACTTGAAGAAAAATAATTTAGCTGATTTCTGCTTTTCCTAATCCTTTCTAGTATAGCACCCAATTCCTTCCTTCCTTCCTTCCTTCCTTCCTTCCTTCCTTCCTTCCTTCCTTCCTTCCTTCCTTCCTTCCTTCCTTCCTTCCTTCCTTCCTTCCTTCCTTCCTTCCTTCCTTCCTTCCTTCCTTCCTTCCTTCCTTCCTTCCTTCCTTCCGGTTCTGTCAGTACAGTATAAATGGGCCAATGTGATTCCGTTCAAATCCAAATCCAGTTCACTGTTGGAAGAAAACTATTTTTCGGGTTTGTTGCTTCTGAGGCTGAAAGCCAGATTTCTGTTGGATGTCACATGCTAATAATAATCCTGTTATGGGGTGTAGCTTTCCTGTTATAGGATCCTGTCAGATCCTCTTATGGGATGTAGCTTTCTCCAATTTGCTGCACTGTAACTCCCATTATCCCTAGCTAGTTTGATGGGGCAAGCTATCTGCAGAGCAGCAGGTTAACAGGGGTCATCAAGAACCATTCTTAACCGACCAGATAGGCGGGATATAAAATAAATAAATAAATAAATAAATTGCCATTTTCACTTTCCAGATTTTTTAAATTTCAGTGACATTACACTGTTCAGAACATGCAAAGCAAAAGCAAGTAAATTTTTTAAATGCATATGAGAGATGAAAAAAAAATCCCAGTCATTGTCATAGTTATTAAGGTTACTCATATCCCAAATCTGGACAGTTTACAATAACGCACAATAAAATACTAAAACAGCAATCAGTGTGAAACCTCAAACAGTTCCATCACAATAAAAATATAAAAAGTAACAGGGCATCCAGAAAGGAAGAGAGTAACAAAGGAACAGCGTATGGGGAACTGAGCCAAGCAAGTTCACTCAGTAAGGATGGTTTTCATTGTCACTCTAAATATATTCAAAAGAGTCAGTCCTCAAGGACTAAGCAGTTCTACAATTTGGGTAGCGCTATTAACAGTTCTTAAATGTGCATGCCCGTAAGGCTTGGATGGAACAAAAAAGAACACAGCAGAAAATTGTGATTTTTCATCCAGGTAACTACCAGTTATATTAAATTTTGTTGGAATGTTGTCAATTCATACAGATAAAACTCAAAAAGTATGTACTAGACCATATGCTACATTAGAGCAATATATTCTGTATTCGTGTACAGTATGCCTTGGAAGGGAATCATGTTGAGCTAGGTACATTCAAGTTCACTTGTTCATTGCCACATTTGAAGAAAGGCCTTCCTGTACAGTATTTAACACGCTGCTATGCTTCTGTTTCCTACCTTACTTTGCACTAATTGAATTATGAAAGATCTTAACTTTCTGGTACTTAATCAGAAGAGAAGGAAAGTCTAAGCTTGTAGAATATCTGCTGAAAGTAATTTCACAAACTTAATGAAATCACAGACCTCCTGTTTTGATATATGGCTTAGCATTTCTTCGTTCTTACATGCTAATACAAATGAAGAGTAAATTGATGTATAAACGTTAAACGAATTGTGTAGATAGAAACTGGCTATAATAGTGCCAGCTTCATTTAAGATGTTGAATTTTGACATTTCTGCCATCTTGGATTCATAGTATACGTTTATTGGTTTCACTGTTTTTTGAAAATTCGTAATGCCACCCAGAGTAGACCTTTGGTCTAGATGGGTGGGGTAGAAGTCTAAGTAAGTAAGTAAGTAAGTAAGTAAGTAAGTAAGTAAGTAAGTAAGTAAGTAAGTAATAAATAAATAAGTAAATAAGTAAATAAGTAAATAAGTAAATAAATAAATAAATAAATAAATAAATAAATAAATGCATTCCCCTCGTCTGCCACACACCATCAACTAAAAACAAATACAAAGGCAGCCATGTTTCCCTTTCTCTGCAATTTTGGACTTGAGGCTGAAATTTAAACTCCAGGTTTCAACATTTATTTACTTGAAGAGTTAATTATCTCATTTGTTCATGGTAAAAATCTCAGAGCATCGGACAGATACAACTGTGGCATTCAGCTCTGCTCTCACTTGTCCGTCACAGCTGGGCAGGGGAACCTCAGCCAATGAGAGGACGGAGGGTGGTGCAGAAGTGGGAGGAGCTGGGTTATATAAGGTGTGTGTAATGTGTGAGAGGAGATCAGAGCAGTTTGGAAGATGAGTGATTAGAGAGATTGATAGAGAGTGAGAAAGAGCCTGTCAGTGAGGGAAAAGTCTGTGTGAGCTAGTGTCTGAGAAGCAGTGATTGACTAATTGATTTAATACCAGTGATTTACCCTTTTATTTTTGTGTAATCAATAAACATTTTTATTTGTTTGAAAGAAACACTTGTCCTTTTGATTTTAAGGATAGGTTGGTGGCAGTAGTTTTGGTGAAAGGTAGTGAGCACTCTTAGAGGCCTGGAGGGGTAAAGGCTTGAGAGTGGCCTGCTACAACAACGTATACCGTTTTAACTGTAATTAGCATAAGACAGTGGAAAGAAAACTGAAAACAAACTCAAGAAGGGAAAAAAAGACGACAATACAATTAAAAGACGAGAAATGTACATCTGAGGATACCAAAAACAAAAATACCCCAAACCATCCAGCAACCAAAAACAGTTAGACTATTAAAGCTTCAGGGGGAAAAAATGAGCTTCATGACACCTAGGGTAAAGTAGAAGTCAAAGGAAATTGTCTTGAGGTTCTCCACCATGGGGGTTCTATTGTTAAATTCTGCCAGTTACCTTCAGTTACCCCCCCCCCAAAATTGCATGAGAACAGTATAGAATATTCATTTATTTTATTTTATTAGATTTATACCCCGCCCATCTAGAGCAAAGGTCTACTCTGGGCAGTAAGTCTCCTTCCATGGCATAAATAACTCAATAACCCAGGTGTTTACTAAAATTTCCTAAATATTCATACATATCCTCATGTACTGATGTAATTAACATAATTATTTATCTTACTAAATCTCTATGTGGACTTTACAATAAAGATATATGTCTCCTCCAGTTTTGTTCCCCAAGCTTTCCTCAGAGCTTTCAATCTATGTTTTAAACATTCCCAAATTTTAAAAAAAACAGTCTGGAGATTAGGCATGAAAGTAGTTTTAAAAAGAATGAAACCCAAGGGAAAATGCTTCACAGGTCCTGGCGAGAGTTTGCCTTTAAAATGGAATGTGCATGTCTGAAACAAGGGGACACACCCCTTGGAATCCTGGCCTGTTCCTTCTTCGAAGGTATGAGTCCAAGCACTATTGGAGCAGATCCTGTAATCTGTGCCTGTCAGCAAAGCATGAGTCAAATGAGTATATTATGTGGCAAGTTGTTAGATGACCTTGCCTTTCTGTAAATGGGCTGACCCAATTTGGGCCAGCTCAAGAAAGTCTTTTGGAGATAAACAATCTCAGGAAAGGAACAGAATAAACTGCAAGCAGTATTCAAGGAAATGCATATTGCTATTGGTGATATGCTCCCCAGGGGCATTAACCCTGTTCTTCGGTCCCTTTGAAACGCAGCGGCTGCACACCATTCTCCTGCCAGAACATTACACATTTCAAGTATAAACACGTTGGATTCTATAAGATCAAACCAAGGTCAAGGGGAGGAAAAGTAATCACTTTTAAAGAGTCCCATCAGGATGCAGTTTTCCTCATATTCTTTTACAGGGACATTTTCCGTCTGAAACTTCTGCCTTAAGATGAAGTGTTCTGAGATATTAGACATCCCAAATACCTACAGATTCTTTCAAGTCTCCTTTCATGGCATAAAGTCGCTCCAGGTATTTGCTGCCTACTCACCTTGACTTCATGTTGGCATTGTAGCCACCTTGTTGCAACTGTATATTTAAGAAGAGAGAAAGAAACAGAGGGATTTTACTAGCAATCCATTCACTTATATGTTTATGCCTTGTCCTTCTTTCAAGGCTATAGCAATAATATGATACAGTGTAATATCATTGTGCTTCTTGGGAAGAAAAGGACCTTGGCCTACACCCTCTCACTGATGGAAAGAGAGTCCACAGAATGAGACAGGTCTGTAAAACATCCTACTTGAATAAGCCTTAATTGTTCTAGACAGAGATGATGCTACAGTGGCTACTGGAGTGGCTTGCCAGTTCCTGCTCCAGGTGGATTGTGTTTAGTCAGAACTCTCCACTATGACCTGTCCATCTTGGGTGTCCCTGCACGACATAGCCCATAGCTTCTCCTAATTACTCAAGCCCCTTTGCCACGACAAGGCAGCAATCCATGAAGGGGAAATAAAACATATACTAACTACAAACGACCAATAAGAAATTAAAACATTTAACAAAACAAAAACAAATGTCACCATGGGCAATTCTCTATAAAATAACAGAACAAAAGGAGTAAAATCAGACGGGGTGAGAATGGAATGCTAAGTAATTACTGAGTAATGCCACAATCCCCAGAACTTGGTTAAATAGCTTGGTTAAATCACAAATGGACAATATAACAGAATGAAAATTGAGGATTCCTGAAGAGGTTATATTTTGGAGATGAATCATTAAATCAGTTGTCACATTTAAATGCCAAGTTGTCTGCTGATTACTGTGCATAGTTTTCCATCAATGTAATACAAAAACACAGTGGTGCAGGCCTGCTGAGTGATCTATAGCGAGGATTGCTGGTTTATGGTAACAGCTGCAAACACAAAACCCAAAGTCAAGCTGGAGCTGAAAATGGTTTTTTCCCTGGTTCCTGCAGTCGCTAGATTTGGGGAAAAAGGCTTCAATCATGGATTTCTCCAAAGAACTTTGTAATCGTGATTTAGAGGATTTGGCATTTAAGCCCTGTAAGTAGTCCTAGGCTATGCCAAGAAAATAACAAGAAAAAAAATACCAAACATATTGCCTTTCTTTGATGGAACACAGTAATAAGCATGAATGAAAATGACAGGAGACATGTTAAGCTAAGACTCATCTTGACCATGGACAAACAGGAACATAGGTGGAGCTAGAATTAATGGAAGGTGGTACCAGGCCCAAGAAAGTGTGGTTTTGTCCTCATCCTCTTCCTTGATTACAGTCACAACACTTCAGCCCTTAGGGCTGCAACTCAGCCAAGTTATTTCAAGGTGTCTGGATACCTCCTTCCTTTCCATGCTTTCCTTATTTACCCTGCAAAATGACCATAATTCTCAGCGGAGCTATCAGCAGGTTCACAGCTCTGCTTTAGTCCAGCGAGCAGAAGGCGTTAGTTTGAGAAGCAAGCAAGCAAACCCCAGTTTTTCCATTGGAGGGCACCTCTCCAGAGACTCCCCTTCCCTTTGTCCTGATGAGTAAGAGCCACCTATAAGCATGCTTCCTGTTAGCGTCTGTTAAGTGTCTGGGGGCAGAGACTAATAGATGTCTGCTCCTCCCTCTTTCTGGCCAATGTGAAGAAAGAGAATCCATGATGCTAGCAAAAGGCTGGGGGGAAATAAAGAAATAAGGTTGCACTGGTGTTGGAGACAGCTGTGGTCACTGGAAAAGACAACCATGGACAAGTTTGCCAGTGGACAATTTTTCTACCCCAAAGTAATAATCAGAGGAAGGGAAAGCTCTTTCCTAATGCTGTGCTCACAACATAGAATCATAGAATAGTGAAGTTGGAAGGGGGCCTATAAGGCCATCGAGTCCAACTTCTGCTCATTGCAGGAATACAAATCAAAGGCTATCTGCCAGGTGGTTGTCTAAATTTCTCTTGAATGCCTCCAGCTCTGCAGTACTCAGTACTTGCTGAGGTAATTTGTTCCATTGCTGTACTGCTCTAACAGGACGTTTTTCCTGATATTCAACCAAAATCTGGCTTCCTATAATTTGAATCCCTTTCATGGATTGCTGCCTTGTCGTGGCGAAGGGGCTTGAGTAACTCAGAAAAGCTATGGGCTATGCCGTCCAGGGACACCCAAGATGGACAGGTCATAGTGGAGAGTTCTGACTAAATGCGATCCACCTGGAGCAAGAACCGGCAATTCCACTCCAGTATCTTTGCCAAGAAAACTCCATGGACAGAAACAAAAGGCTAAAAGATATGACACTGGAAGATGATCCCCTCAGGTCAGAAGGCGTCCAACATGGTACTGAGGAACAGCGGAGGACAAGTACAAGTAGCTCCAGAGCTAATGAAGTGGTTGAGCCAAAGCCAAAAGGACGCTCAGCTGTCCATGGGTCACGAAGAGTCGGACACGACTTGACGAGTAGGCAACAACAATGCCCCGCTTAACAATTACCCCGCTCTACGATGAAATTGCTTCACGACAATGTTTTTGCGATCGATTTTGCGATCGCACAACGATGTTTAAATAGGAAAAATGCTTGATGATGATAGGTTCCCTGCTTTGGGAACCGATTGTTCGCTTAACGACGATCAGAAAACAGCTGATCGTTGGGTTTCAAAATGGCTCTCCGCTGTGCAAAATGGCTCCCCGCTGTATTAGGGATGGATTCCTTGCATTACAGGCACCAGAAAATGGCCACCCTATGGAGGATCTTCACTGAACGGTGAGGTATTTCACCCATTAGTTTTTAATGCATTCTAATGGGTTTTTTACTTTCACTTGACAACAATTTCGTTCTACAGTGATTTTGCTGGAATGGATTATCGTTGTCAAGCGAGGCACCACCGTAACATAATCTCAGCCCATTGTTGCATGTCCTGCACTCTGGGATGATTGAGAACAGATCTTTCCCCTCCTCGGTATGATAGCCTTTCAAATGTTTGAAAAAGGCTATTATATCTCTCCTCAGTCTTCTTTTCTCAAGGCTAAACATGCCCCGTTCTTTCAGTCTTTCAGTTTCCAGCCCCCTGATCATCCTTGTTGTCCTCCTCTGAACTTGTTCCAATTTGTCATAAAACTCCCATTATCACTCACTGGCTAGGGGTAATGGTAGTTCCAGTCCAATACTCCTAGAAGGTGGTGGGTTATAGAATTAGTAGCACAACTCAAGATGATGGCATTAATCATAAGCCTGAAGAGGAGAGCATGATGAATCTAAGACAATGTCCTCACTATGTTTTTGCAAGTACTGTACGGTAACAAATTCTTTAGAACTAATCCCTTTTCCCCAATAACCAAGAAGCAACTATTTTACAATAAGATTGGAATTCAATGAGAAATACACTCCATTTGCCATGTGAACATAACTATTAGTTAGGTTCAGTTACTATTATAATTGTGGGAATGTGACTTCATTTAATGGTTGTGGAGGAAGGGCATTCCAGCTGGTTCACGTTGTGCCTCGTATTGCTGCCTTGTGCTCTTTTGTGGTTGCTGAGATGGTAACAAGCTATATGGGAAAATAATGTTTAGTGCTATGAGACAGTGGCTAGTAGCATTTAGTTGTATAACTATGTTGGGGCCTTGAAATTATAATGAATTACTTTAAAAGTTACTTTCCAAGCCTCGGTGTTTTAAATTTGTGTGCTTTGAATCTGCTTTTCGCTCCATTTCCTCATTCCCATATTTCTTTGTACCCTATTCCCTCCTTCGGCTCAATCTTAACAAGAGACAGGCATCCATCAAACAGGATACTACACGCAGAAAGCAAAATTATAAAGCAAACAAAGAGATAAAGATCTCTTTTTTGTTATATGTACAAAAATCATTTTTGTACATATAACACAGACAAACATTTCTACGGCCCTCCATTGTAAAAGTTTAAACAATTTAACGCAAAGAAATAACTTTTCAATGCATACTATTAGCACTTGCTCTGGTGGGCTACCCTCGCCAAAAACTGAATAAATCACTGTCCATAGGGTCTGCAGAACAGGTGATACATGTTTCAAAAACTGCTTTCTGATTATGGCAATTCAGCTAATTTGGGTATTGAAATATGTCATTTATGAGGACAGCGGCACCATCATTTTTGCCATCTAAAGCAGGCTTGAAACTGGCTTACTAATTTCTGCTGTTATCATTTCAGAAGAGAAGGTGGGGGTGCCCTTTTAGTTCATGTTGTGCTGTTTTTGTTTCTTGTGTTCGTAAGATGTTCTTTTAATCATGTGTTTGGTTTTCTTGTATTTTTTTTTAAATTTAAAAAGTAAAACAAAAAAGGCTTATTATTTCACAATGAATTATTGTTTTATTATTATTGCTATAGAATAAAAGTATAATTCCTACACAAAATCTGGGCATGATGATTGCCAGAGTTGTAGTCCCAGTTAAAAAAGCTATTCAGATAGCTATTATTTTCCCAAGAAATCTTTCAATAATCTTTCATCTCCATGTACAGTTGGGGCAATTGTACATGGCTGACTGTCTGAAGCCAGCTCTCTATGGATGGGATGCCCAGCCTTCCTCCACTTACTTGTTTATCATCATTTTTTTTTTTTTTTTTGGCTACAAACAATCTATGTTCCTGCTTTTGTATGTAAGACAGTTCATTCAATATAACAACTTTTGGGTGACTAAAACGAATATATCTGGTGTGATTTCTTGTACTGCATTGATCGTTTTTATCCAGTAATACTGAAAGTGGTGCTGAGGGAGACAAGGACAGGGCAGGGGGAGGTAGGCCTCTTGTACTGGTCTTACAGTTCCGGCACAACACTGTATTTAAGCTCAGGTCTTGTCCTGCCGGGCTTTGCAAACACAGAATATCCTAAGCATTCCTCCATTTTACAGTCCATTATGGTCCATCGTACAAAGCCCTACATTTTCAAAACATGCAGTTAACTTTTCTAACCACTTATCTTTGTTTTACAAGTATGAGGTAAGGAGAATCCTCCTGTGTATCTCTTGGGCAAGCTGCACAGTCCTAGGATGTGCCCCTAGAAGAAGAGAATGGCAAGCTACTTCTGAGGGCTCTCTACCTAGAAAACTCTGAAACAGGTTACCATAAATCATAATTGCCTTGACAGCACATGGTTAAAGGCAAAACAAGCCACCTTTTCAGAAAATGTCAAGCATGTTGACAAACGTTAGCTGTTTTGGAATTTGGTTAAATGAATGGGGGAAGCAAAAGCATGCAGAACAGTAAGAGCAGAGGTGGTCTGACTTCCTGAAGGTGAAGAATGTAATAATCTACAAAATTTAAAATTGGCACATGGTACTGTGCTGTGTGTGCCGGTTTTTCTACAGGGAATGGACTCATGAACTTTGAAACTGGATTCCATCAGAATTATAAAAGTCTTTGAAATATGGAAGTTTTGCAGGACCTAAAAGTTTCTTGGATCCAAAGGGTGACCAAGGAAGAAATACTAAGGAAATGAATGAAGATCCAGAAATCTTATAAAATGGAGTATAAAATGGAGTATGTTAGAATACATTAGTCAGGCAGGAAGAAATGAAAAGTACAGGTTGTTGCCACCGATCACCCAAAGGTAAAGCAAACACAAAGAGAAGAACAAGGAACAGAAGAAATTGCTGGATAGCTCAGGGGCCTAGGTCTCCAGCCACAGAGGGAGAGGTTGGGAGTTCGATTCCCCACTGTGCCTCCTTGACAGGGGCTGGACTTGATGATCCTTAGGGTCTCTTCCAGCTCTGCAGTTCAAAGGTTGTTGTTGTTGTTGTTGTTGTTGTTGTTGTTGTTGTTGTTAGCTGAATACAAGAATAGCTCTGTATAACATCCACTCTCTACAGCAGACAAATGGGAAAAAGAAGACAATGAGGCTGAGGAAAAAATTTCTCTTGTGTGGAGAAACATACTTTGATGGAATTTTAAACTTCTCACTTTCACAGTCCTCTAATCCAACAAATGCAGATTTCTAAGAAATAATGTGTTAGTGGAAAGAGCTGGCATCTTTTCACATTACAGCAAGACATTAATTTGTGTCAGATTTGGCCATCTTTGTGCCAAGCTGTCATAAACAAGGAAGTTTGCAAATTCTTTCTGGGTGCCTTGCTGTGTTAGATTTAGCCCATCCCCTAGCCAAGTCAGCAGAGGATGATGCCCGTAAAAGCTTGTATACTCAGAGCAATTTATCCCAACAATTTCTGCATCTTTTAAAACTTTTAACAAAATGGATTTTTTTTTCTTTCTTTCTTTCTTTCTTTCTTTCTTTCTTTCTTTCTTTCTTTCTTTCTTTCTTTCTTTCTTGTCTGTCTCTTCAAATTCTGCAACTCCCACCATATTCTTAATACTGATGATTTGCCATCCTTATTCAGGTTTCTGGCCTGTTCCAGTAGTTCTGGACATTATTGGGTACACCAAAATAGTGCTTGGAATGTTATACTTGAGATGACCAAACATAGCAGCATGTTGAAGTGATTCATAAATGAACAGCATATTCCAGAGCATCACCCCAGTTACTGTTCCACTATGGACAAAGTAAATACTCCTTGGTAACTCTTGGTTTTCTATTCAACCAAATTAATTGTGCACTCCACTTGAATGGATGTGATTCAGTTTGCTATAGGAAATGTTTATGATGGAGGACATGAAATCCTCAGTGAGTCTGTGGGCTACCATCGCTGAAATGTATCAATATTGAATCAGCTGATGAGACTCATTCTTTGGTCTGCTAAATTGTTCCTCCGTTACAATTTGGAACAACATACAGCCAAGAAGTATTTAAGATGACACCTTACATAACATAAGAACATAAGAAGAGCCCTGCTGGAACAGGCCAAGGCCCATCTAGTCCAGCTTCCTCTATCACACAGTGGCCCCACCAGATGCCTCTGGGAGCACACGAGACAACTAGATGTCTCCCGATACCCCTCCCCTGCATCTGGCATTTGGAGGTACCTTCCTTCTAAGCCTGGAGATTATACATCCCCATCATGGCTTGTAACCTGCGATGGACCATTCCTCCAATCCCTTTTTAAAGGCATCTAGGCCAGATGCCATCACCACATCCTGTGGGAAGGAGTTCCACAGGCTAACAACATGCTGAGTAAAGAAATATTTTCTTTTGTCTGTTCTCACTTTCCCAACACTCAATTGGAGTGAATGTCCCCTGGTTCTAGTATTGCGTGAGAGGGAAAAGAGCTTCCCTCAATCCACTTTATCCATCCCCTGCATAATTTTTTCCTTCTCAATCATTTTTCCCATCAGGTGCCTTTTCTCTAAAGAGCCCCAAACACTGTAGCCTTTCCTCATAAGGGAGGTGCCTCAGCCCAGTCATCATTTTAGTTGCTCTCTTCTGCACCTTTTCCAGTTCCACTATGTCTTTTTGAGGTGTGCTGACCAGAACTGTACGTAGTACCCCAGTGCCGCCTTACCATCGTTTTGTACAATGGTATTATAATGTTGGTTGTTTTTAATGATACCTAGCATGGAACTGGCCTTCTTCATTGCCGCTGCACACTGGGTTGACACTTTCATTGAGCTGTCCACCAGCACACCAAGATCTGTTTCCTCATCCATCATGGATAGCTCAGAACCCATTAGTTGATAACGAAAGTTTTGATTTTTTGCCCCAGTGTGCATTACTTTACATTTCCTTATATTGAAACACATTTGCCATTTTGCCACCCATTCTCCCAGTTTGGATAAATCCTTCTGGAGCTCTTCACAATCCCTTCTGGTCTTCACTACCCAGAAAAGTTTTGTGTCATCTGCAAACTTGGACACCTCACTGCTTATCCCTGTTTCCAGGTCATTTATGAACAGATTGAAAAGCACCAGTCCCAGGACAAATCCCAGGGGCACACCGCTTTTCACCTCTCTTCATTGTGAAAATGGCCCATTGATACCTACTCTCTGTTTCCTGGTTCTCAACCAATTCTCAGTCCATAAGACGACCTGCCCTCTTTTCCCCTGACTGTGCAGTTTTCTCAACAGCCTTTGGTGCGGGACCATGAAAATCCAGATAGACAATATCCACTGGTTCTCCCACACTCACGTGCCTGTCGACCTTTTCAAAGAATTCTAAAAGGTTTGTGAGCCAAGACTTACCCTTACAGAAGCCATGCTGATTTTCCCTCAGCAAGACTTCTTCTTCTATGTGTTCTAAGATTTTTTTCTTGGATGAGGCTTTCCACCGTCTTCCCTGGAACAGAAGTCAGGCTAACCGGCCTGTAGTTTCCTGGGTCCCCCCTCCTCCCCTTTTTAAAGGTTGGCATGACATGTGCTATCCTCCAGTCCTCTGGCACTATGGCCATTTTAAGGTAGAAGTTGTATATTTTAGTTAAGAGATCAGCAACTTCATTCCTCAGTACCTTAATAACCACTGGGTGGATGCCATCTGGGCCCAGTGACTAATTGATCTTCAACTTATCAATTAGGTCTAAAACATCTTTTCTTTTAACCTGTATCTGATTTAATTCATTTGTCAGGAGGGGCCGTTTGGGCAGCAGAATCTGCCTAAGGTCTTCTGTTGTGAAGACAGATGTGAAGAACTCATTTAATTTCTCTGCAATCTCCCAAATCCCCATTTACCTCCCTCGCCATCCAGAAGGTCATCTGCTTCTCTGGCAAGTTTCCTCCTTCCTCCACCATGCTGCTTGCTCTGGACATCTTATATAATAAAGGGGAAATTTTCCCAAATGTTTTTGTATTTTGTGTTCCTATGCACACTTTTTGTACATTTTTATTTTGGCCTCTAAAAGTATCACGTTAATATGCCATTTGGGATTTATTTTGTGCCAGATGGCAACCATCGCTATTGTCACAGCTCCATTGTGGGTCACTTCAGCGTGTCATGGCATTCATTGGTCCTGACCACAAAAGTTCTAATTTTCCCCCGTCAATCCTTCTCATTACTTCTAATTTCTTAATGCACCTCCCTAGTTACAACTTTTATCTCCATCTTCTTCCTCACTTCTTTGTAAACACTGTATCTGTATAACATGCGTATGTTTCCCATAAGTCTCTTTTCAAAGCCCACATAAACAAACAAACAAACAAACAAATGTGGAGTGGCTGTATCTCAGTGGTAAGCACCAGCTTTGTAAGTTCACTTCCTGACATCTTAAGATAAACAAGTTCTCATCTGCAAGGTCTGAAACCCTGGGGAGTTACTGACCCAGAAAAATGGCCTAAATTAAGTAAGGCCATCTTAACTTAAGTAAGGTGACATAATGCATTTGCTGGCATGCATGTGATCCAAGCCAGATAATGCATTAATTTGCTCAGCTGCAGAGACGGGTATGCAATACTAATTGCGATGAATCAGTCATTAGATAAAAGGGCGAAAAAGGATGGCCCAGACTCCTTGTTAGGAGCCATGCCCAGGCTCCAGAATAAATTACATTTTGGACTTTGCCAAAATATTTACTTTTCCAAATTTCAACGGTAGAAAAATGCTCTCTCAAACTTTGCATCCTTCATGCTGCCATCTAGTGGGGAAAAGGATAAAATATCATGCATGAAATTTGGAGGGAGAAATCAGTAGAATATATTGTGTAAAAAGAGAGGCATATCAATACAAGGAAAAGGTGGCATAAAGTTCCCGTGACTGGAAGATACTGCACACAACTAAGCTGACATATACTGAAGAGAGCCCTACAGTCTGATGCTCTGCTGAATCCTATTATGTGGAAGGACATTCAGCGCCCTCCTTGAAGTGATGGCAAGATTTTTCAATTGGGTCTCTGAGTTTAGAATCAGTTTACTTTTTGTGTGTGCAGAATTTAGATGTTCTGGGCAAGGTCAGAGGAGTTGGCAAAAGCTGGCAGAAGGGATGGGGAAGGCATGGCCCTCCAGATGTCATTGGACTTCATGGCTAGGGCTGTTGGGAGTCATGATTTGACCACTTGTCCAGGCATGTAAATGAGATACAGAACTCTGTGCACAAACTATGTAGCCCATGAAGGGCACATCATTTCTCACCCTTGACCACAAAAGAGATGTCTTCTCTTCAAGCAGGTAGCCATGTAAGTCTGCTTCAGGGCATCTGACACAGATAAAAACAAACAAAATCTTACACCTTAAAGATTAACATATTTATTTAAGTGAGAGATTTTGTAGATGATGATCCAGTTCCTCAGACAAATGAAGCATTGTGGTCAGGCTACAGGTTGATATACACAGAGGACATGGCAAAGAGGAAGGGACCAAGTGGGATGGGGGAAAGAGGGCAACAATGGGCTTCCAGAATGATGGTGGCATTGCTAATACCAGCAGTGATCAGTCAAAATGCTGATTACACAGATACGCTTTTACCACCAATCAGATAGTTCTCAAAAATGTGCTGAGGTAAGAGTTATGTCAAAGAAACATACTTTTTGTTATACCTATACTCAAGACTGGGCTGATGATCTATACGGTTCCTTCCAGTTCTGCAGTTGTTGTTGTTGCTGCAGCTGATGATGCTGTTGTTGTTATATAGTGCACTAGGAATCCTTGCTCCCTATTTAATCCTTTAGGTATACCTTGGAATTTATGAACAGACACTCACTGTGTCTCTTGAATTTTCCTTTGTCGTTCCTTTTCTTCACAGTACTTATTTTGAGATCTGTGACAGAGCATCCACACAGTTTGAAGTACTGTATTTGAAACCAGCTTCTGCATAAAGCAACTTTTGTGTGTTGTGATTTGTGTCCTTTGTTCTTTAGTGGAGAGATTGCCCTGTTTGCTCTGCAGACCTTGAGTTCCCATTTTCTCTGGATGGCCATGTGGTCACAAGAGGTAGAACCTCATCTTAATTAATCTTCGGATATTTAAAAATGGCATGGGGTAGGAGCTTAGTTTAAGGCTTGTGTAAGTCACCCCTTCTAGTTTACTGTTTCAAACCTGACAGCATCCTAAAGACTAACAAGATGCATTCGGTATAACCCTACATGTAGATTGCAGCCACTTCAGTTTATGCAACATGAAATTTATTTATTTAGTCAGTTTGTATACCACCCCACAATGCATACACTCCTCTGGGCTGTTTGCAACACATTAAAAACACATCTAAATACAACAAATGCCCAATAATTTATGCCTAAATAGGTAAAATCTTGTCCCTAGCTAAAATCTAACTTTCAATAAAATTAAACAGAATAAAATGGATTTGCGCATCTCAGGTAATTTATAAAAGACAGCTTCAAGTAATACGGTTTTGACTAATTTCTTAGAAACAGTGAGGGAAGGTGCCTGATAAGCCTCTATTGGAAGTTTATTCCAAAGGGAAAAGGCTGCCACTAAAAAAGCATGGCTTCTTCCATTGACACTTTTGGCCTCCTTTGGTGTCGCCATTTTTAACATCATGGACTGTGAGGAACAGGTGGGGCAGGTAGATGTTTTTTGGAAGAGATGTTCCAACAAAATTTGTGAGTGTAAGGTGCTACAAAAAGAAGATCATGCTCCAAAAAGAGGACAAGAAAGAGAGAGGTAGAAAGAGAGAGAGGAGCACTCCGATTTGCATAAAATTATGTAGGCTATTTATCATTTTAAAATATAAAAATAGAATTTGCAACATCAACAACAAAAATAATGTTTAACAGAGTTGTACAATGCATCTCACTCAAGTGGGAAAATCTGTGACTTGCACTTGACGTCTTCACTGGCTGAGACTGCTGCTGTCCAGGTGCCCACCACAGAGGGTCAACCTCAGTGGCCCTGATCTCCCTCTTTATGGCTCCTTATCTTTAGAACAGTTGTGGACTGAACTGCTCCACGATAAGGACTGTTCTCTAGCAGCCCTTCAAAGGAGGACATGTGGCTATCCTACCGTTGCTCCTGTTTTCCTTTGCCTTCCTTGATGTTTGCAGTGAAAGATTAATTAGGCAATCACTTTCTTGGTATGAAGTTAGGGGACTCTTCCTTCATGTCCATCTCTGGTCTGTAGACCCTCCCTCCCTCTTTCCTCAGGCCCTTCCTGTCCCCTGTTCGTTCCTCAATGCCTCTTAGCACATCCACCCTCTTCCTGACTCTCCTTTTTCCAGACGCCTGGTTGCATTATGAGATTTCCCTTCTGCTGAAAGCATGAATAGCAGTCCATAACTGGGAGAAGACATTATTTCCTTTGAACCAGATATTTGGTGGGTTAATCCTGAAAAACCAGCAAGATCATAGCTTTGCCTGGTTTCTGAAAGACCCAGCAAGGAAGCTGGACACAGATATCACATAGTAAATGACTGCCAGAGAGATTGTCTGTTGATTCCCTTTTTCTTTTTCCCTCATGAACCTCCCAGTTGAAGTCCAATATGCATGCTCAGTCCCAATGAGAATCCCATCTGGAACAGGCAGGGCTGGAGGCACTGGACTTATTACTTGCTGGGACTCAAGGGACCAGGATAGGTTTTTACAAGCGGCTAAAACGAAGGAGGAGATCATATGGGAAGGTGCTAGGCTCCTATTGTTTCCGGATCTAACTCCTATAACACAGGGCAAAAGGGAAGAATTAACTGTGGTTAAGGGTGGGGGGCAGGGGGAGAGAGAAAAGGTCACGGAGAAAAATGTGTCTGCCTCATTTTCTCCTGGCTGCCAAAACAGCATTTTACAAGCAGTGGGAGCCGAAGCCCTGGTCTTTGGGGCAGCCAAGGCAGCAGCTCCTAAGATGGAAGGCATGCATAAAAAAAGGATCTACTTGGGATTAGTTGCTACCCAGCTAATGGGAGGATCTGGCGTTGTGGAGTTGGCCGGCAAGCCACACCACTAACACAGGGGAGGAGAGATGGAGAGAGACAGCGTTTCCTTTTGGTGGGATAATTTGTTTTTGGTTATCCTTCCCATTCACCCTAACTATGAAAAGGTTAGAAACAAACAAACAAAACATAATTGTTTCCTTCCCTTCCTCTGGAGGCCTGTTTAGGCCACATTGCTATAAACTTCTGTGTCCCCCAAACCCCAAATGTGACAGAACTAAAAGCAGTTGACCTTCTAGGATGTATCAAAATGTTGTGATGTTTTTGGATTCCCTTTGGATTCATGGGCCAAAAGGGCTGGCCCTTCCATCAGGCCAGCCCTTTTTCAGGTAGATGATTTAGAATTTTGTGAAAGGGCAGCATATAATTATTATGATGATTTTTAAAAAATGAATTATTATTTCTTTTGCTGCAAGGCAAGGGAACAGGTGCTTGAGAGATTTTCTGCCTCTGGTGTCAAAATATCTTGGCTGCCTTTAGGGTATTCTGTGTCCTGGCTTTTCAGACAAACACAATTTACTGCTCCTCACTAGGCCCTGTGACTGAAATTAACTGTGATGTTAGAGAAATGTGGAGTTTGAGAATGTTTATTTATTTAGTTAGTTTGACTTTAATCCAGCCACACTAGTTATGGTGGTGGTAGTGATGATGTGAAAGCTCTCATATTCATCAGGGCAATGACACTCTGTGTGCGTGTGTAAACTTTCCTTATAGGATGTTCACATGCTTTCTGAAACTTTTCCTAGCTGCTTTATTCCTTCAAGAGAAATAAGGATCTAGCATCGGGGGGAGGCAGGTGTTTGAGTATTTGCCTCCAAATGTTGAAGGCCATGCCGCCCATTATGACTCCAGTCCAACCAGTTTAACAAGAGGCTCACTGTCTGCCTTTTCTGTTAGCCCTTTCCTGCCACTTTCTTCTCAGCTTGCTAGTTAAGGCAAATGGGGATAGAATTGCAAATTTAATACAGTAGTACCTCAGTTTACATACACCTCGGTTTATGTAATTTCTGGTTTACAAATGGAAATCTGTTCAAAATAATGCTCAGTTTACTTTTTTTGGGGGGGGGGGGTTTGGTTTGCAAAGAAAGTTTTCCCATGCCTGGAGGTTTGTAGTGCCACCGCCGTTGCTATAGCAATCCGTGTTTCAGTTTATGAAATTTTTGCATTACGTAATGTTCCAGAGAACGTATAAATTTCATAAACCGAGGTACTACTGTACATTTGCTAGCAAAGCTGTGTGTGCAACAGAACTCAGAAATAGCTAGTTATAGATCACACCATTACCTATAACTAGTTACTTTGGGGGTAATGACGATATAACTAAGCTACATCTAATAAGGATGACATAACAAGTAGTTACAAAGTTATTTTGTTAGTGTAATTATTGTTTTCTCTTTACCTTCGAAAGTTAATTTTAAAGAGAATTTTAGATGAATTTTGATGGGAATGTTTCAGTTTTTGTGTTATCAATCCTGAATGACAAGGGAATAATTATTTTGTTTTGTAGTTTGAATTTTTGTGGTACATTATCAGAATTGGCCATTAGAGGGAACTGTAGAGTAATTCAGTGGTGCAGTGGTTAAACTGTACTATTGCTGCCAAAACTCTGCTTTTTGTCAGTGTTCAATACCAACGGATCTGGCAGCCAGCTCGAGACTGACTTAGCCTTCCTTCCTTCCAAGATTGGTAAAATGAGTACCCAGCTTGTTGAGGGTGAGGTGTATGTGTAGACTGTATAATTATTTTTTAAAAAAATTGTAAACGGTCCAGAAAGTGCTTTAAGCACTAAGGGGCAGTTTATAAGCAGCACGCTTTATTTCCTTATATTTTTAGCAACAACTATGCAGTTACCATATTTTTCCGCGTATAACGCCCTCCCCCCACTTTTCTAATCCAAAATTAAGAAATGTAAGTGAGGCTTAGCAAGTGCAGGGGGAAAGGGATCAAAGCGCTGCAGGATCGCTTTGATCCCTGCTTTCCCCTCCACTTCTGTTTGTTCTCACCTCAGTTTACTTCCATGTATAAGACAACCCTCAATTTTTAGTCTAAAGATTTTAGACAAAAGTATAGTGTTATACATGGGAAAATATGGTATGTTAATAAGGTGTAGCAATGACAATGGGAACAGTTTTCAGTTCCTTCTAATGGGTAATTCTGAAGCTGTGCTATGAAAATACAAAATGATTGTTAAGATTTATAGCAGATTGGCATAAACTTGAAAAACTGCTGGGAACTATTGAGCTGAAGAGAGAGTTCATTCATTCATTCATTTCGTTTCATTTATATGCCGCCTTTCTCTGAGATTTGTGACCTTTAGAAAATGATGTTCCACACGCTGCAGTTTGAAGTGATATTGGTAGCACAAAGTTGCTCAGCAAAGGGTCAGTCTCCTTCCTGCCAGCTTCTGAAACTTGAAATGCATGGAGTCTGTTATTATTAGATGATTTGCACATCTGCTTAATTGTCTAGGCAAATGCTACCAGTAGAAGATGCACACCATTTTCCCCTTCTTGAAGAACCACAAGACTTAGATCAGACCTTCAAATAGATTACTATCCTGTCTAAAATGAATGTATAGCCAGAATAGGCATTGGGCAAGGGACACGGAGAAGTGAAAAGAACAGTACTATTGCATGACAGCATACAGTGGCAGAAAAAAAGGAAAGGAAAACAAGAAGTTGAGAATACACAACTCTTATGTTGTAACTCTATTGTTGCTTAAGATATTCACTAAGGGACAGAAGAAAAGCCTCCAAGGTACTATAAATTACCTCTACCATATGCTCAGAATAACAAGATATTTTTCACATATTATTTAGCAAAAGATTGATTCCGAAAGTGAGACTGATCACATTTTTCATCTGCATGGACAGAATATTCTTGCAGTATCTTCCTTGCAGACTTGGGGGAGCAAGTTTTAATTTTTTTATTTATTTTATTTATATCCCGCCTATCTGGTCAATTACGACCACTCTAGGCATAATTGCCTAGCAAAAGTTAGTCATGCCCACATTCTGCAGAAATCTGTAAGAGCACCCGGCTAATTCGTTCCAACTGCACAGTGTTTGGCTATTTTCAACACATTCAGCTTTTGCTGAATTGTGCCCTTAAAGTTTCATATCTATGTATGTCTAGGAGCTTAATGAAGTTTTTATTTCAAGAGCCTAAGAACGGACAGCAAGCAACAAGTGAAAAACCATTATCCCACTGGCTTTCTGCATTTGGCTTTTCCTGTTAGGATTTTGGCTAATAAATATACTTCACATTCATGCAGTGACTATTTTTAAACCAGACTTGAGCTGGATAGCCCTCTAAAAAGAGCAGAAGCAACAAATAAGATCCCTTCAGAGGGTTTTTATTTTATCTTGGCCTAGATCTCTAGCTAACATAGGCAGTAGTGAGGAATTATGGGAGTTGTTGTCCAACAATATTTGGATGACCACAATCTCTGGAGTTTAGCATGCAATCCAAACAGAGGACTGTTGCCTCAGGTTGCCAGGTGAGCAGCTCCCCATTCCTTGAGATTTCAGAGACAGAACCTAAGATAGTGGACATGATATCATACGTAGGTCCTATAAAATGGGGACCCAATAAGGTCATCTGACTCAGGCATGACCTCACAGAGGGATCTCACCTCAGTTTACTGTCATGCAAGAGCCTTGTAGTGAAGTGGCTAAATGGCAGTACTGCAGCCAAAACTCTGCAAAATGACCAGGAGATCAATCCCAGATAGCCAGCTTGAGGTTCACTCAGCCTTCCCTCCTTCTGAGGTTGGTAAATTGAGTATCCAGATGACTTGGGGATGTGTGCAATGTGTAGCCTGCATAACTAAATTGTAAACTGCCCAGAGAGTGTTTCAAGTGCCATAAGCAGCAGTACACTTCTGTGAATTAAAAAAAACACACACACATAATTCTTTACATTAAAATGTTTTTACCCCTCTTTCCATATACTGAGAGGCTCTTCCAAGGTGAAATGCCCTGGGCCTCCTTTGAGCTCTCAGATGGCCTGGTCAGAGGGGATGGCCCTTTGCATAATAATTGCAAACTAATATGTATCATGTGGCGGTGGTGTGTGTGAAAGGTAATGAGAAAGACAATGTGGATTGCCTACCCTAACTCTGAAACAAATAGGATATGTAAGATATACAAAGAGTTGTGTGCTCAGTAGAGATGGGGACAACTCACCATTTTGATGAGTCATCACAAATTGGCGAAGCATGAATTTATCTATTTGTGGGGGGTTAATGAAAAAAACACCTGACCCACCATGCACCCCCTGGACTCCTGCCATGCCACCTCCCCATGCTGATACCACCCTGACCACTCCCACCAACACCCCCCCGTAATCGCTGCTGCCACTGTCTCCAGCCTATAGAAAGGTACACTGGCTGCCCTTTGCAAAGATGGTGATTGCGGTTTCATTTAGGGTAGGGAAGCTGCAGCTGCCATCTTTCCAAAGGGCAGCCTGGATTCCCTTAAGGAGGCTAAGGTAAGGAGAGGAATGGGGCAGGGGATTGGCTTTGAGGGTGGGTGGCTGTGGGGGTGGGTGGGTACCTATTGACCTGCCAATCAGCTAATTGGCAGGCCAGTAGGCAGAATGGGAAAGCCGTAGGAAGAGAGGGAAGGCTAGCCTTCCCTCTCTTCCTATGGGGGATGAATAAAAATGGGGAAATATTCATCTCTTTGTATTCATTGGGTTCTTTGGAACCCACGAATATGAAAGGAGGAATATTTAACGAATCAGTGATTTCTAACGAATATTGCGATCCATTTTTAATTCGTCCCCATGTCTAGTGCTCAGTCATCAAACCCTGGTGACATGTGGGAGAGTAGTAGAGATGGGCACCCAGCTTTTAAAGCCATTGCACACAACAAAATCTAACTCCTTCCTTCTCCAAGATGCCTCACCTTGAGATTTGTCTCCCTTCCTGGACACATGGGAAAGCCAAACTATTCCTGGAGGCAACTGCTGGTGCCTTGAGGCTTGGCACTCACACATTGGCTGAAATCCAGTAGTAAGTCAAAACTACAGTCCACTGAATCAATGGGGATTTGGTGAGTCAACTCCTCCATCAGTTCCATAGATTCAGGCGACCTGTTCTAGCTAAAACATATTACTGGATTTCATCCATGTAAAGTAAAGCAGGACACGTGACTATGTTATTGCCCTGTATCCTGGCATTCCTTTAATGAGCATAATGGGCCTCTGCAACCTTCAGTCCCTGCCATTTAAAGATAGTTGCTTCTTTGTGGTGAATCAGCACTTAGTGTCCCTCCTCCCCACAAGCAGTATTTCCTATATGACCAGGAAGCTCTACTTTCTGCAGGGAATCCCTCTAATGTTGTTCCTTTCCCTATTTTGTGTACAGTACATTTGACATGGGATACACATTTTATGGGTTGGGGAGTGTTACGGTTTAAATAAAAAGGTGAACAGAGAAATATGCTGAAATTTAATTCTTTTTACAGCTGGACTGACTAAGTAATTTCAAGATTCTGGGGTACTGCTTACAGCTACAGCTTGTTCATGGTATGCTAGTTGAAGGCATAGTTTGTGTGCTGTTTCACTGAAGGAACTAAGAAAACTACCCTGTTTCCCCGAAAATAAGACCTAACCTGAAAATAAGCCCTACTATGATTTTTAAAGATGCTCGTAATATAAGCCCTACCCCAAAATTAAGCCCTAGTTAAGTGAAACCCTGTCCTCCACCATTGTGCAGCAACCAGAAGAAGATTACATGACTGTATCTGAATAAATGTAGATTGTTGTACATGAAAAAATAAATAAAACATCCCCTGAAAATAAGTCCTAATGCATTTTTGGAGCAAAAAATATGGTAATATAAGACCCTGTCTTAATTTCAGGAAATCACGATACATGTCACCTTCGATAGGGTATCTCCCATAGGACTGGAAGTAGGCTGCTGTTTCAGCCCCAGATACCCATCTCAACTTCTGGTCCCCACCTGTCTCCTGCTTCTCATCTTGTAACAGCCGAACACCTACAACTAGTAGTACCACCGATATATTATAAAAGTGTATCTTTTCCGGACACTGTCATCTACAGAGAGTAGGCACAAAAATTATCATCTGATGAACTCAAGAGGCCTCAAAACCAGCAAGATTTGTTGTGTTCCTTTTCTTCCTTTCCCTTTGGCTAAGGCCACCACACTACTAAATAACTTGTTTAGCCAGCAATAATGAGCGAAAGGTTGAAGTCTCCCCCAATGTGAGCAGATGTGGCTGTAAATAAATAAATAAATAAATAAATAAATAAATAAATAAATAAATAAATAAATAAATAAATAAATAAATAAGAAAGCCACCACACTAAATAAAGCCATACTGCCACCTCAGGTTAGCATCTGTTTCTATTTTTCCTCAACATTTTCCTTCAGACCATTTTCTTGGCTGTGGACAAGGCCAGCTGGCCTCTCTCTACGCCAAGCACAGCAGGGGCCTCCCAAGAACCCTGGTGCCCCTTTCTCATGATTCTGGACCTTCAGATGTTCTGTGAGGAAACAAAAGACACTTTGGTTGTCTTGTATTCGTCATTTCTGGTATCTTTTTATCTCTCATACACCACAGTATCTTTTGGGTTGTTTTTTCAAAAACACAAAAGCACAATTTGCCAGGTACTGGAAAATAGAAGTGTTAGATCTGGCAATAAATTAATGTCTGCTTGAAGAGAAAAGAGAAAACAATTACGAATGGGAAACAGATTTATTCACACTCAGTGTATTAATGAAAACCCTTTAAAAATACACCCAACAACCCTAGGTATACTGTGTGGGGAAAAAATAATGGCCCAGCAGGTCCACTTTTTATTAACAACTCATCAGTAAGCAGGTTGTAATTCATAACAAAGAATTTACCCCAAGGAATGCCACAGGACTGTGAGCTTTTTAGTTTCCTAAGAAAATACATATGTTGTTCCACTTGGTTTCCTTTCAATAAAATCCACCAGTTAGCACTTCATTTTCGAGCTGTTCTGACAAATCAGGTGAGTTATCCTGGTAGAAAAAACAGAAGCCAACTTTTTAGCTGTGAATTTTAGAGAATTTTTAATAACTTAAATAAATGTCCCAAATGGCGAGGAAGCTATGATAAAAGGCAAAAGGAGGTGTTTGTTTGGAACACTCCTCTTTTTTTTGTCAGTAAAAGACATTTTTTATGTCAGTAAAAGAAAACAACCTTTAAGAATTAGCTCTTCTATGTGTTGGACAAAACATTTGCCTGTAATTTTGCCCATACAGCAAAAATAAACATATTCATACATGTGTGTGTTGTGTACTAACAGGTATATATGCAAGGCTAAAGGTCATCGCTGGTCCCACGGAACCAATGGAGTGGACTTCACAAGTTTCATCCTCACATGAATCTACTCTAGCTGGGATTTATTTATTTATTTGGATTTATCCTATGTAGTTTGAGGCCTGTTTAAAGTAAGTGAGTACAATCGGGTAAATGTTAATTTTAAACTAAATCCTATTGAAATTGGGATGGGAGTGAGTCTGGTTTATATCATGTTTTACAACTCAGTAAAGCATCATTGATTGTGAGTGGATTTGAGAAAAATAAATTTCTCATGGATTGTGCCCAGTATGAAATCTGCTGATTTTATTTATTTATTTATTTATTTGATGCTAAGAGAAGCGCTTCAAGAAATCTTGTTTAAAAAGGGAGAAAATGGGGAGAGACAGAACCTAAACTGATTTAAATGAAATCTATTTAGGAATAAGTTTTGGAGCTTTTATATAGGTAGAAGGAATTCTGCAAAATAACTTACTGGGGGGGGGGAATGGGTTAATCTCCCAGAATCCCCACTTTTCAAACATCTGTGTTCCTTGTCAAGGGAAACACACTCTCAGTAGCTTTGAGAACAACGTATTTCAGCACAGAAGCAATTTGATGCTTGTCGACATCCTATACAAAAACTTAGCTATTCATAAAGAAGGTCTCTTTCTCCAAGCTGAATAAATATATACACATTCTCAATCCATACATCATTGACTACTATTTGGGGAGTTCTGGTAAAATGCCAACAATCTTTAGGCTTACAGCCTTTGAGGAACATAGTTCTCAGTGGACTTTCCTAAAGGAATCTGAGGGTTCCAGACATGAAACTATGAACTTTTGCACATTATTCTCTTTTCTTCTCCTTTTTGAGGCAGGTTTAGGCACTGGCCCTCTGCATACACAGCAGTATACCAGTGTGCTGCAGTAACTGGAGTACTGAACAAGGACTCATAAGACTTGGGTACAAATCCCCACTGAACCATGCTGCGTGACATGAAACTCTACCATGCAGCAGACTTTGAGTCAATCACTCTCTCACAGGGCTGACCTACCTCACAAGATCGTTTGTAAGGACGGAGATGAATAGGAGAGCCATGTACTGTACACTGCCTTCAACTTGTTGGAGGGAGGGTCCTGTCCTCTTTCCTTTTTTCTCTCTTTATTTGATTTATTTTGTATTTTTCCCATTGCAAAATCATTTAATTAATTAATTGTTATAAATTTTTCTTGAACTTGTTATGTTTTATGTTGTAAGCTGCCTAGAGTGGTCAAAATGACTAGATAGGCGGGGTATAAATACAATTAATAATAATAATAATAATAATAATAATAATAATAATAATAATAATAATAATAATAATAATAATAATAATAATAATAATAATAATAATAATAATAATAATAATAATAATAAATACCCCAACTAACTAAATAAATAAATATAAACCCCCATTGCCACACATGGGATTCTATTGCATGTGACATACTAGATTTTATCACTCTATTTTCCTCTGTTTCTCAGTCCTATGACAAATCTGAAATTTCTCATGCCTAATAACAATCATACATATCCCCAGAGGAGTGGATCCAAGGCCCCTTGCGGATAGTGAAAAGTGAGGATTATAGCTAACATAGTCTATTGAACCCAGAACTTCCCTGCACCCAGCACTGAACCCGAAGGGGTGGGGGAAGTCCTGCTCACATTTAAGTTCCACACACAAGCTCATAGAATCACAATTTATAATGCCTGAAGTGAGTTACAATTCACAATATTTAGAAGATTGTACAGTAAGAGAGAAAACCTAGAGTAAAGAGAGATGTTGGGAGAACTGAAAAGACATGCTTTTGAAGTATAACAACAGCAGCAGCAGCAGCAACGACAACGACAATGACAATGACAATGACAATGACGACGACAACAACAACAACAACAACAACATCAACAACAACAACAACAACATGCTGTCCAATGAATTCTGGTCTATGGTGACTTTTTCCAGGGTTTCCTAAATATAGTCAGAAGTGATTTGCCATTCACTTCTTCTAGGAGTAATCTGGGATCATATAACCTGCTCAAGGCCATCCAGGTTGGTTCTTCTTCTAGAAGGTAGAGTGGGAAATTGAACTCCCACTGGTACTCCAATGCATTATGCGACCCAGCCAGCTTTGACATCAATATATGGCTGATTTATAATAACAATGGTAATGGTATATAGAGCTTAGGCTAGCAACCTACAGCCCAGGAGCCACATACAGATTTCAGCTGTTCTCCATGTGACCAGCTAAGCCTAGCAAGCCACCTAAAAATTTCCTTACTATAACAAGGTGACAGTGATTTTCACTGGGATCACTGGAATGGATGTGTTAACCCCCACATATAATTGTAAAGCAGCCAAAATTGATCTCACTGCTAGTAAGCATGTTCTAGCTGTACTAGTGCAGGAATAGTCTTCAATCTGACTTATATGCATTTGATCTGAACTGCTGGTTAGCTCAGTGGTTTAGGCATCTAGCTGTGAAGCCAAAGGGTGGGAGTTCAATTCCCCACTGTTCCTCCTTGACAAGGGCTGGACTTGATGACCCATAGGGTCCCTTCCAGCTCTGCAGCTTTAAGATGATGATGATGATCATCATCATCATGAATCACTAGAAAAAGTTGAAGGTGAATCTTCCCCCATCCCTTCCCCAATCTGACAGATGGCTTGTGTGTGCTATTTGTTTCTTTATGTGTATGTGAAAAACAGGGGTGGGGGCAGGGAGAAGAATGAAAAGAGTATCTGTGTCTCTGCAGGTGTGTTTGCCTGCCAAACTGTCACTACACATGCTTGTGGGTCGGCGGGGAGAGAAGGAGGGAGAGTGGGAGCACAGAGGTGTATGCGTGTCTCCCTATACTGTATGTATGTGCATTTTTGTATGTGCATTTTCAAGTATTTATGCATATGAAGCCCCAATTTTCCTCCTCATAGATCACCCCTGGAAGCCAAATGGCTGTTTTTCTCTCATCTCATCCCATTTCTCTTTTCTGAAGGCTCAATAATTATTTTCAATAGCTGTGTTGTTTCTGATGAGATCCTCAAATAGCAACCTGAAGGCCACATCTCCTCCTCCTCCTTTTGTTTGTGGTGATGCTTTCATGTTTAAACGTGTCATGTAACTTTGCTCTAATGACATCCCCATTAAGAATGTGATACTGGATGCTTCCTGATATCACACTAACTGTACTGCTAAGCTCAGCACTTCCACGTGGCTTGCTAGGAAAAGTGTCCCCATTGCCTAGAATCAGTGGGCAGAATTGGCTGTCCAGATACTGTTGGGTTACAACTCCCAGATCTTATTCACTTCTGAAATATTAGCGAATGTTCTGCACTGGAATCTGTGGCAAATCTATTTTGTGAAGAGATATATGGGATGGTGACAACCTGGTATTTGAGAAATCTGAATGTTCAATTTCTGAACCAGTGGAATTCTCTATCTAGCCCTGGGACGTTGAGTGCTTCAAACTTAGAAGCCTGGCGTTCAATTCCTGTGTTTTCATCTGCATTATTAAATTAGAGCTGCCACCACTTTTTTAATTTTTTAATTTTATTTTATTTTGTATGTGTGTGTAGCTCCCCATGTTTTAACATCTATATGACAGGTATCACAGTCTGGACCTCTCTATGGTGGCTATGTAGTGGAATCAATACAGGCATAGCTATGCTTACTGAAGATGGCAGGTGCAAATGAGGGTGGATTTCAATTACTTTCGTTTTCAATGAATTTGTCAAAAATTCACAACATGTCTTCATATACAGGATGGAAGAAAGTTTAAAAAAATTTTAAATGCAGGGGAAAGCAAAATAAACAGGCTTTCCCCCATCCCTCTTAGAAAAAAGTCAGGGCTATTAATATTTATTTTCACTCTATCACCTCCTTTAAAAATAAAGTCAGTTAACACAATACAGCTTTTTGGATTATGTAAAATGGGCTGTTTAGAAAGCTCTTTCTGAGGTACTTCCTGGAGGACCGCAGAGTCTCCGTGCTGGTGGCAGCCAAAAAAACCAGCTGCTTTTCTTGCGGCTTGTTACAACATGAAAGAGGTGCTCATACCTTTTGTTCCAGTGGAGAAGCCACCCAGGTAACCTGGTGGTTTTTCAAAGGGAGGGCGTATGAAACGTCTGCCAAACAAATTGCTACACCTCCTGTTTACAAGGTTCTGAAACTAGCTTCTAAACTAGGCTTTAACAAAGAAAATGTGTGAAAGCACCAATAAAATGGCTCTAATAAGCCCCCTCCATAGCACAAGTCCATTGGCAGACCATAAATGGAAAATGCTGAAATGTGTTTAAAGTGTAGTGGAAATAGACTGGCTCTACAATGAAAAGAAGGAGACACGGTGTCTGTAGTTCGGAGCCCTGGGAGGAGAATATGGGTCGGATGGGAAGGTCAGCAAAATGAGAAAGTTACACACATGCATTTGTCTTTTTGCCCCAGTTACTAGTAATTAGAAGGAGAAAAAATAAACACAAAAACGCAAATTTTTCTGGTACTTGTGGAGAGAAAAAAATAGCCAGTGAAAAGAATTTGTGAACATTATATAAAAGATAGCTGTTGCTTCCCTTCATTCTTCAGGCTCTCACAGAGCACCTTCACCTGACAGTCCACCAGTTAAGACGGAGGGGGGGCACTCCTGATAAGGGATGAATATTCCCTTATCACACCATTCCACCTCCCATGCCACATGCCATCACAACTGACACTTCTTTTGTGCACTTTTTGTACATGGAAGGTGGAATATAAATGAAAAGGGGGAAAAGATTAAATAAATACTGATTTTTTTAATATATTGGTGTAGCAGAATGTCCCATGTCACGCCTGTCCATCATGGGGAGCTCAAGGGCAGGAGCCTATGATAGGACAGGAGGGGGCGGAACCAAAAGAAGAGTTAGACAGTTAGTTAGACAGTTAGAGAGACAGAGAGACAGTTAGAGAAAAGAGGTTTGAGATAGGGAATTGAAGAGAGAAGGTTAGGAGACTGAATTGAGAAAGATAGAGATTGGAAATTTGGATTGCTTGAGAGAATAGGAAAGGGTTAAAAAGTATAGAGAATAAATAGATAGACAAAGAGTATTGTTAAAGTGAATAAAAACACATACAAGCCAACGTGGAATCAAATGCTATTTAATGAATGATCCTAAACCTCTGTGATTTACATTTGAGATTTACATAACAACTATAAGATCAATAAATCTGTTGAGTTGGCACCACATGTCTAAGATACATCTATTTGGTTTAGTGTGGATAACATCCACTGGTTGATTGGTGGCGGCATGAAGAGAGGAAATGCATCCAGAGGGTGGACTTGTGTTTAGGGAAAATAAACAAAGGACACTGAGTGGACGTGACAGTTGGCTAAAATCCTGTTGCTTAGGATAGTAAATTACAACAGAGGAGGCCCAATGAATCAATTGGCATTTGGTGAGTCACCCCTTTCATAAATTCAATGGATTAAAATGGGCTACTCTAACAGCAACTTATTTTAGCATATTAAATCCATTAGAGTAGACCTATTTGAATCAACAGAACTTATGGAGATGTCTCTGTTGATTCAGTGGTCCTTTTCTGGTATAATTTATTATGCTAAGCAACCGGATTTTGCCAGTCGTGAATGTCTTCTTCTACAGAATGCTATTGCAATCTGGTTTTGTCCATGAAGCCTGTATTCGTTCACTTGCAAATTGCAGGAAGTGAGCAAAGCCCCTGTGGGGACAGTCGCCATTTATGCATTCTCTCTTCTACTAAAATTTATCTGTAATCTTCTGAATAGCTGGGCCCTTACTTAACATTTCAAGCATGAAAGATTCTTAGGACAGACTGGCGTTCGTAAGAGAGAACATCTTCTACATCGCTATTCAAGTGTTCTCACTTGTCCTCCTTATCAAGTACTCTTCAAGTAGGATGCTGAAGCCTCAAGATGGGTCATAACATTCTAATAGAAGATTTTAAACATCAGCTTGTCCGTTGATGGGGCAAGGAGGGGGGATTTTAAGAAAGCACCCCAGAAGCAAAGATACTTCTGTGACAGTATTTCATGTTTTGATATTAAAGCTCACAGGCTCTCATTTCAAATATAATGTGAATGACTATAAAGAAAACTTCCTTGTGTTCTGCTAGGGAGCGTCTGTCATCTAAAAGTAGAGGAACATTTGGAGGCCAGGAGGGTATTGATATATCAGGGAGCTTGAGGAAGTGGAGAAGAGATATAGGTGGAAAACTGAAAAAAGAGATTAATCAATTTAGAGAAAGAAAATGTGCTTTGGCTGAGAAAGAGATTCGATATGAAAAGAAGAAAAGGGGAAATAGGAGATTTGAATGAAATAATTAAATTCACAGCCACTCTGCAAATCTTGAGCTACTCTGGAGAAGCAAGTAATAGTAAGGTCCAACTATCCTGTCATAGAATGCCCTCACATTTCTATCTTCACAGTATTCTATTAGAGTGGTGTTAGCCAAGGGGGGCGGGAAATATGGTGTTGATACAATGCAGGTGCAGGATCTCCACCACCACTGCTCTGGAATAATTCATAGCTTTCTGTGGTTTTTCTGAGTGAAAAGACTGCCAATCCTCTATGCTACGCGGCTTTCACCACAGAAAGGTGTGATTTCACCTAAGGCAGAGGTGTGAGAACTGCAGAATTTGTGAAGGTCTGAGAGATTATGCCACGGCATTACCAGCTGCGTTTTTAGGAGTTTTCATCCTGTTCCAGAGTTTGTTGGTTCTTGTAAGACATTCAAGACCAGACTGTGACCCGCCGACATTTAAAAGGAGGATGGAACATTAGGAGGTAGAATGACAGTAGGCCTTGAAAAACAAGAACACAGGAAAAAATATATAAGCCATAACAAAAATAAAACATTGTACTTCAGATTATGGCAGAGACTGGCCAGTGGGGGAGAGGAACTGTAGAGGCAAGAAACAATACCTACACAGGCAGGGTCAAAAAAACCTCCAGTTTATTTTTAGAAAATGTTTGCTGTTGTGCTGCCTTGGAACAACAGATGCTTGATGCAGCAGGAATACAATACAAGAACAACAGAAAATTGTCTCTTTCCCACTTTTTCTGCCGTACAAATTAGGGTGGGAAACAAATTAGTTCCATTTGAATTTTTATACAAATTTACCGAATCTGCTTTTGAGAACTAGGAGATGAACAAATGTCCTTGGGCTCTGAAATTAGTAATTTCCCCTAGTTTTACAACAGAAGCCCCCATTAAATAAAATAAAATAAAATGCATATCTTAGGGAAAACTGTATATATAAATATATCCTGCAAAACAATGATGTGCCAATTAATTATGAAAAGCGCTCACAAATAGGCATAAGCATACCGATTTTTGTGCAGACCTCAGAAACATCATATCTCCATGGTGCCAGACTAGATTATAGCTCCCAAAAGCCTTAGTCAGCAGTGCCGATGTGTAGGCCTGAAACAAACTTTGTTTTTTTAAAAGGAAACGTGAAATTGAAACAAAATGGATTGAGTTGAACCTCCGAAAAAAAATAATATGGAAGGTATCAATACTCTTATTAATCTGCTTTTGAATGTTATGTCCCACTGCCAGCATTGAAGTATGATCCAACTGCCCATCTATTTGGTACATGAAACAGATACCTTGAACATCATCATGTCAATTTCTTCAGACAGCAAACCAAGATGGACAGGCCTCTTTTAGCCTACATTGCTGGATTAAATTTGTTGCTATTTGCCTTCAAGCTGGAATCATCTTTCAGCGACCCTAAATAGGGCTTTAAAGGTAAATAAGATATTTAAAGAGTGGTTTTACCAGTTCTAATCCCTTAGTAAGTTTCCATGGCTGAGCGGGAATTTGAACCCAGGCCTCTTGAGTCCTAGTCCATTACTGTATCTACTACACCACACTTTGTGTATTAAATGTAACTGCTAATTTAAATAGTTAGGAGGAGATAGTTTGATTTTTGTGTTTGAAGGGGATTTGATGACCAAGCACCCACCTCCACAAGTTTCCAGCTGGCTCTAGGGTTTAGTGTGGAAGGTGTTTACATGTGTGTTGCTCCCAATGTCGTCACAGATGCACTTGCTGGCTCTCTCACTAGATCTCTCCCTTCACGCTTGAATTTTTGGCAAGATTACGCTCATTATAGTATTTGAAGCAAGCCAGGGAGTGGAGCACAAGCATCACCACTCATCTGTCTTCTTGTAGCAAAAGCCCCAGCAAAAGCATTAAAAAAGCCCCAGAGATGCTCCCTCTCCTATTCCTCACCTTCATCACTTCTGGGGTCTGTCCACTGCTCCCCAGTTTTCCTGGAATCTTGGGGAATGGGATGTTGCTGACGTGGAAACTCTGTGGAAAAGGGAAAGGTTATATCCTGCTCCAAGTTACCACAGTTCTACAGTGGTACTTATAACTGCAGTAATAAATATATGACATGTCTTGAATACATATGCATATTTAAAGCATAACACAGTTACATTCAAAAGAGTTTATGTTTCAGAGGGATTATGAAATAATAAGATGATTAATTGTTCCAATTCCAAGCTTCCCCAGATATGCTTCCCCAGATGTGGTCAGCTGTGGCTCCCACCATGACCAGACCACATACAGAGGGGGAACCTGACAGGAATTCTCCCAATTCTCATAATATTGTACAAGGCTGACTTTTTATAGTGCTGTTGTTCCTACTCTATTTTAAACAAAATTATATATGTTTAATCCTCCTCCTGTGGATCCTCATGGTCAGAAAAGCAGGACATAAATATTTTAAGTAAATACATCCACATTCTGAGCAAAATGATTTTTTGCATTAGCTCACTGTAAGATCTTCCTGACGGTAATGAACAACTGTTCCATCCTAAACTAATTTACTTAGGTGTTCTCTTTTTTCATAAGCCAGTGCTGACTGCGTTGAAATGAAAAGTGTAGCAGTTTGGAAACAGATCAAAAAACTGTGCCTGCTCAGCTCAGACAGAGAGCAGAGATTAACAGCAAGCAGCTTAACAGGAGAAAGGCCTGCCTGCAGCTTCTGCATTCCCAGAAACCAGCAACTTCCATGCAATTAAAAGGAGTTATAGCAAAAGGCTGACCTTTGCCATGGAAACGAGGCCACATTCTAGCTCCAAGGAAAGCCAGGCCAGGTAGGGCTGTTGAGGAAGCCTCAAGCCAATACAGAGTCCCCAAGTTATTTGTGAGTTCAAATATAGTATAATATTTATTCCACACTTCTTGGTCTTATTAATTGGGGGTCAGCTGAGGAAAAAGGAAGCATGACATTAAAAAGTCACCTAAATTTGTCACTTAGGTTGTAAAATAGAGCTCACACATTTCTAGGAAGTCCGGTTGAAGCTGAACTGGAGATGTTTAAGCACTGGACTTCTCCAACTCTCCCCTTCCGTACCTCCCCAGAACACTTGGAAATTGCTGGATGAAACGTGGGTGCATGTGTGTTATTCTTCAGACCAAAGCAAATACATAACTCATATTTTAATAACATTTTTCCCCTTCGACACTGGCATCATCATTAAAAGTAGCACCATATTATGAAAATCACAGGCCTCAGGCCAGTCTGCTAAGAAGGGACCCATTAATGGGCTAGCTTTTAAGGAAAATTAGTAGACTGCTGCAGCAGCACCATCTCTAACATGTGTTAGGTTTCTGACTGATCAAAATGGCCTCTATATCTGTGATGGGGGTGTGAGTGAGAGGAGCCTAAGAGGAGGGCCATACATTGATTTTCTCAGCTATTGCACAGTATCTTTGTGGAGTATCTGCATGGAGGCCACAAACCACCATTTAGGGACTTCTGCTTAGGATGCATAATCAAAGGGGAGTAAACAGTGGATATATTGGCAACTTTGTAACATTTCAAGGAAATTTAGAAAGCCTTTTTTGAAACATTTGATCAGAGAGCTAGAATGACACAAAGGCTTGTGATCTAATGGAACATGGGATAGAGCCCCCTTTAGATGCTATTCTTTGGTGGTGAGGGCAACAAAGATATTCTTCTTTGCCTCCAGAATGTCAGTATAGTGACAATGGGCACCATTGCTGTAGATCAGTGCTTCCTAACCTTGAGTTCCCAGATATTCTTTGATTACAACGCCCAGAAATCCTGGCCAGCACAGCTAGTGGTGAGAGTTTTCGTCCAAGAACATCCATCTGGTATGCTTACACAGACTAAAACGGTTACTCATTTGAAAACTGAAATTTGTCAGCACACCACTTAATCTGTAAAGGAACCTCAATAAGGCAATACATAAAACTCTGGCACCATGGCTTTGAGCAGGAAATTTTCAATTACAACTCTCTTCTCAAGTGTTTCCCTAGTTTTCTCTTCCTCAGACCTTGATCATTTATTGCAGAGGATTAAGCATTTTCTTATTTAAGAGCTTAGTGTTAATAGTTGATTAATGGGTTTATTTTTTTTTTCTTTTACCCAATGTATGTACAATTCACAAATCCAAGATATTAGTTTTAGATCAGGGGTCTCAAACTCAATTTACCTGGGGGCCACTGAAGGCAGAGTCTGGGTGAGGCTGGGCCGCATCAGATTTTCTGCCAAGTGGAGCAAGAGCCTGAGGAAGCCACCCAGGAGTTTCTTTAGCCCGGATGGGGCTCCAAGGAGGAAGAGGGGCACACGAGCCCTCATCGCTGGCCATGACCCCCTCCAGCTCCTTCTTCACTACCACCAGCAGCAGCAGCAGGAGGACGAAGAAGCAGAGAAGGGAGGGAGCGCCAGCGACTGCCTAGCCGGGGGGGGGGGGGAAGAGGGCACAACATAAAATTTAAAAAAAAAAAAACCTCACAGAATTTGCCTTGCCAAAGGAGAAAAGTCCCCACCGGTACATGTGAAATTAAACAGACCGGGGCAGTCCCCCCCACAGGTGCGCACGCGCGCACACACAAACACACACACAAGGAGGTCCGGCAACCTTCCTCTCAGGGCCACCAAAAGACGCACTCAGCAGCAGCAGCTACCTCCCACCACAACAGAGGAGCAAACTTTGCGAGGCGAGCCCAGGCAGCCTCCAGAGCTGAGGCGGCTGAAGCAGGACAAAGAGGAGGAGGAGCAGGAGGAGGAGGAATCACCGCCGGGTGCTGAGGCAGCCGCTGGCTGGGCTGGTGCTGGGGGTGCCAAGAGGGAAAGAGAGCCAGAGAGCTGCTTCCTTGGAAGAGGCGGCAGCGGCTGCTGTGGTGGCTTGGAGACGCTCTTTGAAGATGGGCCAGGAGCGAGCTTCACTCTCAGGAATTACTCGGTGGCAGCTCGGACACTCGGGGAAAAGGGACAGCAGTGCACCTCGCTCGCTGGCTCTCCCCCAAGACAGCGCCTCTTGCACCCTCCATCCGGAACTGCAGCCTGCCGGCCACCAGAGAGGCAGGCTGGCTGGCAGGCTGCAGTTCCAGATGGAGGGTGCAAGAGGTGCTGCCTTGGGGGAGAGCCGGCGAACGAGGCGAGGCTTTTCTTGACTCTTGAAAGCAGAGGACATGTGGGCGCTCTGGGGGCTCAGGCAAGGCAGGGGCCACAAACTATCATCCGGTGGGCCGCAAATGGCCCCCGGCCTGCATGTTTGAGACCCCTGACCTAGAGGCTTAAGTATATGGAATTATTAACCATCAGATAATCACATATCTAGAATTTGGTACCATTTGTTTGTTTGTTTGTTTGTTTGTTTGTTTGTTTGTTTGTTTGTTTGTTTGTTTGTTTGTTAGATTTCTATCCCACCCATCTGTACTAAAGGTCTACTCTGGGCAGCAAGATATGAAGGAAGATAAGGACGATATAAATAAATACTTAGATAAAAAGTAGAAATTAATCAATGAATTATTATTTAATGAATTAGCCAGAATGAATGCATTGAATTTCATAAAATGAATAGTATTTTATTGGGGATGTGGGAAATGAGTTTTTAATTTAAAAATCTTTTTGGTATCAAGGACTGAAATACTGTAATCTGGGTTTTTTTAAAGATATTTTGGGCACATATCTTCCATGTCAGACATGCCCCCTTAATAATGTGCCCCCTGGGTAACAAAAGAACAACTTTCACCTCTATTGATGATGCTCACCTGGTATAAATGTATGTATTTGTAAATGGAAATGCAGCTATATTTTCTATCAGTAAAGTGTAATTTTACATTGATCCCTTAAAGCACATATGCATATTAAGCATGCATGGAAACCACTGTTGGTTCTAGCAGATTCTCTTGGGATTTCAAAAATTATGAGATCAAAAAAATCTTTTTTAAAAAAATTATCACAAAAAATTATTTGTCACTTTGACAGCCCATCAAGACACAAGGAAAAAAGTAGAATAACGGTGAGACAAAAACGTCATAAATTTGGAAGCAGGGGTTCTTGCCAGCGTGCTTATTTTATTAACTGCTACATAGGAAATGAGACTCAAAGAAGTGGAGGAGGGGAGGAGAAACAGGTGACAGAACTCAAAAACACCCCTCCTGAGTTCAAATGATAAAGTGCTATCTGCAGTCTGCATACCTCAGAATTGAAGGAAACAGAAATCATCATCATCATCTTAGAACTGCAGAACTGGAAGGGACCCTGTTATCATTGTGTCCAGCCCCTGACAAGGAGGCACAGTGGTGAATCAAACTCTCAACCTCTGGCTTGTCAGCAAGATACACAAACCTATTTCATCATGGAACAAAACTGACGGTAATAACAATAACAGAGCAATGATGTCTAAGCAGGAGTCTCATGGCACAGCAGTTAAACTGCAGTACTGCAATGAAGACTCTGCTTGAGGTAGCTGGCCTGAGGTAGACTTCCATCCTGATTAAAACCCTTTGCGTGTGCAAGAAGTACTTCCTCAATTTTTTTCAATGAAAAGTCCTGAAATGTGAAAATGTTCAAGAAGTATTGTAATCTTGCCCAATAGGAACTAAAACTATGTGTTTGTTATTGTCTGTGAGAATGAAATAAATGAAAATCTATGCTCCTTATCTATGGTGTATCTTAGCATCTTGGCCTGGTTTGAAAGGGGATTAACTACAATCATAATTCCCGTTATATGTTACAAAATGGATGCTCCATGTGGCATGGAGCTGCCACTGCAGTAGCACTTTGCCTGCCCGCTCGGAACTGCCGAGCACAGTCATGTGACGTGGAGGCTGAAGGAAGGGGGACAAGGCATTGTCATGCAACAGGATGACACCTTTGGAGAGCTTTCCTCAACATTTTTCCTTGATGTTTTGTCTCAACTTTGTCAGTAAAGCACAGTAATGTTTTGCATTGATAGTTGAACCCTCTTGGAGGTAGTCCACCAGCAGAACATGTTGCCTGAGGGCTTTGAAGCTTCCGATGCTCTTTGATATCTGGTGTCTGTTGCTGGTATCTGGTGTACTGTATGTGTTTCTCTGTCTTGGTACCTTATATTTATATTTCACTTATTTGTTTATTTTTCCACTTTCAGCCGGTACACTTCTTGTATGCTAACAATTCGCTATCCAAGCAGTTTCTTTCAGTATGAAACTTATTATCTAAATTGTCTAAGGGGATCTCTAGCGCTTTTCTTAGGCTTGCAAACTTGTAAGAGGGCAACTCTTTGTTTATATTTGACTTGCTTTCATGAACACCTGACAATATACAAACATGTTCCATAAGCATCTCTTTGAGGACAATCTTCCTAAGTAAGTTGAATGATTGTGAAGAAATCTGAGCTGTACCAATTTACTATCACTGTATCATAGTGCTCTAGGAGTTGCATGGTCCGTGATTTTTTTTTCAGTGTTTTAGTTTTCTTATCAGTGTTTACATGTCCACACTCAAATATTAGCTTACTAGGAAAGAGGTCCAGTGATGCATCAGGTTACTTCCTTTGTGAGGCCATGTTATTTTATGCTGACCGTGCTTTCTTTGTGATCGTTTTAAACAGAGAACTAGCTGATTGTCTTGGAGTGTGGCTTTTAGTATACTGCCGTTAAAATCTCATTGTTTAAAAACACAAGGCATGTTTTCAGGGTTGCATATTTTTCATCTTAATTGTTTTAACACATGACACATACAAAATATCAAGCCTTGACAGGTCACACGTCTCAAATGAAGTCTGGGCAAATAAAAGTCTTGGTTATCAGAAAGCCCAGTCAAAACAGCATGGCCTGTGCCCAAAAGAGAAGGATCAGCATGTTGGAGAACCCTGAGATTTGCAGTGGTACCAAACCAAGTCATCCCCACAATATGGGTCCCTGGAGATCAACACGGGAGGTGGCCATGGTAAGCTCACCGGCTTTGGCAGATGGGCAAAAACTCTCTGGAGTTGGCATGAAATGGGGTGGCCGGATTCCTGACCAGAAGCACACTGCAATGTGGCGTTTTGCTTTAGGATCTGCTTGTGAATGGATAAATGAGCTATGATAGTCCTAATTTCAAGGGCCTAAAAAAGTTGTTTTTTGTTCTTTTTGTTTTGTTTTGTTTTAAAAAGTATGATTTCTACCCATTCTTGCATTTTATTTTAGGGTCTGAAAATGTTGTCTCTGTAACTCACTTCTTGAGTCTTGCATCCTTCTACAAGGGGAAGACCTTGGGGTACTTTATTTTCTGTGTGTGACTCCCATTCTAGCGTCTCATTTGTGCATGAAACTCCTTGGAGTATGTGTTTGTTTCGTAGTATCTAGTTTAGACTAAGTTTATATTGTTGTTGTCATTTCTCCTGTTTGATTTAAAATTTCTTTGCAAAGTTTATTGTGTTTGCAGTGCTCATTTAGAAAATAGTCCCAGAGAAGCAACAGACAGCACAACACAGCACTTTTATTTTATTCAGAATATAAAATGTTGGCACAGTATTTAGTTGGAATAAGAAAAAAGCAAGACCTTTCAGGAAGGCAAAATGGTGACGTTGAAGGGTACATTTCAGTGCAGGTTATGTTTCCGTGTTACTATAGTCATCTCATAACATTTACAGGAAAGAAATGAACTCTGATTACTTTTCAGTGAAATATTCCTTTTAATTTCCTCATGCACTGTTCCCTCTCCTTCCTAATCACACCTTCAATAACCTCACGTCATGTCCGCGTTAATCATTCTCTCCTGAATAAGAGATTTCTCATTCTGAAAATTATAAATGGTTGCTTGGCTACATTTTGATTTATCACTTTCACCTGAAGAAGGGGAGTGGAGTTCATAAGATTTTTTTTCTATATACACTATAAAAAAAGAAAATGTGTTCTCAGCTTGAATAACAAAGTTATATTTCAATCCCAGGGATTGGTGCCATTCATAAAACCCCTGTCTGACCTCTTTTGGCTTATGATGTCAGTAGAGACATTGGATTGAATTATAGCCACGTAGTCAATCAGCGGGCTTGTATTATTCACTTGAGGTATTTCTTTCAATGACAAGTTATTAAAATGCTGAAACATAAGGCAATGGTACAGTAATAGGGTCTTAGTCATAATGAGGACGAGATTGCCCTCCCTCTTTCTTATAATGAGACAGTGCTTTCTGTTTTTATATCTTGTGGAAATAAATCATAAGCTCCACATGAAAGAAACTCATAACATTTAACTAGGCATTAAACTTTATTTCAAACACATTTTCATATTACTCTTTCAGGGAATGGAACACCTCTCCTTTTTTCGGGGAAAGTAAAATATGAGCATGAACGGAATGGCTAATATGTATAATTAGAAAAGAGATTAGTATAAGCTGTGAGAGTTAAATCATTGAGGTTAGATATTGGGATGTCAGTTCCTGATGTGCTAAAGAAAGTTTGTATTTATATGCCTTAAAGTTCTGAGAGTTATAGGAAATGCCATGGGACCTGCCTATCTTTCTGCTGTGTGTCTGTTAGAGACAGTACGTATTAAATTATTTTAAAAATATCCTTCAAAGGCCTATTTCAGGCAGCTTGGTTCACTTTCCCCAGTTTGCTACTCTTTATTTTTGTACTGGTAGAGTTCTCAATACCACATGACTTTTCTAAAGTACTATATGCAATGATGGTATAATGAAAAAGCATGAGTGATGTAGATCGCTTTGGGAGTTCCATGCCTGCATTTATTACCAATGATCTTTAACTATTTTTGTTGCTTGTTATTGCTTAGTTTTTAGTCTGTTGTCTTGAGTTGTTGTTATGTGTCATGTTATGCTGTCTTGAAGAGTCGGACACGACTAAACGACTAAAAGATGACGACGATGCTGTCATGCATTCCCTGAATTATGGCAATCCTATGAAGTAATCATATCAGAAAGGTCTGATCATTAATTGTTCTGCACAGGTCTTGCATATTTGAGGGTTCAGCTTCCTTTACTAAGCCCATTTATGATATATTTAGTCTTCCTCTTTTTCTGTTGCCTTTGACCTTTCTCAGCATTACTGCTATCTTAGAGTGTGTTTATATGTTGAGGAAAAAAATTGTATTTGAATTGATTAAGCAAGTTTGGAATAGATTTAAAAATAGTTGTTTACATTTCATATAGTGTACTCTTTTTTTCATCTTGCCAGGAGGCATTTTTGTGTATTTGGATTGAAGTAAAATAAACTGCCGCCAGGGGTTTGTTTATTCTAACACAATTTGAACTTGATTCCTTTTGAATCATTTTAGCATATGGGAACACCTCTGTTGGTGTAAAATGTGTCTATGGAGTTCGTCAGATATTGCCAGGATCATGGGTTTCGGGCTGCAGGACACTTTGCAGTTTTATTTGTTTTATTTATCTCTTTTATTTTTTCCCCATCTGTAATACTAATATAGTGACACGCCAGTTTGAAAGACATTTTAAAAATGGCAGCCAGTGTGAGAGGAAAAGTGTTTGCTACTTTTCAAGCCTAGAAGCTGGTGGTCAAGTGCCTCAGGCTGCGGATACTGAGGAACAGGTCCCCCAACTGTTCATACACAACTGTCCTTTCTTGGAAGACATAGTGATATGAGAGCAAAATGCCCTGTACCCCCTAAACTAGCCTGCCACCTTCCAGTGTGCTGCGGAATGAGCTCCCACTGCCAGTATTGGAATAAGATTCAACAGTCAGTCTACTTGACCTCTGGATATGGTGTGTAGTGGAAGGGGTGCCATTTTGTCTTTTGTCTCATGTAGCACAAAATGTTGTGTGATGTGGGTGTTCCATGAGGTCTGTGTACACAAAGGCCTGTTTGTTTGATCTTCCTCCCCTCCTCCTTTGATGTAAGATTTGTGCACATGATCAGACTTCTATGAGGCGAACCCTCATTATATGACTTTAGCCAAAAGGATCTCTCTCTTCCCCATGTGTGTTTGCATTTGTGTGCCCATGTCAGTGGAAAGTACATATTCCTTTACTATGTGAAGTTGGCCACTTATTACCCCACAAGTATCTGAATTGCATAATATTAGGGGTGAAGAAAGAAAGATGGTTTCCAGCCATTTCTCTATATTCCAAAAGTGTGCTTTCCCTTTTATAGCTTGCAGCATGAGCCTCTGAGACCACAGACAGTATATTCATTAGAAATAAGAATGCATCTCTGTAAAAACATAGAGATGTAATGCAAAGCAACAAAAAGCTCTCACCTTGCACCTGAGCCAACAAGAAATGGCTCATTACTTTAACCTCTTGTGCCTCACAGTCAGAACCACACACACCCCCGCCCAGCGAGACTAAATCACCGAGTACATGCACTCCACACTCTTTGTGACACCAGTCTGAGCCAAGTTACTTGAGTGCTATAAACAGATGTTTTCTTTTCTTTCTTTCTTTTTATTTGAAAAAAAAAACCAAAAAAGAAATAGATGGTGACAAAGCACAGCAGCAACACGTTTACACAGCATTTATTATCAGCCTTTCAGCCTTTCTCCTCGAAAATACTTGTTGGAAGGAACTGTGGTAACCAGTGAGCTATCCAGCAGTTCAAGATAGCTGGATCTGGCCTGCGAGGCAACAGGTTCCCATCTTCCAACCAAGGAAAGGAAAAGGGACACTATGTGCCATTAAAGAAGAAGCAAAGGAATGAAATCCTAGAAAGCATAGTCTTAAGTTAACTTTACAATAGGTGACCCATGGAACAAAATACCTATTTAATAAGCATAGAGCTGCCTTGAGGCATTTTACTTCCTGAAGAAATGAACAATATGTGCTTTCTCTTTGAACTGGCAATTGAATTTTCCACATTGGCAGGTCAGAATTCAGCAGTCTTGTGATGTTTGAAACAATAAAACCCACAATTTTAAAAAATGAATAATACAAATGCAAAGATGTGGCATGTTATCAGAATTTTTTTTTAAACTTTCAGTTTTCCAGATTTCTCCATTTAGAAATGGCAGGCTGCAAAATATCAATGGAAATTTATTGTTTTTAGGGATTGGTGTCTACTTGTTATCACATAAAATATTAACCAAGAGTAGCTGCACTAAACTGAATTTTTTTTTTTAGGGGGGGAAGTACGTATTCTCCTTGAGGGTCCCATTTTACTCAGGAACCAAGCCATGCCAACTTCAGGTATTAAGATATAGTTAGCTCAGTTTTCTTAATTTGCTGAAGATGCCAACCAAAGCATTGCATATTGAGTAATAAAGTTATTTGACCACATTATTAGAAATGTTAATCAACCAAACCAAACCAAGCAAACAAAATATTGTCCTGTCAACATCTTCCCCAATCTAACTTGTTTCCAGTGAAAAAGACAAAAGTTGTTCTTACACATTCAGCAGCCATATAAAGAACACGTGACCTTTCCCTTGCTACTTCCAGATTGATGGCTCCTCATCATAGCAATTTCAAATGCTTGTATTAGTCAGATAAGGGAAATAAACCCTGTTGTTGTTTTCGAAGCCCAAATGACAGGGCAGACAGGTGACATAATTATACCTTCAAAATGCTATGTGATGTAATAAAATAACAACAAACTGACTCTGACAGTACAGTAAGATTTAGGGGAGATAAAAACAATGACTAATATATAGATAGATAGATAGATAGATAGATAGATAGATAGATAGATAGATAGATAGATAGATAGATAGATAGATAGATAGATAGATAGATAGATAGATAGATAGATAGATAGATAGATAGATAGATAGATATGAGTTTCCTTCCGCAAAATGAGGATCATCATGGCCTTCTTTGTTTGCTATTCTATTCTTAATGGTCAAATAATTGGCCATAAGGACTGGTGTTTGGGCTATCTGATTAACAGTGGTCTTTTAGACCAGATGGGCGGGGTATAAATCAAACAAACAAATAAACAAACAAACATGATTAGATTGTGTGCACGGCAGTAGCTAACATACACCTAGGTGGAAATAAGTGTGGTTGCTGACCTTGAGCCAGACATCCTGGAGAGTGAAGTCAAGTGGGCCTTAGAAAGCATGGCTAACAACAAGGCTGGTGGAAGTGATGGCATTTCAGTTGAACTATTTAAAATCTTAAAAGATGATGCCGTTAAGGTGCTACATTCAATATGCCAACAAGTTTGGAAAACTCAGCAGTGGCCAGAGGACTGGAAAAGATCAGTCTACATCCCAATCCCAAAGAAGGGCAGTGCCAAAGAAGGCTCCAACTACCGTACAATTGCACTCATTTCACACGCTAGCAAGGTTATGCTCAAAATCCTACAAGATAGACTTCAGCATTATGTGGACTGAGAACTCCCAGAAGTACATGCTGGATTTCGAAGGGGCAGAGGAACTAGAGACCAAATTGCTAACATGCGCTGGATTATGGAGAAAGCCAGAGAGTTCCAGAAAAACATCTACTTCTGTTTCATTGACTACGGAAAAGCCTTTGACTGTGTGGACCACAGCAAACTATGGCAAGTCCTTAAAGAAATGGGAATGCCTGACCACCTTATCTATCTCCTGAGAAATCTATCCGTGGAACAGGAAGCAACAGTTAGAACTGGATATGTAAAAACTGATGGATTCAAAGTTGGGAAAGGAGTATGACAAGGCTGCATATTGTCTCCCTACTTATTTAGCTTATATGCAGAATACATCATGCGAAAGGCTGGACTGGATGACTCCCAACCTGGAATTAAGATAGCCAGAAGAAATATCAACAACCTCCGATATGCAGATGATACCACTCTGATGGCAGAAAGTGAGGAGGAATTAAAGAACCTTGTAATGAGGGTGAAAGAGGAGAGCACAACATGAAAAAAAAAAACCTAAGATCATGGCCACTAGTCCCATTACCTCCTGGCAAATAGAAGGGGAAGATATGGAGGCAGTGACAGATTTTACTTTCTTGGGCTCCATGATCACTGCAGATAGTGACAGCAGCCACAAAATTAAAAGACGCCTGCTTCTTGGGAGGAAAGCGATGACAATCCTAGACAGCATCTTAAAAAGCAGAGACATCACCTGCATAGGTCCACATAGTCAAAGCTATGGTTTTTCCAGTAGCGATGTATGGAAGTGAGAGCTATACCATAAAGAAAACTGACAGCTGAAGAACTGATGCTTTTGAATTGTGGTGCTGGAGAAGACTCCTGAGAGTCCCCTGGATTGCAAAGGGAACAAACATATCAATTCTGAAGGAAATCAGCCCTGAGTGCTCACTGGAAGGACAGATCCTGAAGTTGAGGCTCCAACACTTTGGCCATCTCATGAGAAGAGAAGACTCCCTGGAAAAAGACCCTGATGTTGGGAAAGTGTGAAGGCAAGAGAAGAAGGGGACGACAGAGGATTAGATGGTTGGACAGTATCACTGAAGCTACCAATATGAATTTGACCCAACTCCAGGAGGCAGTGGAAGACAGGAGGGCCTGGTGTGCTCTGGTCCATGGGGTCACGAAGAGTCAGACACAACTTAACAACTGAACAAAAACATTTTTTAAAATCTAAATCAAAGTAATCTGTACCTTCTTTTTCAAATGCAAGAAAAAAACAAAATTTGCTCATGTTTGTGAGCCACTGAGGGTCTCTGCAGCTGATTGCTCTGAGCTTGAGCTGAAAATGTAGAGACTCCCAGATGCTCTGTGCTGCAAGAGGAAGTCTTTCTAGAAGTTTGTACCTATCAGGCCATTATTTGCTGGTAAATTTCTTGAAACACATTTCAGCTGATCTGTTTCTCTAAGAAAAAAAAATTTTGGCACAGAAAAATCTTTTTAATTTTTTTATTAATTAAGGAAAAACAATACTAACAATACTAACATAAAAATTGTGTGTACTGTATATATATACCGTAGTACAATAATTTCACCCTTGGGACCAGATAACCAAATGTATTCTTTTAATCTCTTTTCACTCCGTTCCACTCCAAAAATCTGTTGATTCTTCTGCTGGCCTATGACCTTTCCCATTTACAAAAACATAATTGAAATGTAAATTCCATACCTCTTTAAAAGAGGTATGGAGGACTGGAGTAGGAACTCTGTCCATGCTCTGTTGCTGTTTGTTGGATAGTTGAGTATTTATAACTGTGGGAGCAGATTTTGTCCTTTTCAGAAGATAGGGTGGTCAGTGCACAAAAAAGACCAGCAAAAGACACCCATCAACCACAGTGACAGATAATCTCTCCCCCTTATCACAACAATATATCCACATCAAAAACACGCTGATCACCCTATCTCCTGAAAAGGGCAAAAGCTGTTCCCACAGCTATAAATACTCAGCTATCCACAAACAGCAACAGAGCATGGACTGAGTTCCTACTCCTGTACTCTGAAGATGGCGGCCACAGAGACTGGCAAAACGTCAGGAACAACAAACTTCATAACATGGCCAAAGAGCCCGAAAAACCCACAACAACCAACGATTAGTTATTCTCTTTATTTCTTCTGCTATTTTTTCTTTAAAGAGGCTATTCTCCAATCTATTAAAATGTTCTGACAATTCCAGTTCCCTCCATATTAAATTTTTATTATGTGTAATAATATCTGGAATATGTCTAAGTTGGTTTGCAATATAATATGCTTTAACGTTTGGTAGTCCAAGTCCTTCTTTTTGTGGAATATACCATAGTTTCTTATTTATCCTTATTCTTTTATTTCCAGCACAATAACTATTTATCAAGTTCTGCCAATCTTTCAGATATATTTCTTCAGTCTTTATTGGGAGCATCCAAAATACAAAATTAAGTTTAGGAATAATCTTCATTTTACTTAATGCTCTTCTTCCAAACCATGACAATTAAATTTTTTTCTATTGATTTATCTGTTCGTTAATTTCTTTCTTGTATATGACTTTATAAAATGTTTAAAAATTTCTAGTTTTTCTTTCATTTTATTATATCTATTCTCTTTCTGGTTTTTTATCACTCCTAATTTACTCATACTTTTTTGGGGGTAGCTTTGGCTAGAAGCTTTTAATTTTTGTTACCAAATTCAAACTATTCCCTGTTTAAATATATTAGATCCCTCTGGACTTTTCCATATGTATACCATCCAATTCCTTCCTTTTAGAGTGTAAGAAAAAATATCTTCTTTTGATGGGATTGTGATAACTAGAGAGCAAAGTGAATTTATTTGCTCTGAATTTGGATTATCAAGATTCAGAGGCCACCGCAGGGATTATTTCATCATTGTGAGAAAATGTCCTGTTTATTTCAGTAATAATAATATCAACAGTGTTGACATTTTGTCTTCTTGCTAGTTCAATTTCTGTCTTGCTAGTTCAATTTCTGTCTTATTGCTTCCACGAATCTTTTCTATTATAACACACTCTATAAAGGTTACGCTTTGATCTTCTGGATCAGTTTTTTTTTTCTCATTGTGGAGGATGGGAAGAGCAGGCTCAACACTGTAGGGATACCCACCAAGGAAGAATAGAGGAGCCAAGGCTGCACCAGCAACATTGTGCTTTTCATACACTAGAGGCCCTGTAGGCTGGGAGAGAAAGTCCCCCCCCCCCCCCGCAAAGTAACAGTAGGCAAGAACACCATCTGAAGTGGAGACACAGGAGCACATGGGAGGCCAGCAGGATGGCAACGTGGTCCTGCAAGATGCATCCAGAAACACTTGTGTGACTTACAGAACAGATGACTTCAGTGATACAGGTAGGTGAGGGGTACAAGAAATACTGTGGTACCAGACATCAGGCATTTTGCAGGCCACCCCAGACAGCCGTCCAAGCTATAGGCAGGCCAAGCCAACAGAGCACAGGTCTTCTTCCCGTGATACAAGTAGCCAAGTCTGAAAGTCCAGAGAGAGAGAGAGAGAGAGAGAAAGTAAAAAGGTGAGTTAACTTGTAGCAAGCCTTCCCTCCGATGAGGATTCTTCTGTAGGTTTGGGGGAATTGTTGGAGGATGGCTACTCAAGTCCCAGGTACACCCAAGTAGGTATCAAGTGTAAGGTGGCCCCTGCAGGAACCAGAAGGTTTGAAGCACAAAGCATGAAATGAGTCTGGCCCATTTTTCACGGACAGAGAGGACCCACACACATCATCTGCAAGACAAGGGAATGTATCCTGGTTGGATGCTAAATATATACACCACTCCTTAAGCCTGAAGAAAAGGAAAGGAGAAAGAGCCAGGGTAGGGAAAGAGGTAGGAAGAGGGCAAAGAAAGAAGCTGCTCCTTTGGGGTGTCCAGCCCCAGTGCAAGTCTAGCAACAGAAGGGGGAGAGAGAAACTGATACTGGACCCACTTCTCCCCTTTGCACCAGGACTAGCAAATAAAGGCACAGTGTGCCACAACAACTTCCTGGGGTTTGCTCATTTGCTAGTTAAGTGATCTGTACACTCACTTCTGCTGCACAATATTTCTGGACCAGTTTTACCATTCTTTTCAAGGGAGTCCAATGGGGATGGGTGCTGGCCTTCTTGAATTGGCACAGAACAAGTACAAGCTATTGGACCCTCAAACTGGGAATGAATGTGCTGCCAGCTGGGTTGGGAGTCCATTGACTCTCCCTGTCAAACATGTGGGGTCATACCAAAGAAAGTCCTGGTGAGATTTAGGAATACAAACAGTAAGTCAATAATTAAAAGCAATTAATTAAAAGCAATTCATTGCAGTTTATGCACTTATACTTACACCAGTAAAAATTACAAATAGGATTCTGGTCAATATGTATTGCCTGGGAGAACTGTAATGGGCACATGCATTCATTCTTGTTTGGACTCCAAATCTCAGAATTCTTCATTCTGGGAGTTCTACTTGCCAGACAGACATGTAAATAGTGTTCAATTGGAGAAAGGCCAGACCGGAAGGCTTCGTAGCCTGGGGCAGACCAAGCTCTGGCCTAGAAAAGGAAGTTGCCCTGGTGCACGCTGGGAGTTCCTAATTGCAGTGGGGCCTCAACTTACAAACGTCCGGACTTAGGACCATTTTGAGTTACGACCAGCTCCGGCTGCAAAATTTTGCTTCGACTTGTGGCTGGAGCTTTCAGTTATGAACAGAAAAGGGCAGGGGAAAAAAGGTGGGAAATTCAAATTGCTAACCATTGGTAGGTGAAGAGGCTGCTTCTTTGTAGCTCTTTCGCCCCAACAGTTAGAGTGAGTGCGATTGGAGGTGGTTTCAGACTGCCTGGTAAGGTAGCGTGCTGCTTTCTGCTTTTAAAAAACTGTTCTGGGTGGGTTTTGCAATGTGGTTTTGGGCTGGCAGGGTTATGTTTCTGTGCTGTGATGGGTCTTGGGGGGATTTGTTGGTTGGTATTTTTTTCCAATTTCTGATGGGGCTTGGGGGGTTTCCTTGCTTTTTGGGTTCCCCCCCAATTCTGATGAGACTTGGGGGGTTGCTTGCTTTCTGGGTTTTCACCCCATTTCCGATGGGTCTTGAGGGTTTTGCTTGCTTTTTGCTTTGCTTTTCTTTTTTCTTTTTTGCATTTCCAATGGGTCTTGCACACTTTGCTTGCTTCCCCCCCCCCTTTTTTTGGCTGGAATGGATTAATCGCATTTCCGATGGGTCTTGCAGTGACCTTTTTTGTGTGTGATTTTTTTCTTTGGCCAGAACGGATTAATTGCATTTCAGTGCATTTCAATGGGAAATGGTGCTTTGACTTACGGCCATTTCGAGTTACGACCGGAGTTCTGGAACCAATTAAGTTCGTAAGTCGAGGCACCACTGTACATGCTAAAAGTTACAGTTCAGCAGTCTGGTGGTGGTTAATCCCATATATTCCAAAATAAGCAGCTGTAAATTCAGTAAATCATATTCCCAATACAAAGGATTGCAATAGTACTTTATTAAGTTAATTACGAGATACTGTTAATGATTTGTTTGTTTGTAATTGTCTATGCTTCATGATACAGTTTCTAACCAGAATGTTAGCTCCTTTGTGGCCTGGAGTTATACTCCAGTCTTATGACTTTCTTTTATTGTTTTCCGTTTCTGTTTTTGTTGTTGTTGTTGTTGTTGCATTAAGAAACAGGTGCTTGTTGTCAAAAGGTAAAATGATCATATAACCTTAGGCCTACTTTCTGATTTTCTAAAATGTGAAGCCCAGTATGAGGTCCTTCCAGAGTTTCTGTGCAGAAAAATCAACTCAAAAAAGAGGTTATTTTTTAAAAACCCAGTTGCTCAATATAATTCACTCCAGTTGCATTTTTAGTTCTTTATATATAAACCTATTTCAAAGTTTTTCCTTGAAGGTCCAGGAGCAGCCCTCATGGAAGAATTAACAAATACACAATGAAGTTTTTGATGGCCAGAATCCTGTTGAACAAGTTTACTTCATGCAGTTCAGATGACATTATTAACTGTGGCCATTTCGTGGGAATTAGAAGTTTTCTATAACCTCACTCTCCCCACCCCAGTTACTCCCAGAGATCTCTTTCTCCTGGAGAAGCCTTTGGGAGCCACAGAAAACGTTTAATGCCTGAAAATTATTTAGACTGGTGGTGGTGATTTTCAGGCATTAAAGAGTTCCCCTCCTCAGTTCTGTGGCACCCAAAGGTTTCCCCAGGATGGCCGGTATCCCCTTGAACCTTGGTGGTGGTGGTGGGGGAGAGCCACCAGTTCATAGCAGTCCAGCTGCAGCACTGCTATTATGCCTCCCTGTGCTTGTTTGGTATTTGGGTTGCTGAGCACTTTTCAAGAAGAAAGCTGAGGCGCTGTGTTCCTTGGGACCCCACCACGACCGGCCCTGAGAGGCATCCCTATGGGGGCCTATTTTTTTTCCTTTTTTTATCCTGTTTCTCTCAGTGATAGTACCGCCTATAGCAGTACATTTCTGAGGCTGGAAGTTTTAAAGCTGGTGTTTTATCCCTTCCCATTACTCAGCTTGGAGGTGCTTAAGCACCTTATCTGGATTTACACTACGGTTTTTACTAGCACACCAAGCCTGGGATATAGCCCTTGGCACATGTGGATGGAATGTAAGTAAGTGACTGACTGCATTACTTGGCACGAGACAATTTCTTCTGAAAACCTGAAAATCACAGAGCTTTTATAGAAACTCCTTCCCCCTCTGCTTTTTTTTTTAAAAACTACAGAAAGGTTAAAAATGAGGCTTGTGAATTGCCAAATGTGTTTCTCAGATCAGGTTCTCATGCAAGTCCATTCCCATCTTGCTAACCCCTTGTTCCTCCACCTCCTCTTCATTAGAAACGTAAGAAGATGTCAACTACATAAAGATTGAAACTTTCAAAATCGGTGTTGGTCCGAAGGGACGCTGAGGAGCCAGTGGTTTGTTCTTGGATATTTCCAGTAATACACATTTGATTAAATTGTTCTTGGCTTCTCTTACCTGCTGTTCCTCTCAGCAAATAACTCCTTGAATAAGAAAAAAGCGGGGGGGGGGGGGGAAGAAGTCCTGGCCAGACTCATATGAAGCCCCAAATCTCAGCTTGTAAAGTGGTGCTCAGTGGTCACACTTTACTCCCTAATACTTTTTATCTAATATAAGAGGAGATCATAAAGAAAGTTGTGAGAAGGCTTAAAGAGGCATTTGTACCTTCCCAACCCTCTCAGGCACTCGTAAGGTTTTGGAAGGAGTTCATGGCCTACCTCCATTGCCTGCCATGATGAAAGAGGAAAGAATTTCAGCCGGGCTAATAACCCAGCCACAGGCACAAACTCGGATCATGCAGGTGGACACAGAGCACTGATCTTCTCCATTGTTAACATATACTTTTTTTCCCCTCTTTAAAGGCGTTTGTGAATCTATGTGGTAAAACTACTGAGCAGGCAAATTGAATTTTGAACACATAGCAATATTATCCATACAGTGGTAGAGTAGAGATTGGACTTCATGGGTTGAAGGCCAGGATTTCTTGTTGATCTAATTTGCCAAACACACTTCAGGTTCCCTGTTCCCTGCTGTGATCCTCACAAGAGCTGAAGAAAGAGAGACCACAGGTTGTGGTATGCTATCCCTGTTGTAATATATTGCAATGTATTTTGGGGTAGCTTGATTTTTAATGGTCAATTCAAACTCAGACATTTTACCAAAGACCTGTTCCTGATGGAAGTGAAAACAGCTAAAACTGGTTTGTTGATATGAGGTGACATTACTGTCTTTCTCCTTAGAGACATAATTATGGTGATTGTCACGATAATTGCTTGGCCTTCAGTACTTAGCACTAAACTGTCATTCACATGTATGTTTCCCCTGGCTGAAATCCTAATGTCATTAGAAATTGTAAATTGCAATTAAAGCTTCCTTTTGTGCTCTTGGGGTACATGTGACTTTGTCACATTTTGCACATTCCAAAAAACATTGCAAGAGGAAGCCTTTAATTAGTAGCAATCTACCATTGCTGATGACACGACCCCTGTCCCATAGGTGGAATACAATTTCAGCCCCCATAATGACAGTAGAATAGGTTCATAACTCTTCATCACCACAGAGCCGTTATCTGACTTGACTACTACTGCTCCTTCTTTCCTCCTACATGCTATTTTGTTGCTCCTTCTGCAAAAAGTATAATTATTAATATATGTTCATTTCTGTTACTTCCATAGAAGGAAGTGGATTGAGGGGTTTTTTTTTTCAGGGATTGCACATTTATTTATTTATTTAAAATATTTATGTGACACCTTTCCCCAAAAAGGATCCAATGTGGCTTACAGTATTAAAAGAAATACTACTGAAAGCTAAACAATAAATTATCACCAGATTAAAAAAAGAGTTAAAACAACATAAATACAATAGTCTCTTTTTTTAAACAAAAATCTTAGTCAAGCAGTCATTTTAAAAATGACATGCCTGAAGACAAATCTTTGCCTGCTTGTGGAAGGATAGCAAAGAGGGAGTTCCAATGTCATCCAATAGAAAATAGCAGCCAGTGATCTGAAGAAGGCAGGAGCTCTAAGGCAAAGAACTGATGATCCCACAGATCCCGTCAAAAACAATCAAGATGCAGCTGATTTCTCATCTTTTGATCCTCCCACACCATGCAAGTACCATATTTTCCCATGGATAAGATGCCCCCATGTATAAGATGCCCCCCCACTTTTCTAACCCAAAATTTCTTTATTTGCAAAAAGCTGCTTTCCCCCTTGCAAAAAGTGGAGGGGGAAAGCAGCTTTTTGCAAAGAAAATGAGGGGGGAAGGAGTTTTTTGCAAAGAAAATGAAGGACAAAAGCATTTTCCTCTCAAGAAAGTGGAGGGGGAAAGAAAGAATCACTTTCCTCCTCCATTTTCTAGCAAGGAAAGTGGAGGGGAAAAGCAGGGATCAAAGTGCTTTGATCCCTCCCCCTCCCTTACTTCTGTATATAAAATGACCCTCAATTTTTCCCCTAATTATTTTAGGAAAAAATGTCATTTTATACACAGAAAAATACAGTAACTGATGGTTGCTTGATATACCAAGCCTGTGTTCTCACATAATAAACATTCATATGAGGAGAATACCAGTAAGCAATTGTTCGGAAAATGTTCCAAAAATGCGAGATGAAAATGTGACATTTCAATATTCTGAAACATCATCCTTGTTATAATGAGACATATCTGTGCCTTAGCATAAGCCTTATTTTAAAAAAGGAAAAATCAGGTAAAATTAAATGACATCTCATATCCAGGTGCTGTTACAAACAAAAAACTATTCCTGCTTGAGATTAACATGAGGCCTCACAAGAAGGAAGGCAATAGGGAAAGGAATGGTTGTATGGAAACGAAGCAGGTGAAAGTGGCTTTAAGCTGTGGAGGAGTAGAGGGGTGACTAACAGAAAACAGATACACAAGGAAATGTAACTTCACAAGATACAGCCACAAAAAGAACCAATCAACATCAGTGCTGAGGCCCACTTGAGCAGGTTGTGCACCAATTCAAAACAGAGCAATGTGTAACAAAAATACACCACTACCTGAGGATAGCATAAAAAGATTGTCAGAAAGTAAAGCTATTGGCTCTTCTTTGACATCACTGATACCAGCTTCAGCCTTGAAGTATGTGAACATTGGGAAAAGTATCAGTATCAAACTTAACATAAAGTTAGAAAAATATTCACTTTGGGTGAACCCAAAGAAGCATAAATATGGGATGATTCTCCATTTTACATAACATAAAATCCAGAGGTTGCCCAAATCGATTTCCAGATTTAAGTGAGGCACACAGGTTTCCTGTGCATTTTCAAGTACATCTGTAACCTTTTCAGTACACTGTGCCTTAAGACAGACTTTATGGCTTTGCAATTTAACCAGCACTCCACACTCTGCTCAGTTTAATATTTAGCTTGGTGAGGCATTTTAGATAACTCAGAAACTTGGACAATATTGCCTTTGTGAAGTTTGACTGATTGTAACAAAAATATTGTGCTATTTCAGACTTGAGGTATTTTTCTAAGGACTCTCTCTATGGAGAGGGAGCTTCCAAGCAGGAATCTTCTCCAAGCTGATCATTGAAGAGCCAGGGGTAGGAGGAAAAACAGAAAAGTCTAATAATCACACTAATAGATGCTGAAGCTTCAAGGTCTGTGGGATGACTAGAACCAAATCAAAGAAGTGGCTGTATGTTGTTGAATAGGTATTTTACTTGTTTAAAGCTAGATTGTTTCCCCCCCCCCTTGAAAATGTATAGACATGGTAAAATAACAAGCTATGTTTAACAGATTCCAAAGATTTTGGCTGTAATCCAGTGAAAGTTATTGTGTCCTAGTTTTATTGAAGTGAATGGGAAATGGACTGGTGGGATATAGCTTCCCTGCAGATTTAGCTGTTTGTGTCAATTTGTTGCAAACGATTATTGGTTTAATAAAATATAATATAAAATTACACCTTTTAGTGACATGGTTGGCTGTTTTAAATGTTTTATCCTGTATTTGGGGAGGGGTGTGTGGGTGTGGGTGTGTCTGTGTCTGTCTGTCTGTCTGTCTCTGTGTGTGTGTGTGTGTGTGTGTGTGTGTGTGTGTGTGTGTGTGTGTGTGTGTGTGTGTGTGTGTGTGTGAGAGAGAGAGAGAGAGAGAGAGAGTGAGAGAGAGAGAGAGAATATGTTCACAAGAATGCCTTGATTTTTTATGACAATTACGAAGGAAGGGTCTTCTGAGGTTTAACTATGTTTGCTTTCTATCTTCGTTTACAGTCTTGTTGGCTCACAGTCTTGTACACAGAATCCTGGACAGCCATCTGTTCAGTCTTGGTTTTGCCAGCGCTTCATTTTTTTTTCTCCCTTCCTCTCTGGATCAATAAATTCAGCAACACATCAATCCCAGATAGCAAAATGTGCATCTGCAAAAGATGGCGAATTCCTGCGGGTTTCTGCCCTGGCACCAAAAGTGTTTGATCTGAATGTGATGTCATGGTGGACGTGTGATACATGATCCTCTTCTGAAATTATTAGTCTGATAACTGACAGCCTGGTTCAGAATTTTAACATTAGACTTGAGTTTTTCAATTCATGGGCTCCAATGTAATAGACAGGGTTATTATCTTTCTTTCCCCCCCCCCCCGCCCTAATTTTCTTGTTACTTGTGTTGAGAAAGGTGCTCTTCCAAATAAAAGGGGGACTGTTAAATCAGTTCCTCATGTGAAGACTTGCAAAATGTTTAATACCCAATATGTTTCCTCAAAAGAAAGTGTGTGCCTGGTCTCAAGGGCAGTCATAACATATAACAAGAACCTTTTTGACTGAAATGCTTCTTCCCTTTGTTTAAGCAAAACAGGCAGCTACCAGGGGCTGCAACTGAAGATGTCTGGTGCAAGGAGAAAGTGGTGTTTCCAATCAAGAATCCCTGAAAAGAATTACAGAACTATCAAAAATATGGACTAATAATAATAATCTCAAAACTGCCGAGTGGGAAGGGGCCTTATGGATCATCGAGTACAGACTAGAAACCACTGCTGTAAACTACACTCTGAACCTAAGTGTAATCCTCAAACTTCATATTCAGAGTGAACTACACTGCAAAGCTGTCATAGAAAAACACAGCCCCTTCCACCCTGCAATAAGTGAATGACAGACTGCATGTGGATTGACATGTTCCACGGTGAGGCTATTTTTAAACGGTGAATATTTAACAACTAGAATAATCAATGTGTGCATATATGTGTGTGTATTTGTATTATTTAATCAATAACTTTCCCCTTCATGGATTGCGGCCTTGTCATGGTGAAGGGGCTTGAGTAATTCAGAGAAGCTATGGGCTATGCCATGCACCCAAGACCAGGAATGGTAAGTAAGATTCATTTCTAAGGTAAGCTCATGTTCTTCTACTTAGGGGCCAATTCAGCATCTTCTTTAGTTTCTTTTACTTTGCCCATTTGTAATCCATCTAGTCTTTTTCATTTTACCACTTTTAATTTCATGAATGCTGGATTTAACATGAGAGATCCCTAGAGAGTGAAGCTCCACCCTGTAATTGCCTCTGAATTCTTTGCGCTGCCCAGTGGTTGCCTTGGAAAGACATAAATACCCATGATTTCATCCATTTTTACACATTTGTCCAATATATTGCATATCCTTAGAGGAGACCTGTTACATACAGCACTGATGGTACCTGTCTGTCATGGGTTTGGAGGGAAAGTTCCATCCTATGGGGAGTGGAAGGCGGGACATCAGGGGGGAGGAGCTGTACTGTATATATTTTGGGAGCTGATGTGGAGAGTGAGGAGTTGGAGTCTGTGTGTCAGACTGAGTACAACTGTGTGTCAGTTAGTACCTACCTGATAGGTTCAGGTTTCTTTATAGGTAGCCAGAACTGATAGGTTCAGGGTCTGTGCTTTACTTTAAAGTGTTCTGTGTGAACCAAACTGTTGTATGTATATGTTTGGGACTTTGCCACGTTACAGTATCTTATCTACTTGATCTTTTTATTTACCCTGTTTGTGATTTAAATAAACCTTGTTCTTTTGTTTGTTAAAAATCCATTCCTGGTCTGTGTGACTTCTTATAGGGAATGGTTGGTGGCAGCTTAGTTAAAGTGTGATATATCCCAGTAGGTCTGGGGTTGTCACATTGATTGGTGTCCAGCGTGTGGGATACGACTGGTCCAGTTGTCCAGTGGTCCAGCAAAGCCTTGGCAAGTGTGCCCAGAGCAAGGGGGGTCTAGTCAGAGAAAATCTGAGGGCGCATAGGTAATCTTCTAGGCTTACCTCACGGGGAGGTGCGCTAGTGGAAGAACGTGCACACTCAGATTGGGGGGACTAGATTAGGGAGCTCTGAGGCAACCCGTTTTGGCGGGAAAGGGCTGAGGCAAAGCTGTGTGAAGTAACAGTGATCTAGCCTGTCTGCTGAGAGGCCTAGCAGAGGGGGTGGATTCTGCCTGGCAACAGTTGCAAGTTAGTGCTGGAGGGACAGCAGCAGTCTATAGAAGGCTGTTTCTGAGGCAAAAGGAAAAAAGTCGTCGCTTTATTTTGAGGCTTGACTTTTGAAGGCAGCCTGTTCTGAGGGGGGATTATGCCCTTGACTCGAAGCCAAATGGCAGAAATGGGTGAAGTAAGAGAACCACAGGTAGACCAAGGTTCTGAGGAGGAATTTGGCTCAGTGCAGGATGAGAGCACGGGAGAACAGAACCCAGAACTCAGAAAAATGCTCCTAGCCCAACAGCATGAACTGAGGGTGAGGGAGATGGAGCAAAGGGAAAGGGAGAAACAAAGACAATTTGAATTAGAGAGAGAGAGAGAGAGAATGGAAAGAGAAGAAAGATTGGAGAGAGAGAGGATGGCGTTTGAGTTAAGAAAATTGGAAATGATGAACCAGAACAATAATAACAATAGAGATTCTGAGGTGGGCCAATTGTCTAAAACTGACCTGAAGAAATTCCCTGTGTACCACAAGGGAGATTGCCCTGAGGTGTTCTTTTCCCTCGTGGAAAGAGCGTTTGTGGACTTCTCAGTAAGGGAAACTGAGAAGATGACCATTATGCGATCTTTAATCAGTGGCAGCCTGGCAGAAGTCTATGCAGAGATGCCAGTGGAACTGCTGAAAGACTTCGCTGAGTTTAAAAAACTGGTGTTTGCCAGACATGGGATAAATGCGGAACAGCTGAGGCAAAGATTCAGGTCACTCACAAAGAAACCAGAGCAGACTTTTACCCAAGTGGGGGCCCAACTGGTGAGGTTGCTAGAGAAATGGCTGTCTCAGGAGGGGACAGAGACCTTCCAGCAGCTCAAAGACCTGATAGCGCTGGAACAGTTTTATTCAGTCCTGCATGGGGAACTGAAGTTCCAGGTGAGGGAGAGGAAACCGAAATCGGTGACAGAAGCGGCAGAGATCGCAGATTTTATTTACCAAATAAGAAAGCCCTTAGGTGCTGAGGGGAAATCTGTAGGTAAACCCAAAGAAACCTACAGCAAGTACTCTCAGGGACCAGGGAAAAACCAGCAAGGGGGAGGGGCCCATGTTGAAGGGAAGCCCTCAGACATGAAACCACAAAGACCTCAGATTTTGGAGGGAAAACCAAAACCAGATGAGAAAGACTCCAAATACAGCAGAAAATGTTATTTCTGTCAAGGAAAGGGCCATCTAATCTCAGAGTGTGAGAAATTAAAGCAGCTAAAGGGAAATGTGCCTCATGATTTGAGTGGAACCAAGCCAAAAGCTGTGTTCTGTGTCCAGAAAGAGCAAAGCTCCTTGCCACTGAGGGAGCCTGTTGCCATGGCTACTCAATCTGGAACAGTTACATCTGCTGATCAGGCTGGGGAAAATGGTCCTCTTGTGGAGGTCAAGCGCTGCTTACTAGTGAGAACAGATTCGCAATTGTTTGAGACCGCAGGGGTGGACGTAGGAATACTTGACCATCAGTATAGGGGGCTAAGGGATACTTGTTCCCAGGTGACCCTGTGCCATCCAGACATTATTCCTATGAAGTATATAATCCCAAATGAGAGCTTGAAGGTGGCAGGGATTGAGGGGCAGGTGATCTCACTGCCAGTAGCTGAGGTACCTGTGAGCTTTCAAGGCTGGAGGGGAGTTTGGCGGCTAGCGATTTCATCGACTCTGCCAGCAGCCGTGCTCGTGGGTAATGACCTGGCTGAACATGTGAAACGGGTGCTAGTGATTACACGCTCACAAGCTACCACGGGGACAGTTCAGGGGGGTACTGAAGAGCCCGAGGTTGAAGCAGGTGAGGGTAGTCCCGAAGCTGTGGCAGAAACCTTAACCACAGACAGCAAATTTGGCCAAGAGCAAAAGGCAGACGCCACTCTCCGAAAGTGTTTTGAAAAGGTGACAGACACCCAGCTAACACCTGAAACCCCAGCGAGATTTCGTGAGAAAAAGGGAATTTTATATAGAGAGACCCTGAGGAATATCTCAAAAGGGGGAGATGGGATCAGAAGTCAGCTAGTGGTACCTGAAAAGTATCGCCCCATGATCTTACAAAGGGGGCACTCTGACATGTTTGCTGCGCACTTAGGGGTGAACAAAACCCAGCAGAGAATCACACAAAATTTTTACTGGCCTGAAATAGGGAAGCAGATCAAGGAGTTCTGTAAACAATGTGATGTGTGTCAGAGGCAGGGGAATAACCGTGACAGGACCAAAGCGAAGTTGTGCCCTTTGCCTGTGATTGACACCCCGTTTAAATGTATAGGAGTGGATATTGTGGGACCTTTGCCCAAGGCCACAAAGAGGGGGAACCGGTTCATTCTCACCATTGTGGACCATGCCACGAGGTACCCCGAAGCCATTCCCTTGACTAACATCGAAACTAACACAGTGGCAGATGCCTTGGTGGGGTATATGTCCAGGATGGGATTTGCCTCAGAAATAATCACAGATTTGGGCACATCGTTTACATCAAAGCTCATGAAACGGTTATGGCAAATCTGTGGAATTAAACACAAGGAAACCACTGCCTATCACCCCGAAAGTAATGGGTTAACGGAGAAGTTCAATGGGACTCTGATGCGCATGATTAGGGCTTACTTGGCAGAGAATCCAAACAATTGGGACCAGAAGCTGCAATCCCTTTTGTTTGCTTATCAATCAGTGCCCCAAGCCAGTACCGGGTTCAGTCCGTTTGAACTTTTGTTTGGGAGAAAAGTGAAAGGTCCACTTGATTTAATCAAACAAAATTGGGAGCAGATCACCCAGGATGACCCACAAGATGTTGTGACTTATATAGACACTTTAATGAATGACCTGAAGAGAAACCTAGAGCTAGCAGCAGAAAACCTGCAAGCTCAGAAGGTCAGAAAGAAAACCTGGTGTGACCAGAAAGCCAGGGAGAGGCACTTTAACCCAGGGGAGGAAGTGCTTTGGCCTAGGCCCTGCAAAGAGAACAAACTGCAGCTGGGTAGCCCAGAAATAAAATACTTGGGTCACATAGTAGGGGGAGGAGTGATCAAACCCCTAGAGGCCAAGATAGAAGCCGTTCGTGATTGGCCCAGACCCAACACCAAGAAAAAAGTCAAATCATTTCTTGGGTTGGTGGGCTACTACAGAAAGTTCATCCCGAGGTTTAGCGAGATAGCGACTCCGCTGACCGATCTGACGAGGAAGAAGACTGATGACCGCATCCCGTGGACCAGCGACTGTGAGGAGGCGTTCCGGAGGTTGAAGGAGGCGCTCATCAATTATCCAGTGCTGCGTGCTCCAGACTTCGACCGGGAGTTCATCATCTACACCGATGTGTCTAACAGCGGGGTAGGAGCAGTTCTTTGCCAGGAGGATGAAAATGGTGACCAGCATCCAGTGTCCTACCTGAGTAGGAAACTCCAGAAAGGTGAGAGACATTTGGCAACCGTGGAAAAGGAGTGCCTGGCCATAGTATACGCGATTCAGAAGGCCAAGCCTTATATCTGGGGAAGACATTTTATTCTGTGCACTGACCACTCACCACTGCAGTGGTTAAAGACAATGAAAACCCACAATAGTAAACTTATGAGGTGGGCTTTAAACCTGCAAGATTATGACTTTGAAGTGAAGGTGGTCAGAGGGTCAATGAACTGTGTTGCTGACGCATTGTCAAGAAGACCCGAAGAGTGAAGACGGCGAAGAAACCATGGACTATGTATATGTTGGTGACCAAAAGTTAAATGTACCTGTTTTTTTTTTTGAACAGGCTTGGTTTGTATTAATAAAGGTAATTTAATGTATTGTAAATGTTAATGTTTAAATGCCTAGTTGATATGTTTAACCTAGAGTGTAAGTATGGTATTGTGTTAAAATGTATAACTGTTTGTGTTTTGATCCTGGTTGTTTTTTTGGAGAAAAGCACTTTAGCTTTTCCCCTGCAAAACAACTTATAAAGAGGGGAGGTGTTACATACAGCACTGATGTTACCTGTCTGTCATGGGTTTGGAGGGAAAGTTCCATCCTATGGGGAGTGGAAGGCGGGACATCAGGGGGGAGGAGCTGTACTGTATATATTTTGGGAGCTGATGTGGAGAGTGAGGAGTTGGAGTCTGTGTGTCAGACTGAGTACAACTGTGTGTCAGTTAGTACCTACCTGATAGGTTCAGGTTTCTTTATAGGTAGCCAGAACTGATAGGTTCAGGGTCTGTGCTTTACTTTAAAGTGTTCTGTGTGAACCAAACTGTTGTATGTATATGTTTGGGACTTTGCCACGTTACAGTATCTTATCTACTTGATCTTTTTATTTACCCTGTTTGTGATTTAAATAAACCTTGTTCTTTTGTTTGTTAAAAATCCATTCCTGGTCTGTGTGACTTCTTATAGGGAATGGTTGGTGGCAGCTTAGTTAAAGTGTGATATATCCCAGTAGGTCTGGGGTTGTCACAAGACCTTTTTGACAAGGTTTTTTTTCACTTGGTGAGTATTGATCTAGGAAAGGGCACCACTGTGATGTTAGAGGCTGGAGGGAACTTAGTCCTAAAACAGTACTAGAAAAGGAGTGTCGTTGAGACCAGAAAAATAGAACTGAAAGATTTTTGAAAAGGGCCATCCATAAAATAATACGTATTGTTGCATCCTTTAATCAAACTATTAACAGTCAGTGTGATCCTATTACAGAGTCACAGCTAAAGTCCTTGAAAATCTAAACCACCAGGAATATCCTGTTAGTCTAAACTCTCCATCCTGGAAGATAAGAACACTTGTTTTCATGATTTGAAAAGACAATTTCAAAATGGGGCAAAAAAGTATCTTGATCTAAAGAAGATCCTATTTTTAAATGGGGAAGGGTTTTTGACATTTTGGAGTCTCTTTAGTGTTAAGATGGACATAGAAAGATGATTAGTAGTTGTTCTCATAAAATGGAGTAGCACCTATACATGTATAAACAGAAATCCCCAAGCAGGGACGGTGATTTGCTTTATAAATCAGATAATTAAAGATGCAGGCTGAGGAAGGCTGAATATTTACCATGCCTTTTTATTTACTATTTAATAGGTAAATGTGTTATGCTATATAAATCTTGAAACAGCTTGATTGTAAAACATGTTCTCTAAAGTCAATGGGCCTTCCCCACTGAGTCCTAAAACTTGTGAAAAATGGGCAGTATCAATAAACACCAACCTTTGTACCAATAAATATGTTCCCCTCATTACTTAGTGAGCCCAAAGGCATGCCGATATTAAAGGCCTCATTCTCTCTTATACAGCAATCACATGTGCAGTGGGAGAAGAAATCCAGTTTCGTGCAATACTTTAGTGCTGAGTTTCTGGCTTTCGTTTCCAGGACAGAGAAGGGCAGAGGGGAAGACGTAAGTGTTATGTGCAGAAAAAGCTCAGAAGTTTGGTCACCATTTGATAGATATTTACTAGTAAAAAGCTGGGATCACTGCTTTCTTTTTTTTCTTCTATCATGTTCTGGGCGTAGTTTTGGAAGCTACATTCAAAGCATTGTAGTCTTTTTCCTCAGACATATGGCCGTTCTCTTGTATGCATTTCATGGCAGGGTTGGTCTTGCTTTCATAAGGAGCATGTGAATAATCGATACATATTTGGAAAACTCCTTTATGAATTTCATTTTAAAAATCTGCTCTATAAACCGTAAGCAAGTAGAAAGTAACTGATTTGAAATGTTGGGAATATTTCAAAGATGTTTGTTAAACAAATCCATTCCCCCTCCCTTTTTTAAAAAATAGCGCAACTTTATCTTTTTTGTATGTGCGATTTGAAGACTCCGATAAATCCAAAGCTCTTGACCATTTTACTTCTGTATTTCTGCTACACAAATGCTATTTTCATGTGTCCTAGAAGGAAATTTGGATTAACTCAGTAATGCAACTGTGAAACATCTTATGTCAGGAGTATTTATTTGAGATATAGAAAGTTATGCACCAATGGTGAGACATAACAGGTGCCATACAAAAGCTACCTCATTCCTTAACCAATATGCCTTCCAGATCTATGATTTTGTCCTACAATACCAATGCTGCAATCCTAAATATATTCTAGGGAGTAAATTCCACTGAACAAAGTGAGACTTATCTTTGAGTAAATGTTTATATGATTGCACTCTAAATGCGGATTGTAAACCAATAGAAGGGTAGCTGCATTTTGCAAAGCATGCGGTTTTTAAATTTTGGGGTAACAGTTCCAGCCCAGACCAGGTACCTGCTCCCACCAGCTGCCAGCCACTAAGAGAAACAAATCACAGGCCTGCCTGGTAGGGACAGAAAACAGTTTTTGTAGGTTTTAACAATCTCCACACGTGCCATTTTTTAACCTTCAAAATGCGGAGGAAAAATGCACCTCTCAGAAGAATCTGCAAAATTATGAAGCTTGGAGAAAAAAGTCTCACAACATGATAGGAAGCAAAATGGGGGAAATGCAGGTGGGATTCAGAGAAACTCAACAGAATCAAAACATAGGGTGGGATCCTCTTTGGACATGCCTGTTGCACAATAACCATGGCACAAGCAGCTTGAGTGTAGCAAGCTCAAGCAGTTACTTCCAGTAATCACAACCTCCTTGTACAAACAGAAATCTGACAAAGAGGATCTCCTCTTGTGAAAATGCCGTGCTTGCATAAGTGGAAGATCCAGTATTATTGAACTACTGGATGTCTGTACTATACCAGTGCTTAAGGGGTTTCCCAAGCAGAATCTCAGTTATGGAGTCCCATACAATGGCAGACAGCTTATCAATTTCCCTAAGGCTGAAGAGTCTTTTGAAGCCTGGTACCAGATAATTGGAAAGAAAAGTCACATCAAAACACAACCAAAATCTTACAGCTTGGTTGTGTAGACCTGTAGGACACTACCTTCAAGATTAACACTGACAAAGTAATGAATATTGAGAAATGCATCCAGAAGATCATGTGAAGCCATAAGAAACCTTTCCTGACTCGAAAGGCTTCAAGCCCATCAAAGAAGAAGACAACAAAAATTAGTACCACATTGTCAGACAGAACATATCTGACTGAGGCCCCAGGAAGAACACCATGTGAATGAACAAAACCAGTGGTGACATGTCTCCAGTGCACTTGTGAGATGAAGGTTAGCAACACTTTGCTGGAGTTCCTCTACAACCAGTCTGTAATAGATTACAGGGACCTCTCCAACAGCTCCTCGGCTTCCACGGTTGACCTGAATGAAAGAAAATGATGCGGCACAGTGCCAGATGATTTGGCTGAAAACCACATCATGGTAAACCCATATGGTGAATTTTGTTGAACGACATGGAGGTCAGGCTCTCCGGGGGAAGCTTAAGAGGGCAGTGCCCAACCATGGACTGCTTTTCTTTGGGTCATGGAGCTCATTCCTCAGAAGAGCTTGAATTAGTATCTTTATAGTGCTATGCCACCCTCCATACGTGATTCCTGTTGGAACTTATGTAGCATTGGGGGTGGGTTTTTTCTTCTTCTCGAGACTGGATAACATATCCCCCTCTCCCAGTGAATCTTAATTGACTGCTCTTGGGCTCTGGAATCACACATGTGGTGATAACAAGCAATAACCGACATTTGAAAAGGTCCTGAAGCCTGATGGCGTCGCCCTCCAATTTCCTACATTCCTCCAATAAATTCATTCATCTACTACAGTATTTCTCATAGAACTGGACCGCTTAGATAATTTTGCATTTAAAAAGAATCAATGTTTTTTGTTTATATCAGGTACATGTTGTAAGCCATTTTCTGGAGACATTCTCCTTGATAAGTGGGTTTAGATAATTATCCAAAAGTAACCTATTTTCACTCTCCCCTACCCTCACGTATTGTTATGTGCCATTAAATTACTTCTGGCATAGGGTAGCCCAATAGGGCTTTTGAAATATTTGAGAATGTTCAAGGCACCTCGCCAGTGAGTTTCCATGGCCAAGCACGAATATGAACACAGGTTTCCCCAAGTCCTAGTCTGACACTATATCTACTAAACCATGCTGGCTTTCACTACCAGCTGCATCATTATTTCGAAAATTTGTTTAGCTATTAAAAAGGAGAGAGAGTTCATTTTCTACATAAGTCCTAGTGTAGTTGTTTATTGGAAACAAATCTTACCTTGCTGCCATGCAAAATATGTATTTTTTTTTATTTTTATTTTATTTTATTTTTTTTGCAGCAGGTCCTTCTGCTTCAGGATGGTTCCAGATGGAGGGTTCAGGAGTCTTAGTGAAAAGGGATACCACCTTCACTCCATCTTTTGCTCCTCAGTACCTTTGTCTTTTTAGGGCTACAAATGCAAGCTGTAAACCCTAGTTTGGGGCAGACCCATGAAACAGACAGCCCTACCTGTAGTTTCCTTGTTTTGTTTTGTTTTGTTTTTTTAAAAATAAGAAAGCAGTTTTTACAATGTCATCTTCTCTGTGGCATTTATGGTATGTTTATGGCAGAGTTTCATCTTTCATAAAGCAGAATTTTGAAACAACCAAAAAATTAAAATAGAATTGAAGGAAAAGGGGGGGAAAGGTAAAATATGTAAAATAAATACAACACCAGGCAGGAAGAAGAAGGTGGATGAACACAAAAATAGGCAGATGAATAGATAGAGAGGCAGAGAGATAGACAGACTGGGCATCCATTCATTTAAAAGCAGACTTAAAAGAAGATTTAAGGCTGGTTTAAAAATTGGCCCCAGGAGGACGTAGGCACAACCTGTATTGTGTTTCAGTTCAGCTCTGGACCTTGATTCAACTCTATAAATATGAAACAATACATTACCAGCCACATGGATGCATATCTACTTAGTTCATATCCTCAGTTCAACAGTGGAATTTTTCACACAGAGAAAGGAGTGGTGGCAGAGACCTTTGAAGTAGCTTGTTGATTAGTCATCAAGTCATGTCCGACTCTTTGTGACCCCATGGACCAGAGCACGCCAGGCCCTCCTATCTTCCACTGCCTCCCGGAGTTGTGTCAAATTCATGTTGGTTGCTTCGATGACACTGTCCAACCATCTTGTCTTCTGTCGTCCCCTTCTCCTGCCTTCACACTTTCCCATCATCAGGGTCTTTTCCAGGGAGTCTTCTCATGAGATTGAAGTAACTAGTTATAAGTGATTGATGAAAAATAACTACGGTAGTTATTTGTAACAAATTCTCCTTCCCAATCATAAAGACATAAAAACATGATGTTATGACTGCAGCTTACCAATAGATGGTTTCACTCCTTTTGTGGTGTAATTATCACTTTTAATTACTTTCACATTTACAGGGTGTGTTCTCATTAAATGATAGAATAGGTACATGATGATGTAATTCAAGTGTTGTGCCTCCTTCTTCAAGCTCATGCTTAGTTGTGGTTATGAAGTCATGTGAGCTGGGTGGGAGGGGAATGTATCTTGTATCAGAGTCTCATAGTTTGTAACGCTAAACTGTATACTCTAAAAGCAACTAAAAGTAACTGAGTTATTTTTGAGAAAAAAGACATCAGTTATTTTTAAAAACTGTAACGGTGACAGTTAATTACTATGGAAGCTTGGTAAGACAATTCTAATTAATTAATTTTGGGGGAAAAAATTGTCAGCTCTGGACACACCCAATCAAACTGTCAATATTTGAATCAAATTATCCATTCAGTTGTACCAGACTCTTGTTGATTCCATGAGCCCGCTCTCTGATTTCTGATCTTAAACAGCTTCTTTCAGTTTCTTTATATTTTGGGCAGTGTATGCTTTGATTGCATCCAACCAACATGTTCTTTGGCATCCTCGTCATCTTTTACCACTGACCATTCCGAGCATAACATCTTTCTCCAATAATGTTAATTGCATGACATGGCTGAAATTACTAAGTCTAGGTTTTGTTGTTTTGTTTTCTAGTGACATATCCACTTTTATGTGCTTCAGCACTCCTTTATTTGTTTCCTTTGCAATCCATGGAATGTGCAACTTTCACAGCCATGTGTAGTTAAGAGGAACACAATGTTGCAAACTAATCTGCACTTGTTCATCAAGCTGACATTCTTACTTTTCCATACTTGATCCATACTCATAATTGTGCGACCTATCATGATTTGATGCTTTATTTCTTAGCTGCAATCATCATTTTAATTGAACAGTGAACCTAAAAAGATGAATTCTTCCACACATTGAACCTCCTCTCCATCAAGGAGGAGAGTTAAGAAAAGACCCAGAACGTTCTAAAATGTTCTGCCAAGAAAATTCCATGAAAAGGCTGTCAATGTTAGCAGTAACTTATCTGAAGAAAGAAAGGAAAGGAATGCAGGATTAAATCTAAGATTTCAGTGCTTGCCAGCAGATATAGAATACACAGCTTCTGCTCCTCCCTTTTAGTCATGCTCCCATCTGGTGGGCACCGGAAATGCTAGAACTATTGTAACTTTAGCAGGTCAGTGCATCAAATGCATGCAAATGAATGCATATGTGATGGAACCGGTAGATGTGTTGTTGGTTGCTGCTGCTGTTCTATGAATGAACCATTACTGCAAGCCACAATTGGCAAAATATCACCGGTCTTTTGTTTTCCACATGGAGAGAAGTTTTTGCTGCTCAGTCCTCACCTTTGACCTTTTGCTTTATTTCCAGCTTGGGTTTCATACATTCCTTTTTCATATGCTCCATATGGGTGTTTGCCTTGGGACAAGAAGCTAGCTTTGCACTTTTGATGAAAAAAACAGCCATAATAAATTACCCACCGCCAACAGATTTCACAACAAATATATTCTTTTGGAGCAGAAGGGAGGTGGAGTTCATATGAATGATTGCTTCAAACAGGCAGAGCCAAACTCATCTCTGCCTTCACCAGAGGCTGTTCTGTAAAAATCACTAAAAATGCACCAGTGTGAATTCTAAAAATGTGCAGCCAACATTGTGTCAAATCATGTCTTGTGTACATAACATATCTCAGTGAAGTACATTCAGAATTTATTTGCAGGACTTCTTTTGATTTCTTTGATTGCAACATTTAAGACCTGCAGTATAATTCCTCAAGTTGAATTGCTTGAAGCAGAGAATTTGTGCTTATTATGTGGTCTGTGAAACAGTATACATTCATAAAGTTTTACTGTGCTCTGTTGCAAAAACAAGGGGAAAATTAAGGCGCAGGCTAGAAAAAACCAAAGCAAATACTTCTTCCTTGCATTTTTATTGTTTTACAACAACCATGTTATTTTCAGCACTACAGCCGGTAAAATAATTTCTGTCTATGGAGGAGTGAAATACGGCTCTTTTAAAACCAGACTTATGCTTTCTTCCCCCCTCTCTTTCTTTCTGGATCCTGGCAAATGGATGTATGGAGAGGTGCCTACCTAATTGGCCACAAGAGGGGATTTAAATTAAATAAAATCACAATCCACAGGGGGGCTCTAAATATGGCTTTTTAATTTGAAAATTTTTGTGGGTTATAGTGTAATTCAAGCTTTTCAAGCTTTATTAGTGCATGGCTGTTCACAAACAGCTTGCAAAGCTCCAGTCTTGGGGAGCCTGACATGCTGACCACCGTTGGTGCAATGATGAACCAGTCACCATTGGCGGCAGAACACTCTTTGCAACACCGCAAAACGCCTGCTATCAATAACACACGTGTTGGAAACTCTACGATGAACGCTGAAGTCAGCCATCAGAAACCTTGGGGAGAAATTTGGTGATGGCCATCTGCAGCTACCTTTAAAATGATCTCTGTGTGCATGTGTATGTGTGTGCAGAGATATTTTTTCAAAGAGACATTAGCGCATGCCAGCCATTTCATGTGTTTGCTGCAATTAAACCAATATAGCCAGCCTGGTGACTAATTGCCGTGGAAGGAGAAGGAAGCGAGAGCATTCATTGCTGTGAAGCTGTTAATGGAGAACTTATGGAGAGAAAGTCCGAGCCCTCTTGTCCAAATTGGAATGTGATGGAAATCTGTTGGAAGGTGATGACAGAAATGAAGTAAAACAGTTGTTTCCTGATCCGTGTGCCAGATGTGTCACATACTGTGATAAATAAGATCTGCATCTTACACTCCAGAAACTGGGGAATATTATGAGCGTTTATTACCACAAGGTACCCCCCAAAATAAAATGTACTTAAAATGTGCTGTTACTTCTGGCATCAAGCAGTGCACAATTATTGCCTAATGCCTGGAGCTGCTAATTCTTTTGTTTAGCTTCAAACCAACAAAGTCTATTAAAAGCTTACATTCAATTTATTGTTAAGGTATTTATTAACTGATTATGAAAAGACATTAAAGGGTTCATAATTAAACTGCTACATTCCTCCTTAAGCAGATTATTTAATTCTCATTCTCTCCTCTCTCCTACTGGACTGGCTTCTACAAAATAAAATACCCTTGTTGTTAATTGAGGGGTTGTCTGGCATAATATTTCTCCTCTGAGTTATGGGTTGACAGCTCTTCTGCAACTCAGATAATCAAAAATATTTGGATTTAAACTGGATTCCTCTTCTACTGAAGTAATGGTGCTGAAATGAGGTGTGGGGGGGAGAGACCAGAAAGAAAATATTACATTCCATTACTTTTTAAACAGGTTAAATAACACTAAGAACGAGAGTTGTAAAATGTACTTATTTACATTGCAACCCTACATCTACTTAATTGGGAGCAAGCCTCACTGAACTCAATGGGATTTATTTTTTAGTAAAACTGCATACAGTCGAGTTGTCATTAGTATTTGATAAATGACAAACAGTTCATGGGGCAAGGCAGAATCACAAACTAGATCCCAATTTAGTTTTATATACTGTAGATAGTTAATTTGGACTGGCATATTCAGTTTTACCTGGATTTTAGGCAAAGCCCACCTAATGCTTATTTCATCCATCAGCTAGATTGGATCATAAGCTTTCTTTTACAAAAAAAGTAGTCAAAATCCTGTGCCATAAATTATTCTGGCAGGAGGGAGGTGGCATCATCGGTGGGGGAAGACTGCAGATAATTAAGGTGTTCTTGCTTTGATCCCACAACTAGTCTCATTGCATGTAAGTTGTATAGACCCCAGGATCAAAGCAGGAACAATTTAATTACCAGAAATCGCTCCCAGTTTATGATATTATCTCCTGTATGTCGGTGTAATTTACACAACAGGATTTTGGCCAGTAAGTCTTTCAGTCCTTTTATAGAACTGAAAAGGTAAGGCAAAACACACAATAATTGTTTTGGCTAATGGTTTTGTAAGAAATAAGACTTTCTGTGCAATTAGCCAATAACTGAAGGCATGGGATTTTACAGATATTCTATTCTCTCCTGGCCCATGAGCCACCCACACTAGAAACCATTCTATTCCTCCAGTTAAACTGAGGTCTTGGCTTTTAGTGAATAAATGTTGTTGGAGTTTTAGTAACAACAGTTTTTAGGTGGTTTGGAAACAGCTAGAATCTGCAGTGTGGTGTAGTGGATAGAGTGATGGACTAGCACTCTGGAGACCAGGGTTTGAAATGCCATGGGAACTCACTGGGAGAGTAGAACTGTTACTAGCACTGCTATTATTAAACAGCTCCCTGAACTGTGTTGTGTTTTTAACTCTGATAGCTGCAGATTCCTTGCATTTTTTCTTGCAAATCCATGACAGCATATGTTAGTCCTGTGGAATGTTGGTGATATTTCCAGAGTTCTGTAGGGATTTCTTGTGAGTAGTGTTAAAAAAAAGCAGACATTCCATAAGAAAATCATCAGAAGCCCCTATATGTGGCAGAATGTCATTATTTTATTTATACACACCATTTTTAATTTATATACACTACCTGGGGACATTATACGGTTCTTCATTCCCCATTTCCCCAAATCCTGTGAAGGAGGATGGTGGCTGGCTAGACAGCTCAGTGGTCTGTGGAGCCAGAGATTGGGACTTTAATTCTCTACTGTGCCTTTACTTCCAGAGCCGAGGGGCCAGTGCCGAGAAGTCCTGGTTTCTTGTTCTTTCTTTCCGGGCTTCTTTCAGCATTAGGCCCCTCAGCTGTCTCTGCTGGCTGTGTTGGGTGATTCGGGTAGAACTAGGTGGGAGAAGACAATCTGCCAAGTATTGAGGTCTCAAACCATTTAGGGCTTTATACGTCATCATTAGCACTTTGAAGTCAATGTGGAAACGAATGGGCAGCCAATGCAGAGCAGCCAGGGTGGGGAAAATATGTTGATATTTCCTCACCCCACTAAGAAGCCTGGCTGCCGCATTCTGAACCATTTGAAGTTTCTGCATCAATCTCAAAGGCAGCCCCACGTAGAGAGCACTACAATGGTCTAATCTCAACATTACGAGCGCATGGACTAGAGTAGCGAGGGCCTCCCAGAAAAGCCAGCCTGTGTGGCCTTTGGCAAGCTGCACAGTCCCAGGTTGCCCCCAGAAGAAGGGAGTGGTAAACCACTTCTGAGTGCTCTCTACCTGGAAGACCCTGAAAAGGGTTGCCATAAACCAGGATTGACTTGCTGGCACATGATGATTATTATTATAAAGGAGGATTGGCTGGAATGTACTCAGAAGCCCAAGAACGCTAAGTAAATTTTGTAACTAAACAATGATCTGAGCATGGGTCTCTCAAGCTCAGTTCTCTAACCATTACAGTACACTGGTTCTCTCAGATCAGTGGTTACTATATAAAATATGCCAAGGCAGAAATCTATTGGTAGTAAAACAGTGCAATATTCAATATGCTTAATTCAAATAATATGTGTATTTTCACGCTATGCGGATTAGGAAATGTGGAACTGGAATATGGCAGCCCCATCATAATTATGACTGTTTGCCTTGTTACTGTCTAACCAGCATGAATAGAGATTTAATTTCACTTGCTGGTCCCTAGTTTTGGCTAGAAATCTGTGGGTAGACACTCATAAATAGAATAGAAAATAGAAAACAACAGCTTTGGCACAAATGGTTGCAACTTAGCAGGATAGCTAAAGAGGGCGTTAGCCTAAAAAATGGCTTAATAAAAATTAAATTAATGCTTTCTCAAGTTTTCAAATACAAAATACCAACTGACCTGCACTGCACATTTATCTACCCATCATATTTTAGATTCATCCATGTGGTCTGATATTCACACCACTTGTTTATTACAATCCAAGTTTTATGGAAAAGAAAAGGAGAAGAAGAGACAAGCAGAGACTCTGCGTCTCCACAATGCTATCAGCAATGACAAACTATTGAATCATTAGGGGAAACCCCAACCAGCACCCCTTTGCTTCAATACTGGCAATTATACATGCTGTAAAATGAACTAAAACTGAGCAATCCTACCTGCTCTGAAAGGCAGTAGCTGATCACAGGGACCCAAAAAGATGTGGGTAGGCATAGACAAGGGTCAGGCTAGTTTGCAATTGCCATGTGGTTGACATCAAGGGAACATATTGCTGTTGTAATATGTGTATCACACATTTCTACACACACACACATACACACTAAGGGTTTTGACACAGACATGGTGGGAAACGTGACAGTGAAGGAGCACAACAAAACAAAAGAGATCCTTTTTGTCCAGAATTTCAAAAGAAGTGGTAGGAAGGGGCCAATTCTGTCCTACCATTTGGAGATGTCAGCAACCAAGATCCCAACCAATCAGTGCACAGCTAATTTCCCCCACTAATAGCCAGAGCCAATTTTCATTCCCTGCCCTGAGTTGAATCTGAGAGAGAGAGAGAGAGAGAGAGAGAGAGAGAGAGAGAGAGAGAGAGGCTATGTTATACAGAACGTGGTGTGTTTCTACGGCAGTTCTGCTGCTCAAGGGATGTTTGTGTTGGGTGCACCCTATCATTTCCCAAAAGTTCCTAGGCGTCATCATTTTATGAGGGCTCTGTTACACGTCCCCAACTCCCCTCATAGAACGGAGTACCCTGAGGAGAAGGAATGACTGTCTAAGACTGTAGTGGTCTGGAAAGTGTTTTAGATCACTGTCTTAAATTAGTTGACTTTTAATTGTATTTTTATGTTTTAATTCTGCATGTGAGCTGGCTTGTAAGTGCTCTTTGCCCTGAAAGCCAGCCTAGAAATACTGGCAATGATAATATAATAATGCAATTCTGAGGATTCTCCCTAAAATATATAATATAACCACCGAGGTCCTTGCTTTCAGGCTGCATGATACTCCTGCACCATATCAACATCAACTGACTGGCTTGTAATATACTCCCAAATGCTGCATATTGCTGCATATTGGCATCTTTTATTCCTTTTTATTTGTTCCTTTTGAAGTCTCTTCTCTTCCAAACAAAAAAAAGGCTTTAAAAATATTTGGCAACCTGAGTAATGTACTTTTTTTATAAAGGTGTCAGATTGGGCTCTCCCCCAACCATAGCAGTGGTTGATTTAGCTGGCGATTATGTTTTAATGTTTGTTATATATTTAAGGAAGGTTTTTTTTCCCTCTCTTCTGAAATGTGTTAAAAATATGGACTTGGTGCTTCGTGCCATAATTCTGCTCTCCTTTTTTTAAAAAAAACACTAAGATATACTATTTGACACTTAACCATCTTTTTTTTCCCTCCCTTCTTTGGATTTTCAAGGGAGGAGGAGATGGATGGGATCAAGACAAAAAGGAAGAAGGCAATGTGGCAAGAGAATGTAACTCAATGTTTGCGCCTTCCTTTTCAGTTGGTTGTTTTACTTGAAGGATGTTTCTGAAACTGGGGAGAAGAGTGGGAAACATTGAAACATTGGTAATATACCAATAATTATCCCAGCCTGTGGTGTGCATGGACAGGGGTGTGCCAGAATGGTGGGATGAGTCACACACTCTCATGCATGGATTGTGAGGTGTGGGTGTTCTAGTCACACAACCCAACTAAGATAGTTAAAAAAAGGGAAGGGTTGCTCAGGCTTCTTGGAATAACACATGGAGGACAGAGGGAGTAAGAGGGGAGGTTTGCTATAAGCTGTGGCTATAAAAAAGCAGTCCTATGGCAAACAGCTTCCACAAAACCAGGGTTAACGAAACCTTTAGCTTTCCAGATGTTTTGGATTTCAACTCCCATAGTCCTGTACAACTTGCCATGCTAAAATATATGGGAGTCAAAAATTCCCCATTCTTGCACTAGGTCTACAATTTTAAAATCTTTTTCCAGATACCACTTTTTACATCTTCCTGCACTGTTCAGATACCACTTCACTTTTCAGATATCACTACCATCCATCCTCATGGTGATGCTTGAAGATTTTGGAAGTGACTGAGTACAACTCAGCTTACACTCAATAAGATGTGTGCCTTTTCATGAGGAAGAGGAGAGAGTGAGGACTTACACTGTCTTTTACTTGTTGTCACTTGTGCTCAGCCTGCTGGTGAGATTTTCTTCGCCAGCACGGGCTGCCATTAACGTAGTTGTCTTGCATGAGCAAACGAGGAAGGGGAAGGAGTAAGGTATTTAAGAAGAGTCCCCACCTTCTATTGGACTCTTCTTTGCTGGCAGTGAATGAAGAGAGAATTCCGCAGTTGCGTTTTTTTCCATGCTGCGTCACTCAACTGTTGTGCAGTTTCTTTGGAAAGGGGGGTTGCATTGGCACCCCATCCCCACAGTTTGATTAGTTTGCAACTGTCCCTCATTGGACAGCTTGCTCTGCTTCTCTTAATTAGAGAGAGAGAGAGAGAGAGAGAGAGAGCTCAGAAGAGCAAAGCAGCGTGAGGGAAGCAGTGCAGTCACTGGGCCAGGCTGGCAGGAGTCGGTCTCTGCCAGGCCCAGGCTGGGCAATCATTGTTATTTAATATTTTAATTTGGATTTAATAGACAGTTTGGTGTGCCCTCCCGACCAACAAGGGAGGGAAATTCAATTGTTATAGTTAAATTAATACTGATAATAAATTTGAATTAATTTACATTGATTATAGGGATGCTTGTCATTGAAGCTACCAATGTGAATCTGGCGTGCTCTGGTCCATGGGGTCATGGAGAGTTGGACATGACTTAATGGCTAAACAACAACAAAATAGGGATGCTTTTTAAATAAGTTGATTATTGGGGTTAGGAATTGTGGTAATTACCATATTTTTCTGTGCATAATACACCCCATGTATAAGATGCCCCCATTTTTCTAATCCAAAATTAAGAAAAATAAGTGGGGCTTAGCAAGTTTAGGGGGAAATGGATCAAAGCACTGCAGGATCCCTTTGATCCCTGCTTTCCCCTCCACTTGTTTTTGTTCTCTCCTCAGTTTACTTTTGTGTATAAGACAACTCTCAATTTTTAGTCTAAAGATTTTATACAATAGTCTTATACATGGAAAAATATGGTAAGTGGGTGGCTCAGAATTAATTAGCATTTAATCTTTGTGTGGTTTTAAGTTTAGGGGTACTTCTAATTATCGACGGGGAGTCAAGTGACCCTTTGATAGGGGTGTTAATTAATAAAAAATACATAAACTTTAAAAAATTAATTAATTAAATTAATTAATTTATAATCCCATCAATTGTGAGTAGTACTCAGTAAAAAAAGAAAAATTAAATACATAAACAAATTACAATAAGTTAATATTAATAGAGAGGTTATAGCTCAGTCTTCAGTGGGTTTGGGTGTTAACTTCAGATGGAGCAGGTTAAGTTTTTACACTGATATTTTGATTCAGTTTCTTGTTGCCCACAAGGGCTGGGCTTTTGTTAATTACAGCTAATTAGTGTAGTTCACAAAGCAGCCAAGGAAACAGTAAATCTTTAGAACTTGTGGTGTACAAGGTTTAGCGTAGTGAATCAGAGTTTTAATTAAGTGGCTGGGATGGCGACTAGGAAAGGACAGGGTAACAAAAAAGGGAAGCAACCAGCCAAAAAGCAAGCTGCTCCTCAGATATCATTCCCCCCAGTCCTCTTCTGATGAGGAGGCATGGTCAATATGGCAACAGCTCCAGGATAAGATTTTGGCCTTAGAGGCTGAAAGAGCAACGGGTGGCACAGCAAAGTGAATCACAGCCAAGATGGTCAGAAGGGAGGCCAAAAGTCATAGGAAAGCTAAACTCAAGAACTTAATGTCCCATTTTGTGGCTTTAGAGGATGACTGTTGGGCCTCTTGACCATCCAGGATGGGATCAGTGACCTCAGTGGCAGAGCGAAGAGGAGGGGCATAGACTTTGAATGCTTGAGGCTGAACGATCGACTGTGGGGTTCCGGGGTAGACAGGATGAAATGGAAGAGGCAGCTTTGGATGAGCAGTTTAGCAGGGGGGAGCAGGAGACGCCAACTGCAGTAGCACATGAGTCAGCACCAACAGCTGACATGTTTAAAACAGCAGAACAGCTGGCCATTGCTAGTGACACATGAAACACAGGGCTGAGGGGCCCCAACTGGCAGTGGGGAGCTGGGTCAACCCATTCCCTCACTTTGCTTTCCCAACAGCCATGGGGTTATCGTCAGGTGTAGGGGTTTGACCGTACCCATCAGTACCAGACATGGGTTATAACTTGGTCTCTTTTGGGGACCACGCAATGCCACTAGATGATCACCTCACTCCAGCAACTAAAGAAAATATCTCAATGGATAATTAATCTCCTTAATAGAGAAGTAGACAAGAAGGACATTGATAAGGAGGATGAGCGGGATAAGGAGAGATGTAGGAGACATAAGCCTGAGAGGAAATGGGCAAACTGGTTGCCGGGTTTTTTGATTTATGCTGGGGTGGTAGTAAAGGCGCAGCCATGGAGGGCCCAGTTCTTGTTCCAGTACTTGGATTTAATCTATAGGGTTTATGTAGACTTTGCAGGGCAAGCGCGGTTGATCTATGATGAATCATTTTGTATGCAGAGTGCTATTCATCCAAATTTGAGATGGGATGAACTACTGGCTGGTCTTTGGCTGCAAACTGTGATTCCTGCCGGGCCTAATCTAGGTGATAGATTCGACAGTGGGCATCTTATACACAAGCTAGGTACAGCATTCCAGGCCTTCAGAACATTAGTTGGTTTGGAACTGATTGTGCCTGCTCTGCTAGAACACCTGAACACCATTCATAATACATTTAAATAGGAAGAGATTGGCACCAGGATCCATTCAGAATAGGATATCAGCTCTAGCTTTTTAAGCTAGAATCCATGGTTATACAGACTATACTACAGACTTCTGGATCAAGAAAATGATTGAGGGTTGGGGTAAAGAGAGAGGTCGAGTTAAGGATGCAAGAGCCCCAGTTTCCCCAGCATTGTTGGAAAAAATTTGTCAGCAATGGCTGATTATTTGTAGGGATGCCTATGAGGTTACATTATTTAGGGCAGCATCATTATTGATATTCTTTGGTGCTTTGAGACTTAGCAAAGTTGAAGCTGGAGGAAAAAAAATGATATATCAAGAACAGCCTTACAACGGCTGGATGTTAAACTGAATGAGGATTCATATTCACTGATCCAAGGCAGATCAGCATAGTAAAGGAGCTGACCTTCATTTAGCGTTCCATATCCAGCGAAGGCATTAGGAGCATATTTGAATGTCAGGGGGCAAAGTCAGGGATATTTTTTCATACACAAAGATGGTTCACCTCTAACGAAATACCAGTTTTGGAATTTGACAGATTTGGCGTTAGGCAAAGTGGGGATCCATGGATTGAAGTTTGGTATGCATTCCTTTAGAATCGGGGCAGCTTCAACTGCAGTCGCTCTAGTTTATCATCCTGACCAACAGCCAACAATGAGGAGGGGGTCGGAAGTCTGGGGGTGGTCAAATTGGGCCAGCTGGGTTCTCGCTGTCTTTGCAACTGCAAGTACTTGGGACTCGGGACTCGGGACTCACCCATTATTTAGTAGGGGTCCATTGAGACCCCTCTGCAGAACCTGATTCCACAAATACCACAGGACCCTCAATTTATTGAAGGCTTTAATGAACATTTAATAAAGTGTGGCCCATGTTTGATCCATAATAATTGTCTTGCAAATTCATTCCAGGGTAAGGGGGTAATGCTTGGCCCACTGGCAAGATTTTCTTCACTGGCTCGGGCCGCCATTATCTCCTTCCCAGGATACTGTGAGATGTAATTGTCTAGCGTGAGTGACCGAGAAGGGAGAGAGAAGGAGTAAGGTGTTTAAGGAGAGTCCCCACCTTTTATCAGCCTCTTCTTCACCCGCCTGTCCTATACAGTATTCTAGTGTGAGTTCTTACTGGTCACTTTTTGGGGCCGGATAGGAATTTTTTACCTGCTTCCTGATTGGCCTTTGGATGCGGGGATTTTTCACCTATCCCACACTAGTCAAGGAGCGTTGGCATGTTGAGAGGTGGTTATATTGGTCACACAGGCAGGTAGTGCAGATAAAACAGGTTTCGGTGAGTCCCATCACAAACACAGGTAAGGTATAGCTCATCTGATCTCCCAGCACTGCAGATCGTGGTAGTACAATGCTTGGGGGGGGGAGATCTGCTGGGGCTGCTCCCAGACCAACAGCCAACTATGAGAGGGGGTCGGAAGTCTGGGGGTGGTCAAATTGGGCCGGCCAGGTCCTCGTCTTCACAACTGTGAGTACTTCGGGCTCGGAACTCACCCATTATTTGGTAGGGGTCTGTTGAAACCCCTCTGCAGAACCTGATTTCGCAACTGCTGCAGGACCCCAAATTAATTGAGGGCTTTAATGAATATTCACACACCCATCTGCTGTCCCTCCAAAGAGGAGACATATTGCCTTTCTCTAGAGCAGTGAGTCTCAACCTTGGGTAACCCAAATGTTCTGCAACTCTCAGAAACTTCAGCCAACAGAGCTAATGCTAAAGGCTTTTAGGAGTTGTAGTCCAAGAACCTCTGGGTTACCCAAGTTTGGGAACCACTGCTCTTGAGCCATGATCCCTAACACCTCAAATTAATAAGCTAGAACTAGACTTCTACTACATTGCCTATCCCGAAATATATTGCTCTAATAAACACAAGCTTTCTTATTTTCTTAGTAAGAAGTATGGAAACTATTCCTTTTCAAAAGGGGAATGTACGCTTAATCATTCTGAGTATTAAAAAGCTGAATCCACAAGTTAACTTTGGGTGCAGTCAGATGGGCATTTGTCCTGCAGTTTGGTCATTGTTGGCAACAAACTGGTTTGTTCCTTTTTCTGGCAATAACGTGACTCAAATGACATTTTGAACCAGCCTGTTCTTGATCTATGCTTATCAACACATTTTTGTGTTTCTATCGGGAGCTTCTGTGTTTCTGTGTTTTGTGTGTGTGTGTGTGTGTGTAGCATTTCTGTGTTTTGGTTCAGTTCCAGCATGTGTGACCACTGGAACTGAAGCAAAGAGGATGTCTGGCTGTCCCATTGCTGAAGCTGCTTAACAAACTTGAGAAATGGGAGGATGGCCAGTGCTGATTTTTAAAAAATTGATTCTGCTTATTTTTGAAGAATTTGTCAGAATCATTCAAGCACCTATTTGCGATCAAAAGAGATGGAGATTTCAAAATTGCAAATAGAAAAAAAGTGGGGGTGGGGGAAGCAAAACTGAGCCGCTTATTCTGAAAGGATTCTGGAGAAACATGAGGAGAGAGGACCAGCAGTGCACTATGATTAAGTCATTTAGGACACATGCTAACACCATTTTTTTCTGTTTAAATACTCTCTTGAGTTCACCTGAGCTACCTTGATGCCTTTATACAATGAATGGTTGTTTCTAGAAAACCAGGTAAAGAGAAGCATAGTCCAATTTAGCTGATTGGTATTAGCTGCTGCTGAGCAGAAAGCCCTTGGTGTTAATGCTGACCTCTGTAAATGGGAGTGGTTTCTTCCTTGAGATTATTGTGTGACATTGGAGCTGTCAGTTCTGGGGCATTAATTGACATCCTGTATCAGGTTAGGTTAATAATCTCCAGCTTGGTTCTGCTTGAGCAGATCTGCATGCCTGCAGACAGAGATCAGTGATGAAAATGTAGCCTCCAGGGGAGGATGATTAAATACCACACGGCCGGCCGACAGCTCAGTAGTTGCATCTCAGGATGTGCAGGCAAAGAAACCTGTAAGCCCTCTGAACTGCCTTTGGAAAGAAGCGCTCGCCCAAAGGCTGGGTTGTGTCAGCCCACCTGACCCCTTTCAAGAATGCCTGCGGCAATCAAAGCATCTCCTGATGATGGAATGACAGAGCCTGTAAATCAGGAAAGGATATTAACAGCACCATTCGCCTGCAAGAAAAACAATAAGGATGTACAGATGCCTGTTTGTTTCAGCAAGATGTCCCAGGAGCCTAGGAAGAATTTTCCCCACACCAAACAAGTTGGGAATTACCTGGTGGGCAAAATGATCAACAAAGGTTCCTTTGCCAAAGTGATGGAGGGCTTACACATCCCCACTGGGGAGAAGGTAAACTGAGAGCTCATAGAACAGAATGTGTCCCATGTGAGGCTACGCTCACTGAGAAAGTTCAAGGTCTTGTTTCTTCCAAGGAAGAACTGGTGTGTTATTTAGCTGAAGTAGCAATACTGTTGTGAATTAAGGTATAATAATAGTGAAACTGCCCCAAAAAATCATAAATAATGAGCCAGATCTTTGCAGCAGGAAAGTGGGGGTATTAATCTTCCTCAATCCAGAATGTTTTGTGTTCCACCACCATCCCATTTTTTATTAATCACTCTTTTCCCCTTTGGTAATGTTAATTATGATTGTTTGTTCTTAAAACCTTACTTTGCATCTTTGTTAATGTGTTAAAGGATTATCTGCTTTTCTCCCACTAAAAATTTCTGCGTTTAAGCTATCCAACGTAATACCTAACTTGGGAAGAGGGGTTGTAATTAGCTTGTGTCTGCATGTGCAGATGCTTCACTGTATTTTGTACAAGAAACATTTCTGCACTGGTGGTTTATTAGATCAACATTGTGTAGTTATGCAAATTTAACATGGGACCATATACTATATATTAAGAGAAATAAAAGATTTTATAATACCACTGGTTTTGTGAATTACACCTTAATGGATACATAGCATCAGATTTGATCCAGTGGAATAAAAATGCGTTACCAAGAATCAAAAGTTCATGAACAAAGGAGAATTTTCCCCTCTGACATTTCAACAACAAACCTGCGCTACTGAACAGCACTTGGCATTAACCTGTCTTAAGAGCTATATTTATGACATTTCTGTGATTTAGGTAGCCATAAAGGTTATCGACAAGAAAAAAGCCAAACAAGACTCCTATGTTTTGAAAAATATGAAGCGGGAGCCTCGGATACATCAGATGATTAAACATCCCAATATTGTTCAGCTCTATGAAACGCTGGAGACGGAAAACTCCTATTACATGGTGATGGAACTATGCCTAGGGGGAGATCTCATGGACAGAATCTGTGAGAAAAGGAGACTAGAGGAGAAGGAAGTGAAGAAATATACAAGGCAGATCATGTCTGCAGTAGAACATTTGCACCGTCACGGGATTGTCCACAGGTACAAACTATTTTCCCCCTTTGTAACTCAAGGGATATGGAAATCTTTGTTTGCTGCTTGTTTTTAATTAGAATTGGAGAAAAGAATCATTTATCTGTAGTACATTAAAGAACCATAAAGTTGTATTAATTTGAGGGGTAGAAGATGGAAGTATCTGCTGAACATTTTAATATCTTTTTAATATCATTTTAGTATCTTGATGGGGGGGCCCTCACTACTCTAGTCCATGCGCTTGTAATCTCGAGATTAGACCATTGTAACGCACTCTGTGTGGGGCTGCCTTTGAGGCTGTTGCGGAAACTTCAGATGGTCCAGAATGCAACAGCCAGGCTTCTTAGTGGGGTGAGAAAATATCAGCAGATCTCCCCCACCCTGGCTGCACTGCACTGGTTACCTATTCGTTTCCGCATTGACTTCAAAGTATTAATGATTACATATAAAGCCCTAAACGGTTTGGGACCTCAATATTTGGCACATCGCCTCCTCTCACCCAGATCTACCTGAATCACCCGACATAGCCAGCGGGGACGGCTGAGGGGCCTGATGCTGAGAGAGGCCCGGAAGGAGAAAACTAGAAACCGGGCCTTCTCGGCGGTCGCCCCTCGGCTGTGGAACACACTCCCCACTGAAATCCGGCTGGCAACCTCGCTGGGGGTTTTCAAAAGCCAATTAAAAACTTGGTTGTTTAAACAGGCGTACCCCCCAGTCAATTAAGTGATTTTCTTTTTCCTTTTCTCTTTTTTTCCCCTTTCTTTCTTTTGTATACCACCATCTTGGAAATCTGTTGTTTAGAACTAATTAGTATAAATGCATTTTATGTTTTTTAACTTGTTTTAACTGATGTAAGCCACCCCGAGTAGACGTTGTCTAGGGGGCAGAGTAAAAATTGAATAAATAAATAAAATAAATAAATATAAATATTAGTATATTTTGAAGGATTCCAGTGTATATCGTTTTAGAAAAAAAATAGTTGTGTGCACACATTGGAAACATCTATGTGACCTTTTTGCAATAGATGTGACAGAGTTAGTTCTACAATTAGGAAATGACGGAAGCAGATTGGTGCTGTTAAAACACAGCATGTTTAATTGGATTTGTTTCTTACTGCTAAGGGGAGAGAGGGAATAGTCAGGCTCTAAAGTTTCCCGCAGCTAGTCCAGTATACAAAACTCTTGTTGCAGTCAAATATGACAGCAAATAAGCTCAGTTTTATACGTGCAAAATTATGGAGGGGACAAACTTCAGCTATGTGGGTTATTAAATCGCCATGTCCTAGGAAAACAAATTAAAACATCCATCATTGTAGCAACTGGGTTATATATGGAGAAAAGTTTCCTCTCTCCACAGACAAGAGATCATTATAAATCTAGGTATCAGCCCATCTGGGGACCACATCCCTCCAAGCCTGGGCTCTGGAAGGATATGTCCAGTCAAACAGGTCCATCCTCCCAAAATATTTTCCTCTCTTTTTTTAACTGAAAAAGGTCTTTGTCTTTTTTTTTTTTTTAGACAACCCCATTGAGGTGGTGAGGGGGCACAACATGGCAAAATCCCCACACACATACCATCTGGGGCACAAGGAATTTTCTGAGCAAAAATATTAATTTAAACAATTGTGTAGTGAGAACTGGGATTCCTGAGAGGCACATATGGCTCACAGACCATACTTTGCCCTCTCTGCTTTAAATGAATGTTTGGCCATTAAATCTGATGGTGAATTGGCGGTCTGAAATATCACCAACTGCAGCCATTTAATTTTTCCTCAAGAGAAGGAAGAATGGTAATTATATTCCCTTAAAAGGAAGAAGGTAAAGAATGCACTCAGAAGTATTGTAGTGGTATTAGGAAATCTTCTTCTAGATGCGTAGCTCCATTTTGAGTGCTGTCTCTTAGCAACAGCTGAATATGACAGAACTACATGAAACACAGTATTGGGTACTTTTCAGACAGATGGCCATATTAGTCTATTTGAGCAGCCACCAAAACAGAACAAAAGTACTGTAGTATCTTTAAGACTAACATGTTTATTTCAATGTAAACTTTTATGGATTACAATCCCATTCTTCAGACACATGCTGAGCCACAAATGTACACTGTACATAAACCTATGGCCCAGATATCACGGGGAGTTCAGTTCCCCATTGTGCATGCCAGAAGAGCCAGCCTGTGTGGCCTTGGGCAAGCTGCACAGGGTGCCCTCAGAAGGAAAGGGTAAACCACTTCTGGGTATTCTCAACTGGGAAAACCCTAAAAAGTGTCACCATAAGTCAGAATTATCTTGATGGCACATGCTGGTTATCAATGGGCAATATAAGGAGTAGAATAGGCTTGATATAAAAGGCAATATAAGATCTTGGTAACCTATAGCCCACTCTTTTATACAGTCTGGTGAAGCGATCCTTTGTGTTTCCTTCCACAAATATGAGCCAAAACTTTATTAGTTATGCCTGTAAGAGTAACCCAAATGGAATCAATTTTGGAGGCAAATTCAGTTACAGAGACAGTGTAAGTAATGCAATGCAAATCACACATTTCTTTAGGGAATTCCAAGCTTGGACGTAACTAAATACAAGTATGTACCCACTGGTAAGTAATTACTTTTAGGTAACGACCAATATAACTAGTTATGATGAATACTCTCATGCACCACCCCTGCCATACAATGATGGTGGGCTGCATGCAATTCATTTTGGTGGGCCAATAGTTGTCTGAACTAGGAATTTATTGTTTAAAAACCCAAAGATCTCTTGGAGCCCCCTTACAATGTTCCTAGTACAGCCATTAAGTTCTTATATACTTCTCCCTTGGATTGCATGGGTATGAGCCACAAGTGGATGGATGGATGGATGGATGGATGGATGGATGGATGGATGGATGGATGGATGGATGGATGGATGGATGGATGGATGGATGGATGGATGGATGGATGGATGCTGTGCTGCTTTTTGTCTCCAGCAAGTGGCATGGGAAAGGTGAGTCTTGGACTTACTAAGTCCCCTATTGTTGATGGTGTGGCAGCCCCTGGTCCAGTGGTGGCAGGTCAGCCAGCCCCTCTCCTCAGAGGGTGGTGCCATGTGACAACTGGGAAAGGTGTTGAAGCATGCCAGGAGGGGGACGTCTGTCTCTGCATGAGTTTTAATTAACTGTTTTAGTTACGTTTTTGGAAGCACAAGAGTTATATATTGAACTGCATAGGGGTTCAGAGCCCCTGCCACCAGCAGGGAGAATATACTCTGAGAAGCCAACACGACTGTTTGCAGAGCAAAATAGTTATATTTCAAGATGAGATACTTATTTTCCTTCTTGGTTTGTTTAGAGATTTGAAGATTGAAAATTTTCTTCTGAATGAAAATTGCAGCATCAAAATTGTTGGTAGGTGTATATATTATTCATAAAATGCTCTTATTTCAAAATGTATAGCGCTTTTTATTTTTTAATAATTGTGTATGGTAGTGGTGCCGGGTAATCCAGGTGTTCTTAGACTGCAACTCCCAGAAACCTTCACCAGTACCTGTGCTGGCTAGGATTTCTGGGAGTCGCAGTCGAAGAACATCTGGATTACCCAAGGTTGAGCTGCATCCCATATAATGCAAGCAGACATCTGCTTCCACAACTGGAGTTTCTGTTTCCCTACTCCTCCCCTCTCCTTTGTTTCCAGAGAGTCCCTGGCATTCTGTGACACACTGGGGAACCCTCAGAAGGAAATATGATCCACTACAGCATCATAACTTGATGCAACTTGATGAACAAGTGGCTTTGTGGAACCTCACTAGGTAGATACCGCCCGCCTTAAGCTGGGCAGCCCCCAGCCAGTAAGGTGCTACCTCGCCACGGTCTGTTAACCTCACGGGGTGCGTGGGGTTTAGGGTGAAACCCGACAAGCAGATCGACAACCGTGCACCATGCAACAATCATAAGAAAACTTCTGCCCTAAAGCTGGGCACCTGGAATGTACGGACAATGACCCCTGGCTTTCCTGACTACGGCTTTCCTAACGACCTGCAAGAAATAGACGATGTGCGCAAGACAGCTGTCATTGACATGGAACTGAGTAGACTGCAGATGGACATTGTTGCCCTGCAAGAGACAAGACTGCCAGACTCGGGATCTGTCAAAGAAAAAAACTTCTCATTCTTCTGGCAGGGAAAACCATCGAATGAGACCAGGGAATATGGTGTTGGCTTTGCAGTCAGAAACACTCTCCTGAGATGCATTGTTCCACCCACTGTGGGGAGTGAAAGAATCCTGTCTCTGCAGCTCCACTCATCAGCAGGACCAGTAACCCTCATTAGTGCATATGCACCAACACTGTCATCCACTCCAGAAGTGAAAGACAAATTCTACGACGATCTGGCAGCTACTATCAAAAAAGTCCCTGAAAGAGAGTCACTGTTCATTCTTGGAGACTTTAATGCTAGAGTTGGTGCTGATCACAATTCTTGGCCCACTTGTCTAGGCCGTTTTGGCATTGGAAAGATGAACGAAAATGGCCAACGCTTACTGGAGTTTTGCTGTTACTATGGTCTCTGTGTCAGCAACACATTCTTTAATACGAAGCTGCAACACAGAGTTTCCTGGAGACATCCAAGATCCAAGCATTGGCATCAGCTCGATTTGATCCTCACTAGACGTTCTAGCCTTCCTAGTGTTACGATCACACGCAGCTACCAGAGTGCTGATTGCGATACTGATCACTCCCTGGTGTGTAGTAGAGTAAAACTGCGAACAAAGAAATTGTATCACATGAAAAAGGAAGGAAGACCACGTATTGACATCAACAAGACTCGCGATCAAAGAAAAGTGAAGGAATTTGCCCAAGCACTCGAGGAAACCCTTCCAGGTCCAGCAAATGTAAATGCACCTGAACGATGGGAACACTTCAAGAACACTGTCTACAACACTGCCTTGTCCACCTTCGGCAAGAAGACCAGAAAGATGGCTGACTGGTTCGAAGCCCATTCGGAGGAGTTAATGCCAGCCATTGAGGATAAGAGAAGAGCTCTAGCAGCATACAAAGCCTGTCCTAGCGAGTACAACCTGCAAGCTCTTCGAGCCGCTCGTAGCCAAGTCCAACAGGCTGCCAGGAGATGCTCCAATGACTACTGGCTTCAGCTTTCCTCTCAGATACAGATAGCAGCGGACACAGGTAACATCAAAGGAATGTATGATGGTATCAAGCAGGCCTTAGGTCCATTACAGAAGAAATCTGCTCCCTTGAAGTCTACTACAGGTGTGATCATCCAGGACCGAGCACAGCAGATGGAACGCTGGGTGCAGCACTACTCCGAGCTATATTCCAGAAAGAATGTAGTAACCGAAGAAGCATTAAATAACATTGAGTGCCTGCCTGTCTTGGAAGAGCTGGACAGCGAACCAACCCTAGCAGAAATAAATGCGGCCTTGGATTCCCTCACCTCTGGCAAGGCACCTGGAAGGGACAACATCCCTGTTGAAGTGCTGAAATGCGGTAAGGAGATCATCATCACCGAACTGTATGAAATCTTTTGTCTCTGCTGGAGGGAAGGTGGAGTACCACAGGACATGAAGGATGCAAACATTGTCACGTTGTACAAGAACAAAGGTGACAGGGGTGACTGCAATAACTACCGTGGTATCTCTCTTCTTAGCGTTGTAGGGAAGCTGCTTGCCCGTGTTGTGCTGAAGAGGCTCCAGGTGCTTGCAGACAGAGTCTATCCGGAATCACAGTGCGGATTTCGAGCAAATAGATCCACCACTGACATGGTATTCTCCCTCCGACAGTTGCAGGAGAAATGCAGGGAACAACAACAGCCACTCTTAGTGGCCTTCATAGACCTTACAAAAGCATTTGACTTGGTTAGCAGGGATGGCCTTTTCAAAATACTTCCCAAGATTGGATGTCCACCTCGTCTCCTTAACATCATCAGGTCCTTCCACGATGGAATGAAAGGCACTGTAGTTTTTGACGGCTCAACATCAGATCCCTTTGACATCCGAAGCGGAGTGAAACAGGGCTGTGTCCTCGCACCAACACTTTTTGGGATCTTTTTTGCTGTCATGCTGAAGCATGCCTTTGGAACTGCAACAGAAGGTGTCTATCTCCGGACTAGATCAGATGGAAAGCTCTTTAATCTCTCTAGATTGAGAGCAAAGACCAAAGTCCAGCTGAAATGCATGAGGGACTTCCTCTTTGCAGACGATGCAGCCATTGTTGCCCACTCTGCTGAAGACCTCCAACAACTCATGAACCGTTTCAGCAAGGCCTGCCAAGACTTTGGACTAACAATCAGCCTGAAGAAAACACAAGTCATGGGCCAGGGTGTGGACTCACCTCCCTCTATTACCATCTCCACACAAGAATTGGAGGTTGTTCATGACTTTGTGTACCTTGGCTCAACCATCTCTGACACCCTCTCTCTAGATGTCGAGCTGGATAAACGCATTGGGAAAGCAGCCACCATGTTCTCTAGACTCACAAAGAGAGTATGGCTCAATAAGAAACTGACAACACATACCAAGATCCAGGTCTATAGAGCCTGTGTCCTGAGCACACTCCTGTACTGCAGCGAGTCCTGGACCCTTTGTGCCCGGCAGGAGAGGAAGCTGAACACCTTCCATATGCGTTGCCTACGACGGATTTTTGGTATCACCTGGCAGGACAGAGTTCCAAATAGAGTAGTCCTAGAACGAGCTGGAATTTTCAGCATGCATACATTACTGAAACAGCGACGTCTACGCTGGCTTGGGCACGTTGTGAGAATGGCTGATGGTCGGATTCCAAAGGATCTCCTATATGGAGAATTAGTGCAGGGAAATCGCCCCAGAGGGAGACCACAGCTGCGATACAAGGATATCTGCAAGCGGGATCTGAAGGCCTTAGGAATAGACCTCAACAGATGGGAAACTCTGACATCTGATCGTTCAGCCTGGAGGCAGGCAGTGCATCACGGCCTCTCCCAATTTGAAGAGACCCTTGTCCAGCAGGCTGAGGCAAAGAGGAAGTCACAAAGGAAGCAAAACCAGGGAGCTGGACAGGGGACAGATTGGATTTGTCTCCAGTGTGGAAGGGATTGTCACTCTCGAATTGGCCTCCTCAGCCACACTAGACGCTGTTCCAAGTCCTCCATACAGAGCATGATACCATAGTCTTTCGAGACTGAAGGATGCCTACTATGGTAGTGGTGCCGGGTAATCCAGGTGTTCTTAGACTGCAACTCCCAGAAACCTTCACCAGTACCTGTGCTGGCTAGGATTTCTGGGAGTCGCAGTCGAAGAACATCTGGATTACCCAAGGTTGAGCTGCATCCCATATAATGCAAGCAGACATCTGCTTCCACAACTGGAGTTTCTGTTTCCCTACTCCTCCCCTCTCCTTTGTTTCCAGAGAGTCCCTGGCATTCTGTGACACACTGGGGAACCCTCAGAAGGAAATATGATCCACTACAGCATCATAACTTGATGCAACTTGATGAACAAGTGGCTTTGTGGAACCTAACTTTAATTGCTATGTATAATGCAGGCTGAGATAAAGGTATATCTTGCTATATGTTAGAAAAGTCAGGCAGAGTTTGAGGAGACCTTCCCCCTCCCAGCAACAATATGCCCCTGAAAGAATCCAAAGTAAACATATTATTTCCCTTGGATTTAGTGGAGAGGCACCTGGCAATTTTTTGGACTCTCTGCCAGATTCTGAGCTGGGTTTAAATCAAGTCTTGTGCAGTGTAATGGCATTATCATTGCATACCATTATAGGAAACCAAAGTCCTTGCTGTGGCATTTACAATATGAATGAGGTGCTCCACTCTCCATTTATTATAATACTGCCTTCTGTCACATACTTTTTCTGCATGTTTAATTGAAAAGATGAGGCTGAAACACCAGAAAATATGATTTTCAAAATGCTATTTGTCATAAAAGTTGGCCAGTGGTTGGGGAAATGAAACCAAAGGCTAAATGGGCATGTTCCGCTTGCTCTTTGCACCCTTTTCTTTTTCATACAGACTTTTAAAAATGATTTGATTTATATCCCCATACTTCTATCTTGTTTTTCACACTTTGAATGAGAAATGTGACAACTCCATTTTAAAGTGTCATCATCACTAACATGATCAGAGAAGGCTCACGATGAAATTACTAGGACAGTTCACACACGTCTATGCCATTGTGCAGTTCAGACAAGCATTATGCAGCAGGAAGGATTGGTATAATGGTTTCCATTTCTTCTTTTGCCTCATAGTTTTAAGATTAATCATTTGTTTCCTGAGGTCAACATAGAGTTTTTGATCTTTAGTGAGAAACTTCTGTTTTAAAGTAGATTTAACAAAAACAATACAGAGAACAACAACACACCAGAAACAGAAAGAGCACTGGGATTTTGTGCAAATGACAAAAATAAAAGTTTGTGGTGCCCTAAAGACTAACAAATTTATTTCACTGTAAGCTTTCATGGATTGTAACCCAATTCCTCAAACACCTGAGGAATAATAATACTCAGGTCAGAGGTTTCTATATACAGAAAACATGGCAGAAGGGAATGGAGCAAGAGCACCGGGAAAAAGGGTGACAGTTACATTGTAATAGTCTTGCAAAATGATAATGGCACCAGTAACAATCCATCAAACTGCTGGTTACATAGACATCCTGTTGTCAGCACTTAGATCATTGTGTTGAGGTAAAACTAAGTTTGGAAAGATGTGGATTATTAATATATATAGTGTGTAAGAATTCTTGAGAATGTTGCCGAATTCATAAAACTTGTAACTTTCTCTGGGTTCAAACCATGTGGAATAAAGTTATGGGCCCAAAACTTTACACAAAAAAGAGCATTTACTTTTCATAAAAGAGTTCCAACATTTAGTTCCTTCCATCTTTGGCTAGGATTCAGAGGAAACACCTCTGCCTGAAACCTGAGAGTTGTAAGTCAGTATGGCCGGTACTGAGCTTAATACAGGGATCAATTGTGTGTCTCTGTTTGATGCAGCTTCCTATATAAAAACCAACCCAGAGATTTTTAACACTGAGAATCTTCATGCACAAACATTTCATACATGAATGTTCCTCGTCTGATAAATGCAGGCTGGATGGCACATTTGAATAGGACAGGGGAGAAGAAGTTTGAAAGTTCCACTCAAACACAAAGCTTGAATGAGAATGAGTTCTGTTGCTTCTGAGGACCAGGTCATATATTAGGGCAAATGTACATTTCTTCATATCCATACAGGCATACATATTATTCAAAGTTACATATCTTAAAGATCAGAGATGCCAATGAAGCTGTGTGATTGATCAGCTGAAAAACAAAAAAGGTTAATTTGCTATGTGTGGATCAAGGAAAATTCATATAAGAAGAAGCAGTCTTTTCCTCTTAAGGGAGCTCTGCTTCTAGTGACATGCTAAGGACTTCATCTTGTTTGGCCTTCAGACTAACCTGTCTGATAGGTTTGTTGCAACAATAAAATAATGGGCATGGAACTATATGTGCTGCATGGTTCCGCCTTGACTCCTAGCCACCTTGGATTCTTTTGGGAAGAAAGATGGGGTAGAAATATTTTGAATAAATTTAATTTAATTTAATTAATGGTTCTCCATGGTGGAAAGGAGGAATTTATATGAAATTAAAAGGTAAAGTTTCCCCTTGACATTTAGTCCAGTTGTGTCAGACTCTAGGGGGAGGTGCACATCCCCATCTCCAAGCCATAGAGCCAGAGTTTGTCCAAAGACAGTTTCCGTGGTCCTGTGGCCAGCACGACTAAACACGGAATGCTGTTACCTTTCCACCATGGTGGTACCTATTTATCTACTCCCATTTACATGCTTTTGAACTGCTAGGTTGGCAGGAGCTGGGACAAGTGATGGGAGCTCACTTCGTCACATGGATTTGAACCGCTGGTCTTTTGATCTTGCAGGCTTTTGTTCTCAACCAGAACCTTTGCGGTTTACCAACAGTGCCACCACATCCCTGCTATGAAATAGCTATGAAATAGCTGAATAAAATATGCTGTTACAAAATCATATAACACCAACATTAAATATTTACCACAGTAACACCTGAAGTGCATTATTCTACCTCATCTCCACCCGAAGTTGTTTCCCAGAGTTAGGGCTCGACTACATGTCGAAATACTCTTGTTTTTGCATCAGGTTTACCACAATTGGGATCAATTAAAAAAATATCCAAGCACATGATGTAAGTGTGCATTGTTTTGGCCAGAAAAATGTGTATTTTTGATAAACACCCATGAGTGGGTGGTGTTTCTTAAAAAAATTATTTTGGTATGTGTGATCACTTGTGTCAGAGTAAACTGTGTCTGTGTGGTTTGTCAAGTATTGTATGTCAGGGTCACAAGTTTCAGACTGCAGCATACGAGAACTCTTATAATTGTTTTTTTATCTGTAACATCAATCTAGTGTTACACCATTTTGAAATACATTTTAAAAATAAAAGTAAATATTAAAAATAGTTACAATATTTAAAAAGAAACAATTTAAACCAGTGGTAAACAATTCTCTAAACAAAGACGAAACACAATATGGCAGAAGAATATGACTTTAGGACATGATGAGGGATATGGAAAAATTGGGAACTTGAGAGCTGAGGTGCCAATCTGCTTATAAATGCAACAATTTTAAAGCCTGTGTAGTCCCCTGGACGGATATACCACATACCTTACAACAATATTAGAATTGTTCCAAGAATATGCATACATTGACACAAAAACCACATGACTTTAAATTGACTTCAGAAGCCTAGATGCAGCTTTCAATTAATTTCAGCAGTGTAGCTGCACCCTAAGTTTCCATTATAATGACCTGGTTTTTATAGCTACCTAGAGTCAGGTTCCCTTTGTTAGAACTGAGGAGAAAGCACATGTCTGCTCCCTTGCCCAGTTGCCAATAGACTCCATGTGTGCAGAGACCCATGTTATCTTATTTTCCTACTTCAAAGAAAGAGAGGGAGAAGAAAAAGAAGGAAGGGAAAGGGAGGAGATGGGAGGGGGAAAGTACAGAAAGAAAAAAAATGCAATATTCTCAACTGTATACTGATCTTTTAAAAACTCTTGTATAAAGTGCTGTTATAATTGGTGGTGGAGGGAAAGATGCCTTCTTTCTCGTCAGTAACAGAATCCTCAGTACTAGTAAGCATCTGAATTAGGCCAAAGTATTGAACAATCAGAAACCAAGCCACCAACATGTATATTTGACCAAATCATTACTATTCAAAGTTATGCACCACACATTCAAATTAATAATATAGACTGAAAACGTATGCTGATAAGAGAGATTTTAAAAATGGTAGGTGTAGCATTGGAACAGTTTGCTTCAGTGTTCTTTGTAGAACATTATTTGCTTCAATTAATGCAGTTCTAGAATCTTCATGTGGTACCACATGAGAAAAAGTGCATGTCTGTCTCTATGGGTGTGTAAATTATCTAAATCTTTGCATGTTTATTCTTTCAGATTTTGGATTGAGCAACATCATGAAGTTTGAGGGGCTTTCTCAAGAACTGTTAAACACACAGTGTGGGAGTCCTGCATACGCAGCCCCAGAACTCTTGGCTCATAAAAAATATGGACCAAAAGTGGATGTCTGGTCCATGTACGTAATAGTAGATGATGAATATTTTTGCCATTCGCACAGTACTTTCTGGGCAGAAAAACCTAAATCCAACTGCTAGTTCCAACTTTAGTAGACTTATTGACTTGGTGGGACTTATATAAGCATTGACTTATCACTGAGCTACTGATTCAATGGGTCTACTACATTTGGGACTAGCAATTAGATCTGTTTTGTGTATTTAAGTCCTACCCAATAGCCAGAATCCTGTTGGGGTTTTATGGTGACGTACGTGTAATTCAGGAAACTGCAGTGGCAAATTGTTGCTAATTAATGAGTTGCTGCTTACTCTCCTGGTTGGTTGACAGCATAAATCACCAATAGGAGGAGAGTTTTAAAGGCCTGATCCAGACTTCAAGGTGGAGAGTTCATTCTGTGCAAGCTAGATATTCTGAATCCTCTTATTATTGGTGCCCATGACCTAACAACTGCTTGTGAAAACTGGGGCATCTTTCAAAGTAACTCTGAATGGGGTGCTATAGATCAGAGTTGGAAAAGAAACAAAAGAGCACTCCCCTTTGACACACTGTGCTCAGGAAATTATATGGGCATGCACAGAAGAATTTCTTCTACAGGTCTCCCAATGCAGTCAAAGCTATGATAAAATAGTGTTGGAAATGAAACATCATTGATTCCTACACAAACATCAGTAAAATGTTTATTAGTTTGAGAAAGAAGCCAGATCTGGTTAAAGATACATAGGGCTAAATCCAGCAGTTCATCTCAGCTAGAGTAGACTCATTGAATCAATAGAATTTGCATGGATTTTATTCCATAGATTTGATGGGTCAACTGTACAGTAATTGGATTTAGTCCACCCTTGTATGTTCCACCAGCAGTGACTATTGCATATGGCCATAGGCACAATGTGATCTGATCAGAGACTTGGACCACCATTTATTTCATATCCAAGATGCTTTACTGCTTTTTGGAAAGTGATGCAGAATGACCCAACCTCAGAAGGGGACACTCTGCATAAGTTACCGATCTTGTTTTTACCATCTTTGAATGAGGAGACACAATGAGAAGAGGGATTCAGATAATCTGGAAGCAGGTGGCTGGCTGGGTCCTCATATAGTGATTAAATCTTTCTCTTGAACACTGTAAATGTTTGTGTGTAAGAGATTTACTAGTGAAGGTCAGAAATAGCTGTTCCACAAGGCTGGCTCTTGCCTTTATCCTCAGCCCATTGTCAATGACTTCCTTCCTTCCTTCCTTCCTTCCATCCTTCCTTCCTTCCTTCCTTCCTTCCTTCCTTCCTTCCTTCCTTCCTTCCTTCCTTCATTTATTTATTTATTTATTTATTTATTTTGTATACAGCTCAACATAGTGGCATGTGCTATTCAGGGCAGTTAGCAGGTTGAACTTGATTACTGGTTTAATTAATTTGACTGTCCTGTGTATTTGCTGGTAATGATCAGGCTTCTCCAGTGTAAACTCGGTTTAAAAAATTAAAAATAATCAGAAAATGTTAATATGAATTGACTTTGTATATCTATTTAAATATGTTTTCAAGAAACGGTAACATTTGGTTTGTTTCTAACTCTGCATCTTGCCATTGTAGTAATGAATGAGCTGCAAAAGATAATTATACGATGACCAAAATCTTGTGGCTTGGTGTAGTAAATTGCACTAGAGTAGGCTGTTTGTATCAGTTGGGATTTGGTGAGTGAACTCCTCCACAACCTCCATGGATTCAAATGGCCCTACTCTGGTTGTAACTTACTTTAGCAGATTGTCACAGTTACACTAGGCTCATTTGAATGAACTGCAAATATGATGCACTAAACCACCATTGATTCAAATGGCCCTACTCTAGTTGTGACTTGCTATGCTAAGCAACAGGATTTTGTCAAATAGTAGTTTATCGGCAGTCATCTTAAGCATTGCCTTTTGTAAGCAGCAACTGTTGGTTTTGCCTAGTACTGTATAGGTAGTTTCCATAATGAGCATATACAGTATTATAGAAGAATACTTGCTCATGATGGATGCTGCTTATTTGGGTAAAAACAATAGTTATTTATTACAAAACTACAGAGCTAGTTAAGCTCAATGGGTTTGAGTGTCTTTGCCAATCCCCCACTGTGACTCCCAGGAGAGAGGCCAGCTGAGACCACACAGACCACTGTGGCTGCTGAAGTTATGTGCCCCACCAACTGTGTGGTGTTGAACAAGCTGCACTCGCTCAGAGAACAACCAGAAGGGGAGATGGATAAGCCACTGGAAAACATAGGGGGTCACCATAATTGACTTGATGGTACATTACTATTATTATTATTATAAAACAATAGGGTGCTACATTATGTTACATCCACAATGATTCTGTGTCGCCTTTCTCCTTGGCAGAGGAGTGAGTATGTTTGCCATGCTAACTGGCACACTGCCGTTCACTGTGGAACCCTTCAATATCAAGCAGCTACACCTCAAGATGATCAAGGGCGAGATGAATCCCATCCCACCCAACATTTCCACAGGTAAAATCATTTCTGGATTTCTGTTTTGCACATGGAAAACAACCCATCCCAAAGGAAGTACTTCTAAGACCCCTTGCTTTCACAGGGAGAGAACCCAGCTCATTCTTAATTCTCCCACCGACATCAGTAGGATAAGGACACTGAACACTAGCTGAATTGTACGTATCATGTATAATGTCCTCAGAATACACAATGTGTGACACACTGTCCCAGTCACTAAGCAATGACAAGAACTGGGCAGCCATTTGTGCAGAACTGTTCCTCAGCGGAGTGGTTGCTGAATGCGGCTGACCTCTCTCTTCTGGGTTAGCTTAAGTTCACAGCCATCCCCAAACACCTCTTAGCCTGTTTAGCCCAATGTGGGATCAGGTCACAAATTTGTACTCAGAAAGAGTGACGTGATATGCCTTTGTCCAACTCTGTGCATCTGCCTTCCTGCACTGATCAAATTACTGTGCAGATCGGGTCAAACTCAGAAACAAAGAGCAGGTGAGTGGTGCTTGCCTCCTTTTAAGTTCCCAGTTGTCAAGGCAAAAAAGCTAAGCGTGCATATGTCTCAGCTATGACCCACCCAGAGGTTTCACACTGCTTGCCAGTCACGAGACCAGTTGCTCATGCCTCTCTTTCCTTCTGGACTGGAAAGATAATGTCAGATTTGTGCATGTATTGTCTATGACCGTGGTTTCCAAAATTGAGTCCCCAGATTATCTTGGACTACAACTCCCAAAAATCTTGGCCAGAACAGCTATTGGTAAAGGTTTCTGGGAATTTTAGTCCAAGAACATATGGAGACCCAGAGTTGGGAACTATGGTTCTAATGTAACTTACCTGGATACACAGGCCATGCAGCTCTTTGTTTAAATTTTAAGGTATCCTGACAACAGCTTAAATCCATTGTGTGGTTTTGAAAAATATCCACTGATCCATTGGGCTAGGTCAGGATTTAGGTCACGCTTAGTGTGATCCACTGAAATCAATAGGACCTAAGTTAGCCATGATAATCTTAAAACCTACTGATTTCTATGAGTCTTCTCTAAGTATGACTATAATTTTCTGGGCATTTAAAATAAGGCTTCCTACAAAGAATTATAAGAATCTCAGGTAGATATTTAAAGCCCACTCAATGAGAATTTTTTTTAAAAAATCTCTTGATACTTCTATACCGGTTACAGTGCAGAAGTTCATCCATATGAAATTACAGATTTTTGTCCCTGTTGTAAAATTAGCTGATTTTTTTGTGGTTAGGCAGAAGAGGTTAGAATTTGCCTTGTAACGCATGGATTTATTAGCTTCTGGGAAGAATATCAAAAGATTTATGGGTATTATGCAATCAGAAAAATTCAGAGCAACTGGCCTGATCAGTTATGTGTTTGATGTTTATTAAGAGACAAGTTTCCAAAATACAAAAAAAAGGACAGGGCTCCTAAACTTTGACAGTTGTACAGAAGATATAGAAGATACAGAAAAAAACATTTGCATCCTTGAGTCAAATAACAACATAACACTTTTTAAACATTAGGAACATAGGAAGCAAATTCTGAGCCTGTCTAGCCCCAATCCTGTTTTACTCAGTGGTGACCTTGGCTTTGGTTGTGCACGTGTAAATCAGGAGTCTTCACTAAAGATGGAAATGTCTAGAGCCTAGAACCTTTGCCTACAAACTAAGCATGTGCATTGCCATTAGACAAAAGTGCAAAAATGGGCTAAGTTAGAGGTGCTTTTGTGATTCTGGAGAAACTATGGAGCAAAAACATCCTTCAAAGATCATTTGACATTTGTAGGGTTAAAAAATTAGTCAGTGATTTCTATTGAGAAAAGAATAAAAATTAAGGGGAATGTATGTTGGCAAAAAAAATGGAGGGGGAGAAGGGAGAGAAAGGCAAAATGTTGCTGCACTTTAAAGGCTTACACATGTATTTCAATGTATATTTTCATGAATCAAAATCCATTTATTCAGACACAAGGAGTGCAAATACATATACGTTATATTTATTCCCTTGATGGTGGGAGTCATGTCCAATGAAGAAACAGATAATAGTTTGTCAATGATTAGTTAAACGCAGGAGTGGGATTATCAGGATGTTAATTAGCAGACCACACTCAGGGTGATAAACTGTATGCAGGAAGATTTGACTGTCACATGAATGCTAAGAGCTGTTTATGGGACAAATGTCAGAGTCTGTCAAGGGAGGCCACTACTTTGTATTTATAAGACATTACAGAAAGTTGGGTTATTGATCTATGCAGTGTGCTAAGAAGACTTGAAATCTGTTTAGCCCCTTGTAGAAAACAAGTGACAGATGAACCACCTCAAATAATCAGATTTGGGGTGGGGGGGAATGGGGTGTTTCTTCAAGTGCTAGGTCTAAATCCCCATGGAAAACAGCTTGGAATATAGCCTTTTGCTCCTCTCCCTACTGCATGCTTCCCCAACCCGTGCTGTTCTATTTGAAACAGTAGCATGTTTATCTGGGCTTCTTGTCTAATCATCAAGGTGAGAGTAAGCTGGCATAAACTTTAAACTGGATCATTTATGAAAGATGGTACTAGAGACATGCTATGGGATTTATGGAAGTATGATTAGGAAGTGAGCCCCGCAGTGCAGTGGTTAAACTGCAGTACTAAAAGTCAAGCTTTTGTTTACAACCTGAGTTTGACCCCATTGGGTTCAGGTAGCCGGCTCAAAGTTGACTCAATCTTCCATCCTTCTGCGGTTGGTAAAATGAGTACTCAGGTTGTGGATGGGGGGCAAAGTGCTCCTTACATAATTATATTGTGAACCATCCAGACAGTACTCTGGCACAATGGGGCGGTGTGTAAGTTCAAGCAACAACAACAGTAATAAAAGTCAGACCTTCTGGGTATTAATAAGAAATCACCTTTGTTTGTAGAAATGTGCATGTGGAAACCAGAGAAAGAAGGTGCTGTGACAGGTGGGAGGGAACAGTTTCTCCATTAGAACCCAAACATTCACCAGAGTTTTGGCTGCCAGTCTGCTGATACCACAATCAGGAGTGAGGCGATTATCTGTGTCATGCATTATGTCATTGTTAAAGGGGAGGAGCAAAGATTCTTCCTGTTATTGCTGGTGAAATCTGGGGAGGGCTGCTTTGAGATAAAAGCAATAACTAATTGAGCAAATTCCTACACAGGAGCTGTTCGCTTTATACACTCCTTACTTGAACCTGATCCGACTAAACGACCTAATATTAAAGAGGCAATGAAAGATAAATGGCTGAATGACAGTAATAACAGGAAACCACTGAATCCATCCATATATAAAAACAGGTAATTATTTTCAACCGTTTACTTTCATATCACAAATAGCATTTCCTCAACTTCAATTTAACAAATTGTATTCTTTACTTCCTTTTTTCTTTTTTGAAAAAAAAAATGGACCTAGCTTAACTATCCAAAAGGCAATCTGAAATCATTTAACCCTTTTCCGTTCAGTCTTCTGAATGGAAGAAAGAAAAGGCTGGTATGATAATAAATTTCTTCTGTTCTTCTTTATCTTACATTTGAATCTTTGGCATGTTTGCCCATGAAGAGAACATCCAGAATTACAAGCTTTATGCTACAAAACATAAAGTAACAATACAAGTGGTATTAGAGAGGCAGTCAAATATTCTCAGATTGCAGGTGGACTTCACATTATTGTATTTTTCTTCATGCAAAAATTTATCCAGATCTAATACTTGGTTTTTTGCTGCAGTGGAGAAGGGGGGCAGAGTCCAGCCTACTCTTCTCCCTTACATTCTGTGCTCATAAACAACAGGGCTTTCTCTGTGTGAGCCCCCCAATGATTAGAAACCCCTTCCAGTAGATCTATATGTTGTTCCTTCAACTTCAGTGGCTGGGCAGGCTTTTTTTTCTCTTCATGACCATCTTTGACTGATGGCATTTCAATGTGAATTTTGGACATCCGATTCGATGTCTGTGATCAGCTGTAATTTTTAGCTTGGTTCTCACTTTTGAAAGTTGCTTTGGGAAGATATAGCATCTCTGTGTTTCATAAGTATTGTTTTATAAGTATTAATACTTATAAAAATATATGCAAGCAGTGGGAGGAATGTCATAATAAAAGTTGTCATGTATGCATTACACACAATGAGAACAATGACATGTAATAATAAAGAACATTAAAAGGCATTGTCTGTGTGTGCCTGTAAAGACAGACTGACTGGCTTAAAATGCCTGAGCAAATAGAAAAAATTTGACTGGGTGCCAGAAGGATTGACAGGTTGGCATCAGTTGTACCTCCATTCAGATGTTGTTTCACAGACATTACATCATAACACAGAAAACTCTGATGTATTTGTCACACAAAAAAGTAGAAAGTACTTTTGAGGATCAAGCTACAGTGGGGTCTCTACTTAAGAACTTAATCCGTATTGGAAGATAGTTCTCAAGTTGAAAAGTTCTTATGTTGAATCTGCATTTCCCATAGGAATGCATTGAAAACCATTTAATCCGTATCTGCTCTTTTCCGTCCATAGAAACTACAGTGGAACCTCTACTTAAGAACTTAATCCATTTTGGAATGGTGTTCTTAATTTGAAACGTTCTTAAGTTGAAGCAAAATTTCCCATAGGAATGGACTGAAAATCAATTAATCCGTTTTGGCTGGTTTTTTGTTATGTAGAGGTACGTTCATACATTGAAGCATTAGTTCCCATAGGAACTAATGCAAAGCTGGTTAATAAGATGACCTAAGGTTAAAAAAAGAGCAGGAAAGGTTTTTTTCCTGTTCTTATCTTGTATTTCTGTTCTCAAGTAGAAGCAAAATTTAGCAAATGGAGCTGTTCTTAAGTTGGATTGTTCTTAAGTAGGGACGTTCTTAAGTAGAGACCCCACTGTACACAGCACATTAAACGAGTATCCTGCAAGTTTAAAAAAAACCCTCTTTTTTACTTAAAAGCAAGCACACCAGTGGAGGGTGGTTTTTGCTATCTAGACATGCCTGGGGAGAGAGTTTAACTTTAAAAAAAGATGAGAGATTTTTTTTCTACTGTATGTGCTGGCCCAGTCTGGATCAGAGTCACTCCCACTGATTGTAAAAAACAAAACAAAAACCACACAGCTGCATACTATGTGTGTTTGCAGTTTGATCCTAAGGAGATCTTATCTGGCAGAGCGTCAGACAGGCTGGTACTGTATAGGGAAAACGATCCTTTCAGATACATCACCCTCAAGTTATTGCAAACCAACCATTCAACTTTGCATGTTCCCAGCTGCAATCTGAAGAGATAAAATTGAGCAGCCTAGTGTTCTTTCTTTCTTTCTTTCTTTCTTTCTTTCTTTCTTTCTTTCTTTCTTTCTTTCTTTCTTTCTTTCTTTCTTTCTTTCTTTCTTTCTTTCTTTCTTTCTTTCTTATTCAGGAACAGTAGCTGAAATTCCAGGAAGTACACAAATGTTTATATGGGATCACAAACATCAGGTTAAAATTGTGGTTTATGTTACCTACTGTATTTTACTCTGATTGATAAATAAATAAATAAATAAATAAATAAATAAATAAATAAATAAATAAATAAATAAATAAATAAATAAATAAATAAATAAATAAATAAATAAATAAATAACCCCCCCTCCAAAAGTTACAAGACTCCATGTTTCCAACTTACATTTATGGAACAAACAAAAGGAATCTTTCTAAAATGAACTTAATGCTACTTTCCTGAATGGAAGCTCTTTATTTAAGTTTTATCTTAAGTTCATGAACACTTTGACAGCAGAGCTTTTGATAGTGGTTACAAGGAACTAAAGGTGATGTAAAGTTATATTTTGTTACCACTAGTGCCAGAGTCTCTCAGCTCGCATGGCCAGTTCCTTTTGAACAAAAGGTTGCTTCCCAACACTGCTATGTATATACCTTCTCCTTCCAGAGTTTGCTCTGATGAACTGAATCCTGTTGTTTTGAGTTACATGACAGAAGGAATGGCACTCAACCTGTCGAATATCATCAATGTCTTGATAAACAATAAGCCATCTTCTACAACAGCAACCTACTACTTGCTTCTGAAGAAATTAACTAGATATCAAAAAGAAAACAGGATAACAAAGGTAAGACATGAATTAATGAAGGGAGTTGGTGAATTTGCTTGTTGCAGCTCTGAAAATGTCAATAACAGTATTACAAAATTTTCAGCTGGTCTGGATGGTCTCCTGGAAGCTTATCATTCCGTGGCTAAAACAAGAGAAGGGTGAGCTGATTAAGTTGCTGTGGCCAATTGATGGTTGCCTACTGAGCTTCAATGTAGTTATTTGCAAGTAACGTAATTCCCTGGCTGGCACCCATTTCTCTTTGGAGTGCAACGTAAGAGTGCAACAAAGTTAGATTTTCAAAATAACATAATTAATAGGTCATGATTTTATGGTGTAATGAATAATGCCTTCTAGTTTTTTCAAGAGACATTTCAAAACATTTTGACAAGATTTTTTAAAGGTTTTATACCATTTTTTAAACAATCTTTTCTTTTAAAAAAAAAGTAACAGAGAAGAAAAGGGCAGCAGAATAAATAACTTATAGCCTGTTACTTTTCCATTCTTTGAATGTGTAACAATGACAGGTTACTTTTCAAACACAGTAATGAATAATGGAAACAAATGATATTAACATTTCTAACACTGGTTAAGCAAATGTCTGAATAGGATTTCTGACTGCCTCCCTGACTTCCTCATGGAATATGGTTTGACCAGATCTTGCCCGGACAAGTCTTTCTGCTACCCATGATCAATGAGACGTAGAAGGAATGTCTCAAGATTCCCCACCCCCATCTCTGCCAAAGCACGTGGAGTTTAGTCTGTGAAATTTGCCAGGAGCTTGAGATAGTCTCAGTGGTAATCACAACTGCTGTGATTTCCTGGAAGCCCTGAAGTGGTGGGCTATCCCCCAGAAACAAAAATGCCCAGGCAATTCCCATTTTTTAGATATCAATTTTGAGTGCCATGAAAGGTCGGCAAACTACAAATTATTTAATTTGTTTTTATTGTACTTTTACTACCAGGATGGTTATGTTGATGAAGCAGGATTTTCTGCTTCGTAAAGCAAAATAACTTGAGCACTATATGTACCTTGACTAGGTGAGTGTGTGCATATGCTCGCATGTATGTCATTCCTTAGTTTACATCAAGCATTGAAATGTTTTGGATGGCCTGCCAATGCAGGAGCAATCTCTACCAAAGTAATATAATCTATGCTGGATGCCAAACCTGTGCATTCGATAATTTCTTGCACATTTCCTCCCCATTCACAAGAGCGCATGTGATTTAAACTGAGATATGGAAATAAACAGATCATATCAGGTGCCCAGGGATAGAGTAAATGGGGAGGAAACCCAAACAGCTATGACCTGGGAGTGGGAGTACTATGTAATACCCCAATTGTGTGACCTATTGACTCAAAGCCCACACAACTGTCCTTCCATAACCACACATGCTCTGTTCTTATTGTGCCCTTGAAATGTTTTCTAAAAGACAGAAGGCAGATCAGTCCCAATTTCTTTGTCTTTTATTTGGGCACAGTGCTAGTTGGGAGACTTCTACATACCTCTAAAGTGGTGCCCCGCTAGACGATAACCCCACAAAACAACAAATCCACATGACGATGGCTTTTTGCGATCACCATTGCGTTTCAGTAAATAGTCTTTCCTATGGCTGATTTTCGCTGGATGATGTTTCGGTCCGTGCTTTGCAAGCTGGGGTTTTTTTTTGCGGGGGGGGGGGAACCGATGCTTCGCAAAATGACAATTTTTACAGGTGATCGGTGGCTTCACAAAATGGCTTCCCTATGAGCACCTATGGGTGGCTTCGCAAAATGGGTGTTTTCGGGACCTATGCTTCGCAAGACAGCAATTTTTACAGGTCGCTGAAGCAGAATGCAGCTACAGCCTTTAGGCAGAAATTTCCCACAATCAACTGCAGTGATTTTGGAAATAAAACTTTTCTGATTCCCTTCCCTGCTTTCACAAAGGTCTCAAGGCTTCTGCTAGATCCATTTTGTAATGGGGAAGCCATTGGGAGTTGCAAGATGGGAAGAGATACATGTTGTTTCTGGAAAGCACTGTCACCAGTAAATTCATCCTGGTGGCAACACAGCAACCTTCAGAAATCAAAGACTCTTGGTCCCTATCCTGCACCCCACAACTGTCTCCTCGTTATAAATGGGATTCCATTGGAGCCTCAGGACCATCAGAGAAGGAAATGGAAATGTTTTATTTTTGAAAAAATCACCAAAGCTGAGGACATTGTCAGCCTTGTGCAGCATAAATTAAGGGGACAGGGCTTCTGCCCTTGAATAGTTTAGTTGTAAAACTATTTTGAAACAACGGGATTGAAAGCAGCACCCAAGTAGCAGTAAATTGAAGATGCCGGCCACAGGGACTAGCGAAACATTAGGAAGAACAACCTTCAGAACACAGTCAAAGAGCCCGAAAAACCCACAACAACCATTAGCAATAAATTATTTGAACCCATCTCACATATTTTTTAATCCAAGCACCCTTGCTTTCCTAATTTATGATAAAGAAAACAACCACAACATGCATTTTTATATATGAAATTCAAAGCACATATTGCATCAGTCAAGTTTGGAACATGAATTTAAAATTGAGGAAAACCTTTATTCGGTGACAGAGCACAAGGTTTCAGTTGGAAAGTTTCCGGTTCCTTCCAAAGGAGCAAATGACAATTTTTATCTTTATGCAACAAGTTACTGAGCTGTTTGATATTACTCAGGACAGTATGTATGACACAGAGGTTATTTTTTTTCTACACAAATTATGTAAACAGTTGCCTTGCATTCAGTTTGCTGAGTCTCCCTGGTTTTTTTCCACAGTACTTTGTGAGACTCTTACTCATTATTGTGTTATTATCTGCATAATTTTGGAAATGTTTTAATCATAGTGACCACTGTCCTGTTGCTTATGAACCACATCTAGAGGAGTCAGTTCTATATGTGTGTCTTCTTGCTCTGCCATCTGTGCAAGGGGAATGCAAGAGGAAGTTCCTCGAACATGGATATTACTGTTCTTTTCACAAGAACAAGCTCCAGCTTGCAATGCTGCATGATGGAGACGACTAAAGCAAATGTAGAGGGTTCTGGCCATGGAGTTCTTGGGCCTCATATTTGACAGGATTCTTGTCTACATGTGCAGAGTTTGGGATATACTTTAAAAATAAACAAATATAATGACACAGAGAAGCTTTTCAGAATAGCATCTTGCTACCCCAGCTTGAAGCTGCAGCATTTCTTTATATTCATTCTTCTAAAAGTAAGCTCCCAAGCTCTACCTGTGCATGCTTTTTCATATTGAAAAGCCTTGTTAACGTATTTTCATGTAGGAAAAACAACATACATAAAGCAAGCTTCAGCTGCAGTAGGAACATGACATGTTTTTGACAAAAAAAATCCTCCTTATCTTTGTTGTAGGCTTTCAAGACATATATTTCATGTTTAATTTTAGCCCTGACCTTTTAATGCAGAGATACAGGGTTATGAAATAAAAACAAAACAAAAACCCACTGGATTAGAGCAAAATTTGCTTTGAGTCAAATTACTTTAGACATTTTTACATTTTCCCTCCTTTGGTAATCATCACTGTTAGGGGCTAACAGTTTGGCCATAAACAGTTTACTCAGGCAGACAGGAAGCCAAAACCTAACTTTTAAAGTATAAATGGAGTTTGAAATATTTTACCAAAACCAACATTTCTTAGACTGGGAATACACATTAGAATGATGACTCTGGAGGCAAAATATATTTTGAGTCAGGTAAGTTTGAGTCATGTTGTTATGTCTCTGTGCAAGATTTCAGTACTTTGCTATGGTGTATTCAGTCACAAGGAGTCATTTCTGAACCTTTCCAGACAATTCAGGTATCTCCTAAGTTCAGCAAGGGGGGAAAAAAGAGGAAAAGTTTAATTCCATGAGGTACCCCACAGCATAAAACCAGCTCACAAGAGTACTTCCAGAAATAACTCTTATGACAAAAATTGTAAGAGGAGACAGAGTTCTAATTCCAAGACCTTAGACATTTTGTTTTTATTATTGCCTTAGGCAATAATTATATATGTCAGGGTTCAGCAGCCATTGCCCTTAGATAGTGGGCTTTGGGAGTGGTTTCCTTCTTGTTTACAGGATCTTTCAGATATGTTACAACATAGCTGCTATGTTTCTAAGGCTTGCTCGATATTTGCTTATTGTCTAGTATCCTAGCACAATGAAGGGGTCAAATGACAGCATGTGAAATGTGTTGCAGAGTTTTGAATTTCTGGTAAAATTCTCTTTTTGGCCGTGCAATAGAAGTACAGAAGTCCACAGAAGAGAATAAGTACAAGTTCATCAGATAGCTCACCCCTTTCTCATTAACTGGCACTTAAAGTCTTAATAACTCACTCTGAGACATTTGCGGGATAAATAATAAAAAGCGTTTCTTTACTTACAGTTGCTTGAAATTACAGACTTGTGCATGCTGCTTTCTTTATTGCACATATACTTAGCAACCAACTGAATTGATCAACAGGGGAAAAAACCTGCCACCAACAGACGAAAGAGCAGGGGAAGGATTACAAAGCAGAGAGGTGGGGCTGTCTTGAAAATAAAGGTTGGATAGTTCTGGTTAGTGCTGGATAGACAGTCACCCCAGCCCTGAAATATCTCTCCCAGTCACACAAACCACAGACAGCATGCAAGGTTGCAAATGAAACTCCAACACCCCTTCTCAAACTCACAGGCAACCACTCTCTTGAACACCCATCTTACTGTTCTGGAAGCAGTCTCTCAGAAGAGACTTGGTCAGGATACCTGCTGTCATCTTTGTCATGTGACAATAGATCATCCCAACGATCATCTCATTTCTCGGTCAGGTCATGCACCAGGTGGTATCTCATGCCAATGTGTTTGGTGCATGCATTAATTTTCTCACTTTGCAATAGCTTGCTGCATTTCTGGTTGTCCTCTGTCACATGGATTGGCATCTCTTCATTTATCCCAAAATCATTGAACAGCTTCTCGAGCCATAGCAGTATTCTGTATGCTTCAGCTGCAACAATGAATTCAGGCAGGACTACATCTGCCAATTGCAGATATAGTCCCGCTGGTGCTGCACTGCCTCTCCCCTCAGCCAACCACTCAGCAGCTGAACGGGGAGACTCCTCTTCCCACTTCCTCACCAGAACGGTGGGCTGTGGGGAGAGGCAGGGCAGTGCTGACAGGAGTATATCTGTGATTGGCACTGCTACTGCCATTGGACGCACGTGCTGTGAGGAGCCCAGTGAGTGAACTGGGCTGGTTCTGGGGGAGTGGGAATGGACCGCTGTGGCACCTGTGGTGTTGAGCTTCATATTCATATCCCCCAGGATACAAATACAAAGCTTCCATGTCTACTTATGATCTGTATGATCCTGTCTGCCCTGTCTGCATCAGTGTATCCTACAAGCTGTGGGTTTTTACTAGCAGGCAGTCAACTTAAAGTCCAAAGTCCCTTTCAAGTATCTAACTACCCTTTTTACAGCTGTCCAATCTCTCTGTGTTGGCAGACTAAGACCTCAGTCCCATTACCAATGGGATTGAATCAGATCTAATATGTTTTAATGCATTTTTAAAAATATGTTTATGCGATATAGAAGGAAGTGTGGTTTTTTTTCTCCCTGGACTCATATCATTCTGTTTGGGACCATCTTACTTTAACTTCTCTTTCTGTTAACATGGATGTTTTATTAATCAACTTGTCCATGGTGTACTCCTCTGTTGGGGGAAATTGCTCCTCATTTCTCTGTTGCAATACTAGTTCTCCATGTGCATGTCTCTGTGCATGTGTTGGTCTCTCCTCCACTGGGGAGGGAGGAAAAGTGGGTAGGAAGAAGGTCCTTTGTTCGCCTGTCACAGATTCTTTAGCTTGGCAGAGAGAGAGAGAGAGAGTCATTTGTTTGAGATTGTTTGATCCTACAAATAAAAACCACATGGATTCATGTTTTTGCATCGCTACAGAGCATTCGGAGCAGGTGGACAAGTCTTGTGGTTGCTCCTCCTGCTCTTCCTCTTCCAGGTGTGGAAAGAATATCCTGATTTTGTATACTCCAGGACCTTGAGCTAAAAGGGGGAGCTGGTTTCTCCTCCTCTTCCCCTGCCTGATCCTTGGGCACTGAGCTCTTTCTCTGTATGTATGTTTCCTCCCCAGTTAAAAAGCAAAGCATAAAAAAATTGATTCAACTGACAGGCCAGTGCATGCACAGAGAAAGCTGGCCTGGATCCTGGAAGAGAAGCTGGGCTGTTGTCTCTGAAGATGGCAGCTGGTGGAGGAGAAAGAGGAGGAGGTAGCAGGATCACACAGGGAACCAACAGGGGTGGTGGGATGTGGGCAGGAGATGATCCATTTTGCTGAAGCAAAAAGAAGCACTGAGTGGAAAAAAAATTAAGGTGTTTTGTTTGCTTGTTTTTGCAAAATGGCTTGCTCAGAATGAACCATGAACCAGCCTGGATTGTTGTTTTTTCGGTTCGTAGCTTGGTTCATGCTCATCTCTATACCAAATTCAGGAGCATTCTTATTGTGCTGTGCTTGGCAACAGGAGCAAAGGTTTAATCAAACGCTTCGTATTTCTGTAGGAACCCTTCGACAATTTGCCTCGTAGTGCTCCACTTCTCCATTGACACCTTGCTTCGAATGGCTTTCTTGCCTGGTGGTAGCTTAGTCCGTGTCCATGCCTCATTCTTGTGCAGTGCTTCTTTTTCTTCCTTTGCAGCTTTTCTCCATCTGGTGGCTTCATGGGGTGCTTTGGGATTTCAAACAGGACTCTTTCCTAATCCTACCTGAAGATGCTGGGGGCTGAACTTCTACTGACAGGAAAAGCACAGACTAAGCTAGAAAACTCAAGGCCGATACACTGACCAGAATTTTTGCACACCAATTTGTGAAGTATTCTATATTTTTGGCAATACTTCAGAATTTTTTACAAGATTGTAGACGTACCAAAATGATTCCACTGTTTTTACATACTGACAACAAGCTGAATGAAACTCCAACTTCATTCTCTAGAGTCTAGACAATTTGCATGGGAACAGAGAGGGGGCAATGAGCCCCTTGACATTTTGAAGTAGCTTAAGATTTCCAGCATTGTACTTTTGGGTAAATGACATGCAGGTCAGTCTGATGTGCCCACTTAGCAGAAATCAGTTGAATTCAGTGGGGCATGTTTGTCAGGTAAATGGATTTAGTGTTGCTGCTAAAAGACTAAAATAAGCTGAATACTTTTTCCATTCTTGTACCGCAGTCATCTCTCTTCCTTGAGATTAGATTTCATAAAGAGTTGGCTAAGAAGTTTCCATCTGATATCAGAAAGGGGAACACCTATTTAAAAGGAAGGTTCATGGGAATTTATTTTTGGATACGGGTAAGAGAGACAGCCGAATACTTTCATGAGCCTCCTGTTTGGATTGTAAAATAAAATGCAATGTGAAATTAAACAAAGCACATCTTAATGCTCCAATGGGAATGATGCACAGCAACTTAAGAATCCCTTGACCTATATATGAATAGGATGTTTTTTTTTAAAAAAGCAAAACATGAACCTTAGAAGTAAAAGACTGAAATCTTCTATTATTCTCCTCTTCTCCATATCACTACCACAGCAGATCTGTTCCCAACGGTCCCTTTAACTTGTACTTGGTGAGGGCTAAAATATTCAAAAATCACAAGTGCTTTCAGCTCCCATTTCTGCACTAACCCCAAAGCCAAAAGCCTTCCTCTTTGTAAATTCTTCTGATATTAACTAAACTGTTCCCTTCTGAATTTCATCCATCATTCCAGGTTATGCTTTTTATATTGTCATAAATATGTTCTCTCTCACTTTGGGGTTTTTAAGCTCTTAGAGAAAGCTATGCAACTGAATTTATCTTCCCCTTGACTATTGTTTATCCAAGAGGTATGGATGGTTCATTCATTTTAATGACTCTGCAGAATGGCAAAATGTTCACACACACACACACACACACACACACACACACACACACACACACACACACACACACACACACACACACACACACACACACACACACACTTGTCATTCAGTGAATGCAAAATTTCAGGGCTGAATAGTTGCATGTGTGAAATGGTCATCACAGATAGGGAACACTATGGGCAGAACTTTCAGTTCTAAACAGAGATGGGGAAAACTAGCTTCCAAGCTACAACTCACAGAATGGTCCAGTAAGCCATTCATATATAGCTGGTATGGATATTCTGGGAGCTATCATCTAAAAAAGGTAAATTTTCCAAGAGCTGGATCTATTTCTTAGCATTTCACCTCAGTTCATGCCTGATTTTAAGGATAAGGTGGCAAAGGCATTCAGCTAAAAGTCACCAAGTGGCATTATCACACTGATATATTTTTATATATCAGCAGTGGCCAGAGGACTGGAAAAGATTAATCTACATCCCAATCCCAAAGAAGGGCAGTGCCAAAGAATGCTCCAACTACCGTACAATTGCACTCATTTCACACGCTAGCAAAATCTAAATCCTCCAAGGTAGGCTTCAGCAGTAAGTGGACTGAGAACTCCCAGAAGTACAAGCTGGATTTCGAACGGGCAGAGGAACTAGAGACCAAATTGCTAATATGCGCTGGATTATGGAGAAAGCTAGAGAGTTCCAGAAAAACATCTACTTCCGCTTCATTGACTACGCAAAAGCCTTTGACTGTGTGGACCACAGCAAACTATGGCAAGTCCTTAAAGAAATGGGAGTGCCTCACCACCTTATCTATCTTCTGAGAAATCTATATGTGGGACAGGAAGCAACAGTTAAAACTGGATATGGAACAACAGATTGGTTCAAAATTGGGAAAGGAGTACAATAAGGCCGTATATTGTCCCCCTGCTTATTTAACTTATATGCAAAATACATCATGCAAAAGGTTGGAGTCGAGGAATCCCAAACTGCAATTAAGATTGCAGGAAGACATATCAACAATCTCAGATATGCAGATGATACTACTCTGATGGCAGAAAGTGAGGAGAAGTTAAGGAACCTCTTAATGAGGGTGAAAGAGGAGAATGCAAAAAGCGGTCTGAAACTCAACGTCAAAAACCTAAGATCATGGCCACTGGCCCCATCACCTCCTGGCAAATCGAAGGGGAAGATATGGAAGCAGTGACAGATTTTACTTTCTTGGGCTCCATAATCACTGCAGATGGTGACAGCAGCCACAAAATTAAAAGACACCTACTTCTTGGGAGGAAAGTGATGACAATCCTAGACAGCATCTTAAAATGCAGAGACATCACCTGCATAGGTCCACATAGTCAAAGCTATGGTTTTTCCAGTAGCGATGTATGGAAGTAAGAGCTAGACCATAAAGAAAGCTGATAGCTGAAGAATTGATGCTTTTGAATTGTGGTGCTGGAGAAGACTCCTAAGAGTCCCCTGGACTGCAAGGAGAACAAACCTATCAATTCTAAAGGAAATCAAGCTTGAGTGCTCACTGGAAGGACAGATCCTGATGCTGAGGCTCCAATGCTATGGCCATCTCATGAGAAGAGAAGACTCCCTGGAAAAGACCCTGATGTTGGGAAAGTGTGAAGGCAGGAGGAGAAGGGGATGACAGAGGATGAGATGGTTGGACAGTTTCATCAAATCTAGCAGCATGAATTTGACCCAACTTCAGGAGGCAGTGGAAGACAGGAGGGCCTGGTGTGTTCTGGTCCACGGGGTCATGAAGAGTTGGACATGACTTAACAACTAAACAAAGTGCCTTTTTTTACTCCAGCTCCAAATGATCACCATAATTTTCAATGTTCAAAGCAAAAAGACTATCATTTTGATGCAAAAGTATGTTCTATCAATCTGGCTTTCACATTCAAGGTTGAAGGTTATTATCTAGATTAGCCAGGTATCAGGTTTTGGCCTGGAGACTCAAGTTTTTAATTTCATTCTTTGACCTGAAATTTCAGGGGATGGGTTATTACCAAACTGGACAGCCTAGATTTTAGGCATTGCTCTCATTATATGTATTCGCGAAGGCTTTCACGGCCGGGATCTAATGGTTGTTGTGGGTTTTTCGGCCTCTTTGGCCGCGTTCTGAAGGTTGTTCTTCCTAATGTTTCACCAGTCTCTGTCCTCTGAAGATGTCGGCCACAGAGACTGGCAAAAGGTTAGGAAGAACAACCTTCAGAACACGGCCAAAGAGCCCGAAAAACCCACAACAACCGTTGTTCTCATTACTTCAGAACGTGTCATTTAGTTATGCTAAGAAACACACTTGTCTTTTTTGTTCTCTTGCATACTCAAGAGCCATTGTTGCACCTGTTGGAATTCACAAGTTGCCCTTTAAGTTAATTACTAATTTTCTACATTTTTATCTATCACATGCACTCAGCATTTTGTAATCATTTTTGAAGGCTATCTCATGACATCATAAAAATTTTCCCCATGTAACATCACAAAGTCCTACCCACAGATCTCAGGTCTTGACTGGAAATCTCAGGGAATGAGATTTTGCTGATCAGGCCATCCTACTAACATTCTGTCTCAAGAACAACATATTCTTCATATTTATTCATTCGTTCATTCGTTTGTTATTTAAAATATATGTATGTCTCCTTTCTCCTAAAGAATCCAAAATGGATTAAAGTATAGAAATAAATAAAGTTAAAAGATAAATAATAAATTATTATGATACTTAAAAAGCATTAAATAAATATCAAATTAAAATTCATAATAAGAACAATATTAACAACACAAGTAAAACACAGAATAAAATGTTCCATTTTAAAAAATCCCCTTGGTCAACCTGTCATTTAAAGGAAAGCCTGCCTGAAGATAAAGGTCTTCATCTGCTTGAAGAAGATGGGGCCAAAGATGGGGCCAACCTGGACTCCTGTGGGAGGGAGTTGCAGAGTCTGGGAAGAACAACAGAGAAGACCCTCTCCCAATGGCATAGTGTGGGGGAGCCAGAAGGGCGGTCTCCTCAGGGCACAACCTTGTCGGGAGCAGAACCGCTCCACTTTCATGCCCCCTTATGTTCCTTCTTGCCACTGGACTGGGTCAGGTAGATCCATCCATACGTCTTCCTCCCTCCTGCTGCCCTCCCACACCCCAGCCCAGCACAAGGATGCTGCTGGGTGACAAAGGACAGTAGACTGCCCTGTCAAGGAGAGCGGGGGGGGCCTCCATGCCCTGGCTGAGCCCAGTGTGAGGTAGGTATAGAAGAGCGAGGGGTAGATGGGGGAAGGAGGGACAGTGATGGAGGAGAAAACAGGTGCATTGGGGACAATTCTATAGGGAATGGAGGGAGGAGGAGGAGTGCAGGTCCATGTGTTAGTGGGCACAATACCTGCCCCAGGTGCTGGCAAGCCATGCTATGCCACTGCCATTTCCTGTGTCTCCACCAAACACACTTGTGAGGATGGTGGGACCCAGAGAAAAGTGTCTGTCTCCTGGTTATCCCATTCTGATCAGAGTGAAGAATAACAGATTCTTTCACCATTCCCTGGCATTATTCAACTATTTAAGAGGCCCTAATTAATCGGCTACTGCCAGCTCCTTATCCAAGCAGGCAGGCACCTGATTCTGTCACCTTGGGATGAGTCCTCCCCTTTTTCAGACCATACCTTCTGCTCTAGAATCAGCTAGGAGACTCAAGCAACCAGAAATGTGTATAGATTATGGCAGCAGAATCCAATCCTTCTAGATCATTTCTCTACACGGCTGCACAGAAGCCACTCTGTAATGCCACAGGCATTAGTCAGTTAGTGCCTAAGACATAAGTACAGTTCACATAGCACTGTCACCTCTGTTGCAGGCTAGCTGATTGTGAGTGACGGTGTGACCGCATGTCACATTTTCCCAGTTCTAAAAAACCTGCAGCTTGTAGTTTGGAAAAAAAAAAGTGATTTCCCACAGTAGACACAAGAAAAGATATTTGATTCCCCTCTCATCAACTGAGTCTTAACTGTGTTTCTGTTGTCCAATAAAACACTTGTCTGGAAAGACCCTAAAGGTTTGATTTATTAAATTTTAACATCTCACTTTCTGAAATCCTGACTGCAAACAGCTGGTCACAAAAGATTTAGCTTTAGGCATGATAGTAATTTTGTTTGGTGGGAAAACCTACTGGAAATTTGGCTTTTAAACGACTGCAGGCAACCAAAGACCTTTCTTTCCATGATCAGGTTTTGACCCATAAATTATTGGATAAACATAAAACATGGCCTGTCCTTTTACACACTGTGATTTCTCCAAGCAACCTGCTTGCATTTTATGTGTTTTGTTGTAGAAAAGAGAGCCTAATGATTACAATTTGCCATCCAAAACTTTATAGTTAAGCCTTGCAGAAATAGTGTTCCTGCCAAAAAGCTTCCTGCCCAGGTGCTTAACCAATTAGCTCTTAAGAGGCCTGGCTATAAAAACTGGCCATGGCAAGTTTTCTGATGGACTGTATATAAGGTGACAGTTTGCAAAATCTACGATGAAATTTTGTTTTCTTAACCAGAAGTGTGTAAAATCCTAGGAGACACTTTGATTGCATTGACTAAAATGCTTATGTCATTTCATATTCCCTCCTGATGGAGTGCGGTTTGAGCAATACATTTTGTTTTAACTTACAGAAATTGTTCAAGGACAGAAAGTCCTCCAAGATCATTTATATGATTGCGTTTTTGTGAGTTTTGAAAATACTTGGTAAGGACGCACTAACCCAGAGGAGTTTCAGATTCTGAGAGCGTCAGTTGTTTTATGTACTCCACTAAGTCATGAAATATGTTCAAATAGTGAGAGAGCCAATTGGCCTATAAATTTTAGCAGTTTGGAAGAAAGTTTTAAATGTGATGACCCAAGAAGGAAAATCTTTACTATAAGTACAGTGGCCATAAAAATTTACTGCATTACATTGATTTTGTTGTCAAAGATATTCAGACATATATGCGTTGCAGATTAAGGGTGGAACCTTAAGCATGTTCCACTTGGAAGTAACTTTCACTGTGCTCATTGACAGAGTGTATGCTTTGATACTGACAGTCCAGAGTCACTTCCTGGCATCAAGGATTAGACAGGCCGGTGGGTGATGGGGCGAAGGACATCTGCCTCAGATGCATGATAGACACTTATAGTGGTCAAGACTGGCTTAGATGGGCCAAGTGTCTTATACAATGTAATGCCTTTTCCTATGTTTAGAAGTGCAGCTTCTCTCTTCTTTAATAATCCATACTTTCAGCTTCATGGCAGGGTACTAGAAATATCTCATAAAGAGTTTATTTATTAATTATTTTGTTTACATTGTTTGTATGCAGCTTTTCTCCCCATAGGGGACCCAAGGCAGCTCACAACAGATAAAGTAAGAAATTTAAAACCACTATATAAATATCATATTTTAAAACTTTGCAGTGATACAAAGAGATGCAGTTGCCCAACTGGCTGCGAGGCTGCTCACCTAACCGGTCACCTGACCTGCCAGACAATCAGACAGGTGACTGGACTTCTTGACTCTAGTGCTGTCTTTCAAGAGGCAATCCACAAATATAGTAATGTCAACATGAGTGTCCTCTTTTTTTTTCATTTAGTGGAATGTGAATGGAATCTTTTATTTCTGTTTAATGGATGCAAATTCTGTAGCCACAATGAAGACAATGCTGGATCTAAAATCAGTGAGATCTAATTTATTGCTGCTTTCAATGGGAAATTCTCACATTTACTCTTGGCTATGTTGCATTTATACCCATCACCTACAGCAATGTCAGATGAAAAACCATACCAGACCCCGTTCTATTAAATATTAATTACTAGAGCTGAAGAACCTTGCTTGCCCCTCGGTGTCTAAAACTGGCAAATAATCTGGCTTTTCTTACACATTTAATGTTTAGAATCCTTTCTATCCCAAATATGAAGAAATTGGCACATTTTGATAAACTATTCAGAAACTCTCTGAAACAAAACTCTCCCCTATCTGCACTTGCCACATACAATAAATAAAACTGTTTCTCGTGTGAAAAGGAGCCTGTTTCTCCTGCCTGCTTGTAGGTGTTAAAGATACAGTAACTGTCAAACAAAAAGAGGTAGCAATCCTTTATCAGCTGTAACATGGTGAATGTGCAGGGATTCACATGTGGGACTTTAAGATTACTCAAAACCGTGGATCTGAATGAAAAAAAAATCTGTTTTAGGTTTTCCTACATTAAATAATTTTCAGTTCCAATATTTTCCAATCCTGAAAAATGATGAAATGTGTGAATTTTGGTAAACATTCACAAAAAGTGATCTGAAACAGAATTCTGAAGAAGATGGTGATGGCATCACGCGTCGTGGGCTCCTAAGACAGTACTTCTTTGTGTGATATGTTATAAAATTACAGAGCCTGCAGCCACAAGATACAGTAGTTTGGGATTAGAGCTTGTAAAAGCTACTTTTTGGGGTTGCAGCTTCCAGAATGCTCTAGTGGCATGGCTAGATTATTGAAGAATTCTGGGAATTGTAAGTTTTTGTTTTTACTTCTCTAAGTTTGTAAAGATTGGCCAAATTCATGGAGGCAAGGCCTAATCAATGGTTATTGAACAGAAAGTTGAACAGAACACTCCACATCCAGGCAATAATACTTCCAGATGCTGAGACCAAGCACCAGAGGAGAACTTCCACTTGTATCTCCCAAAGGCAACTGGCTGACCACTGTTGGAAACAAGTAGATGGATATTGATCTAACATGGCAAGGAAGGCCTTGCAATTATTATGATTAAATCTCACAACTTGAGAGTTGCAGAAGGAGTTGCAAATGCAAATGGAATATTAATACAGATAGAATAGATTAGATTTTCTATACTTCAGTGGTTCTCAACTTTGCTTAACCCAGGTGTTATTGGACTGTAACATCTAGAAGCCTTCACCACTAGCTATGCTCCCCAGGGTTTTCTGAAAATTGCAACCCGAGAACTCCTGGGTTACCCAAGATTGGAAAACACTGCTCTGCTTCATTTAGGCCAGTGTGTTCTTGCCTGAAACATTAAATGGAATGGTAGTTGTCAATGGGACATCGTTTTCTCCTTCAAGCTTCCTGTTTTGTGCCTGTTCATGCACAACTTGTCACGTGAAAGGAAATCTACCAGAGTGTGGTGGGTACTTAGCAATTGCTCTTCTCCTCTGTGCTTCAGCAGTAAGATTAGAGCCTTAGAGAGTAAGCATGTCCCACTTTTTAAATGTACTTCTTTTTAAATGTAGTATTAGCTTTATTGCACATAGATAATTGCTGTGCAACAAAATCAACCAAAAGAGACAGAAAGCATCTAATTCATATTCTTTTCAGTCCCAATACAGTGGGGTCTTGACTTAAGAACGGCTTGAGTTAAGAACATTTTGACTTAAGAACCACTCTCATAGGAAAATATTGACTTGACTTAAGTACTTAGATTTGAGTTAAGAACTGAAAAAAAACCACGCGGGAGGCAGGGAAAGTGCAAAATTTGAACTTTCAGTTAACTGTTGGCCAGTGAAAAGGGTGCCTGTCTGCTTCCTCACTCCTCCCAGCGTTTAGAGAGTGGATTGGGAGTCTTCAGACTGCCTGGTACTGTACTGCCTGGACTGTATTTTCCCTGCCTTCCCTGAACCTTTCTTGACCTAAGAAAAAAAAAGAAACAAAATATCCCCCTCTAGTGGTTGAAGGCGGAATAGCAGCTTCCCATTAGTTTCTATGGACGGAAAAGAGCAGATACGGATCAAATGGTTTTCAATGCATTCCTATGGGAAATGCAGATTTGACTTGAGAACTTTTTGACTTGAGAACCGCCTTCCAATACGGATTAAGTTCTCAAGTCAAGACCCCACTGTACTAGTCTTTCAGAATTAGAATAAGGTAGCCTGAACTTGGTACACTCCATTTCAATTCATTATTGCTCTGTTTCAGTTGTGCTAATATTACTGTTGCTACTATGTCTGCAGAAGGAAAGTGCGCCAGAAAAGCTTGATGGCAAACCTTCTGTAAGTCAAGATGCAGATATTTCAGCTTCTCCAGTGGCAGAGCTGATCACAGCAGAAAACCTGAAAAGTGGTAACAGCAAAGGATTCCCTTCTGTTCCAAACTCAGAAATGCCATATAGTATCCAGGAAGATGAAATTGCCATTACTCTGGAAAACCAAGAAATCTTACCAGAAGGTAATGCACGCTTTGATGATTCAAGATGTATTTTCATATGTTAAATGGTGTGAGGGTCTCTGTGATCTGTTTAAAAGGTAAATGACAGATTCTAGAAGCCTCCAGAAGTTCCTAGAAAAAATAAGTGGTTTAGGAAGTCTGAAGGTTAAATATGGTCTCAGATCTACATTTTTCCTATCTGGTTTAAGGTTAACCTAAATGGAAAGAAGTAATTTTGCTCTTGTGATTGTTAACCTTGAAAGTCAGAAACCTTTGTATTCTCGAAGGCTTTCATGGCCGGGATCTGATGGTTGTTGTAGGCTTTTTGGGCTGTTTGGCCATGTTCTGGAGGTATCTCCAGAAAACAGCCAAACAGCCTAAAAAACCTACAACAACCATCAGAAACTTTTGCTATTCTACTGCAATTAACCAGAGCAATACCAATCAATTCTGATCCTCCTTTACTCTCTTCCTCAAATAACCACCACCACCATGTCACTTCTAGAAATGTCAGATTGGAGCAGGAGTCTTAATTTTTATCGATGTCATGTAGGTGTTGAATTAAATAGGGGGAAAGGGTGGCATCTTGCCCTGGGGCTTTGCAGTAAGCTTCATCATTCAGCTACACAGTACACTAGTTGTTGTTTTGGTTTTTTTAAAAAAATCATTATGATCATGGATCGGCAGCATCCAGAATTTTGTTATTACACTTAATATCAGTTGAAAAATATAAACAGAACAACTATTTAAATCTCTGTTTTTTCCTGTGTACTATCTGCATGAACTGATTCCATCTACTCTATATTCCATTTAGTTTCCAAGTTTGCAGACAGAGAATTTGTTCACTTTGAGCCTCCTACGTCTCCAAATACGCTTTTTTCTGGCGAGCCATTAAATAAGATGCAACCAGGTCTGGGGGAAAATGTAGAAGATATTAAGGATTTCACAGGCATCAGAAAGTCATATTTGTCAGAAAAGCCACCTTCAGCTTTAGAAAATTTCCCAGTGCATTCTATCAACGACCAGCCTCAGAGGTCCTGGATGTCGTGTACAAGTCAAATGACTCCAACGTCAGCGACCGAAAACAGGATTGTAAACCAAAGTCCTATGGCTTTTCCAGACACAAGAGTCAAAGATTTCCTCAAAGCAATGGATGAAAATCTCCCCTCTCCAGGATGCCAATTTCAAGAGAAAAACAACTCTGCTTTCTTGATTATGGAAACACCACAGCTCTCACCTTTACCAAGGCTGAGGCAAGTGGCCTTGAGGGACCCCATCATAAAAAAGATCTCGTGGATGGGACTACCACAGCGACAACCCAGTGGCTCCACTCCATTTTTTATTAACAGTTCAAGAACTCCAATTTTCCCCATGGCCCAACAACGGACACTTATGATGAGAAGCTTGAGGCAGTCAAAAGACAAATCCAAAGACTTTTTAAAGAGAGATAAAATCAAGAGGAACTTTGTACAACTGAAACATATGCCTAGGGATACAGACTTGAATCTTCCAGTATTATCTCCACCATATCAAACAAGGTCAGGGAAAAAATCTGAGATTTTAAGGTTAGATTTTGCATAATTGAAACAAATGCAGGCCTCTGTAATAAATGCAAAGCAGTTGTTGTGTAGATATGGGCCAGTCAGTGAAAAGACCAAGGGTTTGGTGAACAACTAACAAGGACAGATCACAGGTGACAGAGAAAAAGAGATGAAAAGTAATATCTTGTGCTGAACAGGTGGATCAAAGGGAAGGGAAGGCTTTGCACATAATTGAATAATAAGACGCAGCTTAACCTCCAAAGATATAATATGTAGAAGCACCATAGTTGGGATGCTGAATGGCCATAGGTGACACATTTCCACTTGTTTTCCTGTTTTCACAGATGCTATTTCCAAAACCTGTGCCAAGTAGTTTTATTTTAAAAACTGCTATAAAATCTTTGGTGCCTAAAATACACAGTTATTGTTATTGTTGTCGTGTTGTCATTAGTAGCAGCAGCATTATGCACGCTCATGATGGTGACATCTTAACAGTTACATCCAAAGCCCACTTGCAGCATTTTTTAAAATTAATGTTATCGAAACTTGTGAGGAGGATATGGTAACACATAGAGAGAGTGACATTCTGAAGAGCAGAGACTCTCCATGCCACTGAGAACTACCGTTTTCCAAGGGTACAAAATTGCAGGACGAGCATTGACAGAGAGAGAAGGCTGTCTTCACAAAGTTGCTCATCATGTGAAGATAGCAACAACAGCAGGGATAGGGCTAATGTACTCCTTTCCTTTGTATTTGAGTATTCAAGACAGAAAACAAGTGAATAGGGCTCAAGTCAGCCAAAGAGCTGAATAATTCTCAATGAAAGTATTAAGTGGCAGCTTTTCTTAAAGCCACGGCATCTCCAGCTTAATTCTGGCTCTCAGCCTAACTGATCTTTAGAAGGTGTTATGAGAATGAAATGAATTTCAGGGAAATGACAAGATAATAAATATAGTAAGTAAACCCATTGCTTGGAGTGAAACCAATCAAACCATTTTTCATTAGGATGGTCTTGAAATAACAGTGAACATTTCAAAGTCATTTTGCTCATACAGAGATGGGTATAATGAATTGTTGTGGGCGAGTGAAATAAATAAATAAGAATGTGTTTCTAAAGCCCAATGATGCCTTATAAGAAAGGTCCCAAAGAGTGTGGTCCTGGTGTGTGATGCACTTTTGAGTCTCAACTCACCAATGATGTAGACCAACCATCACCAACATAGTGCATCCCAGGTAGGTTGGACTAAAACTTCCATCATCCTTACTCAGAATAGGTGATAGAGATAATGAAGATTTTTTTTTTCTAAACATAGACAAGCTTTCCTTGAAAAATTCAAAGCTAATCAAGAAATTGGTTCTGGAAACATTTGCTTGGGATCATCCGCTGCCTTTTATAACACATGCCTAACCAGGCTGTCCTTTTAGCCATAAAAATACACTATACTTAATAATTTAGCAGTCAAGGAAATTTTGCTGAGCCTCTAAATAGCCTCTGAATAATTGAGAAGACGTTCTGACACCAGATAGTTTTTACAGTGTGGTGACATCCACTTTGTGTAAAATGGTGAAGAGAGATTGAAATGAATGAACCATCTCCCAAAGACTCTCGTATTACAGCTTATGGATACTCTATCCAGTTCAGAAGCCAGAGAGAAAGAAGATGGCTGCTTATATTCACTAGTAAGGGAACCAGCTGCCCAATTTTTTTTTGTAGCTTATGCACCAGATATTGACAGTCTAGGGCTGACTGAGATTCAAGGATGGAGCTTTGATACTCTGCCTATGTATTTAATCTGTGGATGTTTGCATGAAAAGATCATTTAAAAAGGGGGGGGGTTCTGAAGCATGCTGGAATTCAGAAAGGAATCAAACAAAATGTGGGGTGGGGGGAAAGAATGAAAAATTATTCTAGAAAGACCGTGTCTTCTAGGATTCAGTCATGCAGGGAGCTGGCACCTGGCAGGATAGGAATGGAACTTAGGAGTTAGTATCTGTTGTGGTCAGAGGAGTGCAGCGGCTGGAAATTCATGCTGCCTCTGGTGCTTCAGGGTGAATTGAGCACAATGGCTATTTTTGGAGGCCTCCCAAAGGAAGCACAAGTAGTCAGGCCACTTGACTTTGGTTGCTTAAACTGATAATTTGCTTCTTCCCTTGGATAACCTCAAAGACAAAACCCTGAAATTGGGACTTGCCAATCTGAGATGGTAGCCAGGAAAGAGAGAGAAAATTGGCTGGTTTTATACTTAGCTGAGTGAGGATAAAATGGACTTCAGGGAAACCTATACGCACCACCAACTTCAGACATTTCAAGAATTTGCTGACAGACACCTGACACCTGTGCATCAAAGTATCTATAAAATTATGGAAGAATAAACATTATTTTCTGGAATTGTGTTTTTATCTCCTAATTTTTTGCTTGCAGGTGGGAGGGCAATAAGTGTTAAGTTTTATATACAAGTGATGTGTTGCCTGCTTGTTGAGTAGTAGTAGAATAAAGATTAAGAACCACTGGAACAAAAATCCTGAATGTAAATTAGGGTGAGCAACACACAGCCCATGTGCCATATATAGCCCTCCCCAAGTCCAAACACTGTTGCATGTGTTTATTTTCCACTGATCTATTAGCCCTCCACCACCCCCCTCATCCCACTTTCCATGGGCTTTCCCAGTGAGCTACAACTCTAGGGAAGAAGTCTGGCATGTGCTGCTATTCACACCTAAACAAAACATAGTGGAGGACAAAAACCCCTATGAATTGAGGAGGGACGTTTAATAGAAAGGGATGTGGTCAGTTTCACTTTTGTCTTTTACACCTCTAGTAAATCACCATTCAGAACATAACGTTCCTTCATCCATCATGTGAAGAAAACTTCTATTACTTGGAGAATTGTGTTCATGAGATTTGAACCCTTGTGTTGGCAGGTGGTTGGGGGTAAGTAAATAAGTGAAATGGTTGTTGTGGGTTTTTTGGGCTCTTTAAGCGAAATGTTTAATAAACAATGACTATGTGACTTATTCCTTTGGACCTATAGGATTTTAGGGCCCAAAAGGTTATCAATGACCATAGGTTCTAAAAATGTACAATACTGAAGTACAGAATAAATTACCTAGGCTATATCCACAGTACTTTTTTTAATGTATTAATAAAAAAGAAAGTTACAAAAAACAAAAATAAAACAACAATACAAACTTAGTGATGACTGCACGCAATACACATTGAACATTTCCCACCTGTGCCACCTTCACCCTTCAGACTAGACTAGGTAACCAAAAATATCAATTTTCACCCCATTCCTCTCCAAAAATACATTAATTCTTCTGCTGGTACATAACCTTTCCCATTCAAAAGGACATATTCCAAGTATAAATTCCATACATCTTTGAAATTGTTAGACTTCACCATTTCACATGCTAACGTATCATTAATTGCTAAACTCCACATTTCTTTAAATGAGTCTCAAAGATTAATTTGTTTGTCGTTTTTCCAGTTTTTTGAAAATATTAATCTTCCTACCATAACCTTTATAAAAACAAGCTCTTTCTGATCTTTTTTCAAATAATCATTCTTAATTATGTTCAGGAGGTCAATAATTGGTGATACCTGAATATCACATCCAATAATTTTTCTAATTTCTTTAAAAAACAGTACCCATTCTTAATTTTTTTTATTTCACATGTCCACCACATATGCATATAGGTCCCTTTTTCCTTTTTGAATCTCCAGCATTGAGGTGATATATTTTTATTTATTACATTTAATCTTATATTCATATCCATGCTACCTATGGCAATTTTCTTTTACCCTTAAAGACATATTCTTCATTATTCTTTGTGACCACATCTTATTCCAGTCCTCTATCTCTTCCTCAAAGTCCTCCTGCCACTGGTTTTTCATCATTGCTTGATCAAATCTTGAATGTACTAAAATTTTATAAATTACAATAACTATTCCCTTTCATTTACTTACTTCTCCTTGATCTTGTCTTTGTTCTACAATCTCCTCAAATTTTGTCAATTTTCTGGTCTCACCTTCTTTTCTTGCCCATTCTCTAGTCCAACTTTCCCTTTGGAGTATGTTTAAGCAAAATATTCCCTCTTCTTCCTCCAAAGTTTCCTTTATAGTATTTTTTTGTTTTTTATCTTTTTAATCCAATTCCTTATTATATTTAGCCCTTTCTCTACTAATACTTCTTTAAGTTTACTTTTAAGAATTTTGGAGAAACTCTGAACCTCCGCTACTTGCAATAATGGTGAAATAGATGATTTAATATATGTGTGTAGCTATTCCTGCACTCTACTATATTCTTCAGAAAGGAATTAGTTATTCTCTTTATTTCTTCTTCAATTTTTTTCTTTAAAGAAGAAGCCCTCCATTCTATCATGGTATTCTGGCATTTCCAGTTCCTTCCATATTAAGTTTCTATTTTGTATAAGGGACAACTTTAGTCCTACTCCAATCATCTGGTGTTTCACCCATTTCCTATGATTTCAAGAAAATAATAGTAAGAGTTCTTCAGCCAGTTCCTCCAATACTTTTGGATGCAGTTCATCCATTCTTGGAGATTTGAACTTGTTCATTTAGCACTCCCTGTACAATTAGACCAAACCCTTTGTTATTTGCATCTGTCCTTTTACCAACAAACAAGAAACAGCCACGGGAAAAGAATGAACCAGAAGCATCTGATCCAGAATATAAAAATACTTGATGATCTCCAAGGGGTGGCTGTTACATTTTCCATGCCCTGTGAACTACACTGTGTCAAAGGTTCAGAAAGGTGACAGCAGGAACTACATTGGACCTAAACTTAATCATCTGCATTCTAGTCACATAGGTGGAAAACTCCAAACTCTTTCCAGACAGGATAGTGGCATCTAGAAAATGTGGTAGCTAACTTTCAAGCACATTAAAGCTTTTTAACATTATAAAAGGTGAGTGTGTTTCATTCCGTCAGAAAACACATACCTGGTAAGCCTAGTTTAAGCCATGCTGTAGTTGAGGCAGAGTGCCATGAAAGTGACTTGATTTCTACTAAACCAGGAGTGAACAACTTCCAGAGGGTTGGGGGCTGCAGATTCCCACTCCTGAACCTTAGAGCTCCAAGTCTGTTACAGTGCCACTGAACACCAAAAGTATATTTAAAAATAAATACTGAAAAAGCCCTCTTCTGGCAACTTTTTTTTAAAAAATAGATTTTAAGGTGAGGATGGGTTTTCTGGTGCACAGGTTTAAGAAGCATGTAACTCCCAGATTCTGGGTCTCTCTCTCCAAGCCTGAAAATTCTCAGTCATCCAAGTATGATTATCTAGAAGCTGGCTCATGGCAAGCCTCCAAGCCATTCCTCCAAGCTCTCCTAGTCATTCCCCTAGCCCCACCCCAGGCTGCTGACTTGTGCATTCCACATTTGACTAGTTCCTACAGGGCTATAGTTTTATTGATTCTGATAATTCTCTCCTTCTGTGTTCCAATCATGATGTCTCTACCATTGGGCTTCTGTTTGTGCCAGTGTAGCCAATCAGTAGGTCTGGACTCAGCTCTAGGTCCTTGAAAAAGAAATAATCCCTTCATGTTTTTGTAGGCCATAAGCTGTGTGAGGCTGCTCTGAATTGCCACATTTCCATTATGGCTGATCTTACAAAACCTCTACCTCATACCAAGATTTTGGCTTCACTGCTCCATTTTGAAATGTTCCTGCAAGAATGCCTTATGCTGAGACGCCAGCAGATTAAAGCCTTCACACAATAATTCAGAACACATATATACACAGATCACTCATCACTTTATCACCTGGCTTCTCAATAGCACTAAAATGAATTTTCACAATACGTGCTTCCCACATAAGTTTTTGCTGGCCTTTTGCTGAGCAGGCCCCTGGGCTGTCTGAACTAGATATGAATAGTAGAACATACAATTTCTTTCAGAGGAAGGCCTCAGCTTTATTGGTTACAGCAGCAGTTCCTAGCCAGCATTAGGGATTGGATCCACCAAGTGCCCCCCAATGCCCACCACTGTCCACTTCAACAGCTGTTGAAGGTTCCACCAGAAGTAGCCATCTTCTGGAAACCACCTGGGCATATGCCATTCCATGACTCTTGTGCACTTTGAGGGCAGGGCCAGGCCAGTGGGCCCTTGAGCTGGGCCAGACCATGGCCTTAACCCAAGCTCCCTACTAAACAATCAGGCTCCTGTTTGCCACCCTTATGTTGTCTGGATCCAACTCCAATGCTCCAAGCTGCCAACAAAGATGTGATAGAAGCAACATACAAGATAAGCCTGTAGTACCAATAATGCATAATCCTTAATCCCTACTACATATGAGGCACAATAACTGACACACTGTTCCACCACAATTAAAAAAGGGAGAGGGAGGAAAAAGCTGGCAAACAGGCTGACCAAGGGGCAGCTGCTTTGTTCAGTTTTATGCTCAGGCAGACTGGCGTGGAAACATTTTCACTCGAGTCCACCTGTGCTACAGTTTCCATTAAAATTTCTCAGCCAGTCAAAGAGGAGCTCCATTTCCCATGGCCAATCAGGAGCTTCCTGTGCTTACTGCCATGTCAAGGTAGGGCAAGGCGCTCACTTCTTTGTGGGTATCACTTCTGTATGAAAAAGAGGAGGAATAGAGAGAGGAAAAGTCACATGAAAAAAACGAGCAAATCTAAACACATAGGCCACAGATCTCATGTACTTAATAATAAATCAGCTAAGCAAAGTATGCTGCTTATATACCACCCCACTTAAAGCACTCTCTGGACAGTTCATAATTTAATTATGTAGGCTACACATCGCCCCTCCCCTTGAGCTGGGTACTCAGTTTACCAACCTCAGAAGGATGGAAGGCTGAGTGAGCCTCAAGCCAGCTTTGCCAGGATTAAACTCAGGTTCTGAGTAGAATCTTAACTGCAGTATTGCAGTGTAACTACTGTGCCATGAGGCTTTCCATCCCCTCCATCCAAAGATCTCATTGAGGGATATGATCCATAAAATAAGTGCAAAACAGTTTTTAAAATTAAATCAATTTGAAACAATTTAAAAGAGTTCAATGTATGTATTACATGATGACATAACCTCATTCCTGGGAGATCGGAAACAAAAAATTGGCATCCACCAGCCGGTGATAGCTAGAGAAGATTTCAGTTCAGAGTTAGATGGTAAATTCCAGTTTTCTCACATTTATCCAAAATGGCTCCTTTTCACTACCTGCGAATGAGGCAACATTTTGGCTTAGCAGATTGGCTTATTTCTACATTTTAAAGAAGGGAGGAAGATGAACATTATGAATTGCTAATGTCTGCAGGCTAAGCCACAAAATAACAGTAAAATGACATCTGGTTTTAAAAAGAATCTTCACACCTGTAGTGTCCTCTTGGCAACCTTCTCCAACAATAAGTTCAAGAATTACTCTAAGTTGTCTGCCTTTATTTTTGCTCAGCATTGCCAAATATGCTGGATTGCACATGTGCATGTGTACACACACACACACCCTTGGGGTTTTGTTATCCACCTTAATTTCTTTTTTTCCCTCCTTGTGAAAAGTAATTCCCACTTACTACATCTGTGTTTTCACCCCATTGTGCCTGTCACTGAACTAGAACTCTGGTGGGGGAAAGTATCTTAATGTTTCTAACTAAAAGGAAATTTCCTCCAAATGTTTTAGTATGGTAGGAAATTTCTTTAAAAACATTAAACTGCCTGCTTTTTTAATGATGTGTTTAAAATAAACATTCCCAGATGGGATGTATCATGGACAAATCATGTCCTTCAATGCAAGTACCTTGTTTACTTTAACATCTAAAACTAGCTACAAATGTAAAACAGTTTTTGTTTTAAAGCACCTGGAAAAAATTACTGGATTCTTAGGTGTGCATTGTAATGGGAACAAGTGCGGAAGAGTGTGAATTCTTGGGTTTCAAAATCTATTTTAAAGTTGTTTCCCAAGTAAGCTTTCGATTTAGATTTAATGAGATTCTAACTCCATTTTTTTTAAAAAAAGTAAAATCGCAAATGATTATTAGAGACATATTTCTGTAGGTTTCACACACACAGTTTGAACATTGCTTAAATGGTGTTTCAGATCATTGTTTGGCACTTCAGATGACTTATCTTCCTAAATAAGTTGAATTTATTAAATTTTTACGAGAAACACACTACAGGGGCATTGAACATTTTTCTAAAAACACAACTCTCTGCAGTTGCTCAAACTCATGGATCAATTTTAAAATATTTCAGCTGCTGTCCTGCACGCACTTAATTACCCCTGACTTGAATGACATTTAAACTGTGTGGATAGGATTCCGGCACATCAGAAAGAAAGTCACTATTTTGTAACCAAGAGCTGGGAAAACAGGAATCATCAGATGTTGTAAAACTCCACTTCCTGCAGCCCTAGAAAGTCTGCCCAATGGTGAGATACAAACAGAATTAGTCATTTATTAACATTTGGAGGCCCAGATTCTACACTCCTATACATAACAATGCCAACGGAAAAGTATTGTAATGATATGCTGGGTGTCGGAGTCAGGAGAGCTCTCATAATCTCTCATAATCAGGGAGCGAGGAGTAGAGTTCCTTTGGTTGTACCTCAACAGAATACTACTGTAGCCAGCATGTAGCTACACATACATCCAGTATTTACTTTCAGGCACATTCTTCCTACAACCTGTCTAAGTTTCCTTCCATGAGCTTTGCGGTCAGAGGCGGAGCAAGTCAGAGTCAATTTTCGTCGATAACCGGCAGGGCCAATGAGAAGGAAGAGCCTGGGAAAAGGGGGGCATGGACTGAGGAGGGGTGTGTGGTCAGGGAGAGGGTCAGCCTTCCCACAGGGTAAAGCAGAACGGCCTTTGGAAGTAGCAGACCACCAAGAATTGTGAATTTGCTGCTCCCCACTCAGGCACCCTCATCATTCCATTGTTGTGTTCTCAGGGCCTCTCAAATCTAAGCAGTTTGCCTCAGAAATTACCTGTGATGTGGTGCCACTCCTTGTCAATGCTTAGCGCTATGGGGAACAGTGCTACCCCATTCACAGGTCCCTTTGCAAAGTAAAAGGGGGAATAGTAGCAGTATTGATACTATTGGAGGAAGAGAAGCCAGGAAAAGGAGGAAGCCATGGAGGCTGTAGATCAGCGTAAGCAGTGGCAGTGAAAAGAGCTAGCAATGTGATGAGAGAGATATGTTTGTTCCTGCTTCAGGCAGCAAGACAGTTTGAGTGACCTCCCAAAGTGTTTGCAGGGCTGAACTGAGACAGCTGGAGTTTTAAGTTCTGCCCGTAAGCCAGACGTTCCCCACTACTGACCTAGATGCATCCCTGTTGACCAAAGAATCCTAAGTTATGAGGCATTCTGTGCATTTTAAACAAACAGATTTCACCCCACAGAGCAGTAACAGTCAAATGAGGCAGAAAGGTCTTCGGAAAGTGCAGCCTGCAAATTAATTCCAAACCCATTCGGTTGCGATCACGGAACCCATCATGAAATATTCTCTGCTAATTAAATTCTCCATGTGCAAGTCAGAACATGGTAAGAGTAAACGCTTGGAGAACACTGTTAAGTGCTAGTGTTTTTGTTTGTTTGTTTGTTTTTGTTCCTTTTGGAGTGTGATAGAAGGAGGAACAAACTGCATTATTTGAAAATAATAAGCTGTCAAATCAAGACAATAAAGATTAAATGTGCTAAATGACATTCTTCCCTCAGTCATGCCCCATGAAGTTGACAGTCAACTATTGCACAAGAATATATTTCCTTTTGCTTTAAATTATTAGAACAAATTATGAATAATCAAAAGTATATATTTTGAAAACCGGGTAACCCTGGGAGGATCCAGACAACACTATTGTATTCTTGTATTCTGTTGTATTTCACTGTGTGTTTCACATCATGTTCCATATTGTAGAGTCTTGAATTTTACTTCCAACTAAAAGCAGGCAACAGAGATACAAACACAAAAACTGGAAGGGAAATATGGTAACAATAGATTTTTAAAATTTTTTAAAATTATTTCCAGGGTAAAGGGAAATGAATCAGCATAACAGTGAATATATCATGTCATTTCTTATCACATATTATCTACACTTACACATATCATTTACATGAAGAACTTTTGTATCTGTCAATTGCTTATAAACTTCCAACTAGAGTTATTTGACTATTTTGTATTAAAATTATCGCATTTGGCTTTCAAGTTATAGAACGGATCCAGTTATATATAGGTTCCCATTTTTCAGTTGCTTCTTGGATGGAATTGTGTTTCAAAGCTTCTGTTAATATGTCCATCTCTGCCACTTCCATAATATTTTTCGTAAATTCTTCACGGTTTGGTATTTCAATTTTCCTCCATTTCCATGCATACAATATTCTGGCTACAGTTATTATATGTATTACCAAATAGCGCTCTCTCCTATCCAAAGTCTCTGGCAACATATTTAATAAAAATCATTCTGGTTTAAATGGAATATTATGTATTAGAATTTTCTGCAAACATTCATGTATTAGTATCCAATAGTTTTTTGCTTCTGTACATGTCCACCACATACAATATAAGGTTCCCTCTTGTAATTTCCAACATACAGTATCTGGTGTCATGTACCATCTGTAGAATATTTTGTATATGTTTTCTTTAAAACTCACTGATTTTGCAATTTTTATATTAATTTTCCATATTTTTCCAGCCATCAATTTCAATATTATGCCCTATATTTTGTGCCCATTTGGTCATACAATCTTTTAGCACTTCATCTTCCATCTTAATTTCAAATAACACTTCATGCATTTTGTAAATCAATTTATCATCTGTTTCTAATAGTATTTTATCCAGGGGTACTCGTTCTACAGAATAACCCTCCTTTTTATCTTTTACATATCTAGATTCCAATTGTATTCTAGCCCACCGATCTATATATATATGTCTTATTTTTCTAACTCATCTTTTGTTTTTAATTCACCATTTCCTTTTAGTAATTCTTTGTATATGAATAATCTGTTTATGGACATAAGGTTGGGTTGCGTAAAAGCTTCTAATGGAGATATCCACTCTGGTATCTTTCAGTATATCTGATATTGTATCTTGTCCCAGGTCCATAATAGAGATCTTCTTATCAAATGGTTGTTAAAATATTTATGGTCTTTAGCTTTTTTGTACAACAAAAATTCATGCCAACCAAGCATTAGGTCATGTCCTTCTAGCTTGAGTAGTCTATTACTTTTAAGAGTTATCCATTCCTTTATCCAGACCAATATAAAGCTTTATACAGTGGTGTATTGACTTACAAACTTAATCAGTTCCGGAATGGTGTTCGTAAGTCAAAATGTTTGCAAGTCAAATCAGCATTTACCATAGGAATGCATTGAAACCCAAATAATTTGTTCTGGCTATTTTTTGTTCTTATGTCAAGGCATGGTTTGTAAGTCAAAGCATTAGTTCCCATAGGAACTAATGCAAAACCAGTTAATCTGTCCTCTACCACCAGGGGGAGAATTTTTTAAAAAAACCTAAAATACTTAGGTTTTTAAGAGGGCAGGAAAGGAGGGAGAAACAGAGAGAGAAGACAATGGGGGAGGGAGAGAGTTTGGAGTCTAAAACACACGCTAAACCCAAGCATTTTAAACCCACACATCTTATGCCAACACATTTTAAACCAAGCCAGCACAACTGTTCTGATTTCAAGGGAAGCATGCAGGAACCATTGCAAAAGCACAGGAAACAAGTGGAGCAGATCAGAAATGCAAAGAGAACGAAGTAAGAAAGCAAGGGAAGCATGCAAGAACCATCAAAATTGGGGGAACCCCCCCCCAAAAAAAGCAAACAAACCCCCCAGGACCCATCAGAAATGGGAAAAACACTCCAAAAAGCAACCAACCCCCCATCGGAATTGGGGGGAACCAAAAAACAAACAACCCCTCAAAACCCATGACAGGACAGAAATATAACCCCCCCCCCCGTCAAAAATGACGCTGCAAAAATACCCAGAACAGTTTTTTAAAAATATAAAGCAGCACCTTACCTTAGTAAGCAGCCTCCTCAGATCCCACACTCTCTAACTGCTGGGGTGAAAGAGCTACAAAGAAGCAGCCTCGTCACCTCCTACAGTTAGCTGTTTGAATTTTCCACCCTTTCCCCCTGCCTTTTTGTGTTCATAAATCAAAGCTCCGTTTGCAAGTCAGAGCAAAATTATGTGAATGGAGCTGTTCGTAACACAAAATGTTTGTAGGTCAAGGTGTTCTTAAGTCAAGGCACCACTGTAGTATGTACTCCAATCTGGAAGGCCAAATCCAGCTCTTTCTTTGGTATCTTTCATAGCTTTAATTTTAATTCTTGTTTTTTTATCTTGCCAAATAAATTTAATCACCATCTTGTTAAGATCTTGAAAAAAAAGTGAGTTTAAGTAACACTGGAATAGTCTGGAAAAGAAATGGTATTCTAGGAAGAACATTCAGCTTAATTGTCACTATTCTCCCCATCAAGGACAATTGTAGATTCTGCCATTTTTTGAGAACCTTCTGAATATCATCTAGTAGTTTTATGTAGTTATCATTTACTAGTGTACTCATTTTTTTGTAATTTGTATTCCTAAATATTTAATCTTTTTCTTAACTTGGAAATCCATTTTTCCATTAATTCCATTATTGTCTCTTCTTTGATGTTCTTGATTAGTATTTTGGTTTTTCCCCTATTTACTTTCATCCCAGCTAACTCTCCAAAAGTTGCTAATATTTCCGTCAATTGTATTATTGATTCAGTGGGTTCTTTTAATATAAAAACGAGGTTGTCTGCAAATACTTGTAATTTGTATTCTTCTCCTCTTGTCAAAGTTCCTTATAGAAGTTCTGTTGATTTCCATTGGGCGCATACAAATTTATAATCAGCAATTTCTTTGTTTCTCTCTGAACTTCTACCATGAATATTCTTCCATCTCCTGAGGAGAATACACATTTTGGATGTAGTTCTTTTCTTACAAATGTAGCTACTCCTCTTTTTTAATTTTCATCTACTGCTACAAATCATTTCCCAAGTTTTGGACATTCTAATAAATGCTGATCTTTCTTTCTCAAGTGTGTTTCTTGTAGACAGATAATATCTAGTTTTTGTTTTTACTTTCATGGGTGTGTCCCTTCAATCTATCGTTACCAGGGAAATCTGGTACAATATATTGAAAGGACATAATCACCAATGGCCTGTTTGGTCAAAAAATAAAATATGGCCACCACTGTCCCACAGCTCTTCATTATGAATATCCATTTTTTTCAGAAATTATCTTAAACAAATTCTGTTATTTTCTAATTATGGATTTCATTGGCCTTTATTGTGGAATGGAAAGCCATTACTTCCTCACAAAATTTTACAGATGTTCTATCAGAATACAGTGGTGCCTCGCTTAACAACAATAATCCGTTCCAGGAAAATCGCCGTTAAGTGAAAACATCATAAAGCGAAATAAAAAAAAACATTGAAACGCATTGAAACCTGTTCAATGCCTTCCAATGGGGTAAAAACTCACCGTCCAGTGAAGATCCTCCATACGGAGACCATTTTCGCTGCCTGTATAGCGAGGAATCCATCCCTAAACACAGCAGGGAGCCATTTTAATTACCCGGTGGCCATTCTGAAACCACCCATCAGCTGTTAGAAAAACATCATTTTGCGAAGAATCAGTTCCCGAAGCAGGGAACCAATCATCACAAAGCAAAATTCCCCCATTTAGACCATCGTTGTAAAGATCGTCGTAAAGCGGATTCATCGTAATGTGGGGCAATTGTTAATGAGGTACCACTGTAGCTTGTGCATTGTTTAGATGAGAAAATAGCAAGTGATAGGTCCCTTCTGTACACATCAGCCAGGAGTGTGATAAAACCCCTATTAGTAAAAGGAATGAGGGCAGAACCAGACAAGCAGCTTCATACTGAGGAGGTGATAAAATATTATCCATGCACAAATGTATTCTTCAAAGCTGCTTTAAAAGCAAGCTACACTGCAACGTGGAAAGCTGGAAATCATTTGTCCTTCATTGAGAAAACTGGACTTCTAAATGCAAAGGTCTCCATCAGCAAAGAAGAGCATTGGGTGAAGATTCTGGCCGGGAGATTTTTTTTAAAAAAGCCAGATTATAGCTCTTGACTATAAGTGGCTGTTGGTTAAAAGGAGAACGTCCAGAGATGACCAACACAAGGTAGGAGGGAACCCGACCCGATATTGAAGGTGACCAGATGGGAGAACAAGAAGCCATTCTGTGAGGTTGTAGTCGAGCTTCAGGGAGACAGCAGAAAGTTTCCAGCAGGAATATGGTTGCATGAAATTGCAGCAAGTGGTTCCTAGAACAGAAACCGGGGGCAATTTGAAGAGCTGGAGGCCAAAGGAGACTCCTGGCAGCATCGGCTCTGAAGGGAAAGCCACTGAGAACTCTTGTCTGAAGAGGCCTTTCTTATACATTAGTAACAGTGACCAAGGAAATTTAATCAAAATACACTTAAGCAATCACAAAATTTAGACGTGAGCATTTATTAGTTTCTGTCAATAAGGCCTGTCATAAACATCTTAATTTTGTTCACCTTTTCTCTTAAAATAGAGCCAATCTAGCTAGCAATTTCCTTTAGCCTTTCTTAGTTGTCTGTCACAAGGCATCTAAAAGGTGGCAACACAGTATGGAAGTAACTAGCTAAAAGTAATGTGGTTGCCTGTAACTAGTCAATTTTTGAGTATTTGAGGAACACAACTAGTAGTTATAACATTATTTTTAAGAGGCAACAAATAATATCTAAGTAAATATGATATGATGCTTAACTCCCAGTTACTTTCCAAAGTTATATTAAAGGGGCAATTTGAGACATTTTAGAGCATTTTGACAGGGGTTTTTCATGTTTTATGCCATTCTATTATTGGTCTTAAGTGGCTATGTCTTTTTTGTAAATATTTCTAAGGTGCAGCATCAGAATTAGCCAGTAGAGAGAACCAGAGATTATTTCCCTATATTTTTTCTTAAGGACAAGATAGTGTGCTAATAATATCCAATAAGAATAATTCATTGCACAATTGTAGTGACAATAAACAATAACAGCAACCTGGCTCCCAAGAGGTAATGGTGGCAAAATTAAAAGGGACAAATAAAAAGAGGGAAAGAAAGACACAATATTGTGACTCTTTGAAGTATTTATTTCAGTGTGAACTTTGTGGATCAAAATCCACTCCTTCAGACACTGCAAGAATTAATGAATAACACAATAAATTCCTTTTTAAAATGTGATGCTCGGAGCTCTACGTAACAACAGCATTAATCCATAATGGGAACATGGAAGAAGGCTACTGCATCCAAGGTCTGGAACTCCGTCCCACAGGACACCAGGCTGGTCCCATCTTTGTTGTCCTTCTGTAAGCAGGTAAAGACCTTTCTCTTCAGACCAGCTTTCTCTTAGTGCTTGGATGTCGGGGGGGGGGGGTTAAATGGAGTTTTGTGTCTTGTTGCTTTGAATCTGTTTTTGATATTGATTTTGTTTACTATTTTTGTGTGGTATTTGTTTGATTCTTCTTAATATTTGTATATTTACTGTTTTAGCATTTTAATATAGTCTTTAATAAGGTCAGCCACCTTGGGTTCTTTTTAAGGATTGAAGGTGAGTAAAAATAATTTAAATAAATAAATAATATCTGGAACAGTTAACTTGGCAGAGCAGAGAAAAAGAGACTGACGTGGGGTCAGTTAGCCCTGATGGAGGACTGTTGGCTGGTTTGTTCTGTCCTGATTCCCCTTCCCCAGTTATAACAAAAGTTGTTGTTGCTGTTGCAAAAACTGGTGTTGAGTCCATGGATCTGAGAATGGAGGAGGGCCCACCAACCAACCAAGGGAGGTTTTACATTATGTAATCACTGGGATTTAATTCAAATTCATCAGTCTCTGATCATACATAAATGATGGGATAAATGGTTAATGTAATCATTCCCTGAGACAGCCACCATTTTCGCTCTGGATCGTCTTGATTAACACACTGACTGGGACATACTGGAAAAATCCACAATGAAGAGATGCCCCACTCAGCTCTGCTAACAAGAAAAGTAAGCCCTCTCTGTGTTTCCCTCCCTGGTGAATGCCTTGCCCATTTGTCCTCATTCATTAATCATAATATTTGTTTCAGGAGAAATGAAAAATCAGCTGAGTGGGTCATGTTTGGTTCAAATATTCATTCATCTCAAAGCAAATATGCTCCTCCAATGCTCCTGTAAACTAGCACCAGCTGTGTTCTAAAATCTCAATGTAGCCTCTACTTGCCTGCCAGTGATGTCCTTCTAGAACTGAACCTGATGGTAAAAAGCAAAGCAAAGAATATTTATCACTGTTTTCAGGTGCTTCATTGTTATGGTTTCATCTTGCACCCTCTGACTTTCAGAGAATATGAAACACCTTTGTGGAAGGGTTTTTCCTTTGAGGAAATCCCCATCTGAGGCCTTAAGCTCATGCTGTTTTATTAACTCTATTTTCAAAGCTAAGTTGGACAAAATTCTAGAGTTGTCTCTGAAGGCTCTGGGACATTTTTAAAAAAACAAAAAACAAATACTGCATCTATTCATATCTCAGACATCTACATAGAAGACTATTCTTCAGACAAATCTTTCAAAATATACTGTAAACCTGATTCAGTGCTTTTTATCAGTAATCCTGTATTTCATTTCCTTTTTATAAACTTTTCATGATTTGGTATTCCTTCAGTGTACATATACAATATGTGTGTGTGTGGGAATTTATTCAGTGATATATATATATATTTCACTGAATAAATTCCCACAGATGATGGAAGTGTAAGAGGCAGCCGCCTATGGGTAGAAACATGACTGTATTGTAAACATGAGGGTCACAGCTGGCATTTGGCAGTCTTGCTATCTGAAATGTTGGTTATTGGCCTGTAAATCCTGGAAAAAATTGTGAACATTTTCGGGGGAGGGGGAATGCAAAAAAAAAAAAATCTCCTTCCTTTCATTCTCTAGCTTTCTTGAAAGATTATTAAAGGGTATCCACAGATAAAGGTTATTATTATAAATAATCATCTGTAATGAAGAAAAAAACAAAAGAAATGTGGCACCTTAGAGGTTAAAAGTTTTAATTAAGTGTGAGACTTTGTGGGCTCTGAGGCACTTCCTAAAATACTCAGAGCCTAAGGCTTAAGCCCCAGGTTCATATCCACAGAGTACATGGTAGGGGGTGAGGACAAGGTGACACAGGGAAGAGGGATGACAGCTTCATTGACAATGGGCTTTGAAAATGACAATGGCCCCAGTAATGATCCGTCAAGGTGCTGATGACCTGAAATATCTTGTTTTCAGTGCTGATGCCAAAAACAAGAACTGTTCCTTCATAGCTATACTCAAGTCTATGGATAAATCCAGAGTATATATTTGCTCATAGAATCGTAGAATGATGGAGTTGGAAGGGGCCTATAAGGCCATCGAGTCAAACCCCCTGCTCAATGCAGGAGTCCAAATCAAAGCAGATCTGACAGATGGTTGTCCAATTCTCTCTCAATTGCCTCCAGTGTTGGAGCACTCATCACCTTCCAAGGTAGCTGGTTCCACTGTTATACTGATCTAACAGGAAGTTTTTTCCTGGTATTCAGATGAAATCTGGCTTCCTGTAACTTGAGACCATTTTTATGTATCCTGCACTCAGGGATAATCAAGAACAGATCCTGCCACTTCGCTGTATGACAATCTTTCAAGTATTTGAAAAGTGCTATCATATCTCCCCTCAGTCTTCTTTCCTCAAGGCTAAACAGGCCCAGTTCTTTTAGTCCTTCTTTATAGGGCTTGGTTTCCAATCCCTTAATCATCCTTGTTGCTCTTCTCTGAACTTGTTCCAGTTTGTCAGCATCTTTCTTCAAGGGTAATGTCCAGAACTGGACACAGTACTCAATGTGATGGAGTTGAAGCAGTGTGGGATATGTAGTCAGAGAAATGTAAAATGGAGTCAGACTGGTTCTGTGTGAAGACAATTTGAGAGACATTGGAATGTGTTTTCCTAAGTGCTTTGAGAGTGTTTTTCTGAAGAACGGTACAGCGTGGTTCGTGATAAGCTGAAGGTTGGACAAAGAGGCCCGTGAAATGCTTAACATTATGAGCTAATTGGAGAAGAGATAAAACACCTGGATATTCATGGGAATTGAGGGCGGGAGAAGGTGTTACAGCGCCTTGAGGTTAATTGGTTAACAGCCATGGAGTATCAAGAAGAAGGGAGGAGTTGGAGAATGTAGAAAAGATTAAAAGAGAAATGTGTGAACGAGAGCTGAGAGTTTAGCTACAAGATAACTGATTTCTGAAGGATCTAAGAGATGATGATTCTTCATGGAATGTGTTATGTAAATGGATAGTAAAGTATGAAATTGCCAGAAGGAGGTGGGGTTAGCCCAACTTAGCCCAGCTTAGTAGTGTTTTTATTTTAATGGGGATTAGTTATTTTATTTAACTGCAATAATCTTTGAATATGTTCTTTATGCTAAAGCTTTAGCAATATTAACTGATTGTATGAAACTCCATTTTTCTAATTAAAAAATAATTATAAAAATTCTCATAAAGGACTGGTCTCTTGAACAGCAGGGTCTGGCTAAATCCAGGGAGTGGAGAGGGCCATTAACTAGCTATCATTAAGAGTCCTATATAACTGAGCTGTTGTGAATTCTAAGGAATCACAAAGCCCATGTGTCTGTACTTGCAAAGTACTGGATAAAAGTAAAGTGTTCTTTTAAGGTCAGACTTGTTCAAGGGGCTTACGCTACACACTCCTGAGGTCTTAGGACTTGCTTCAGTGCAAAAGTGGTAGGTAAGTAGCCTGTTGAACTCTCTGACCGAGTGCTAAGCGCTCCTTGGGGAGGCTTGTGCACCACACTCAAGATGAGGCCTAGAGGGGAACTAGTACTTCATGGGATTTAGAGACTATATTTCTGTCATTGCAGCCTAAAATAGCATTTCTCTTCTTTGCCACCACATCACACAGATGGCTCATATTCAGCTTATGTACTATAACATTTCCGAGATGCTTCTCACTTGTAATATTGCTGAGCCAAGTATTCCCCATCTTGTAGCCGTGTATATGTTTGTTTGTTTTTCCCTTGGTGTAGAACTTTGCACTCATCCCAGTTAAATTTCATTCTGTTGTTCTCAGTTCAGTGTCCAAAACTTTGAAGAACTTTTTGAATTTTGTTTCTGTCTTCCAGGATATCTGCTATTCTACCCAATTTGTGTCGTCTGCAAATTTGATAAGCATTCCCTACAAACACACATCATCTAAGTCATTAATTAAAATGTTGACGTGCACTGGGCGAGGGACTGGGACTTGTGGTACTCTACTTGTTACTTCCTCCCAGTTTGAGAAAAAGCCATTGATAAGCACTCTCTGGGTATGATTCAGTAACCAACTGTGTATCCACCTGGCAGTTGTTCTATCCAGACCACCCCTAGTTAGCTTAATGATCAGAATATCATGGGGCATTTTGTCAAATGCTTTCCTGAAGTCAAGATTCTCACTAACTACTCTGTGCTAAGAATTCTTGGTCCTTATTTAATTCTTTTGATGTCCACTGGAATCTGTGATTACAGCACATTCCAGCCATTTCTCGCCAGAATTCTCCTTTGTAATTCCTTTTCTCCGCAACACTTTGAGATCTATGACAAAGTATCATCAGAGGTTGAAGTGTTCTGAAAGTCAGTTTTGTGGGTTGCCTTATCTGATGCCTGGTTGGTCTCTAGTTATTCTCTTGAGTAAATGTTGCTCTGTTCACCCATTGTTGAATGCAGAGGGACAATGCTGATAAAGGATGGGACAAAAATCACACTTAGCAGACCTTGCACTCTTAACTACTGTTTTTACAATCTTTAAGGTGATGTTTTCTTTGCATTCTAAGACAATGTCAGTTAGACTTCAGGCTTCTGATGTGAACAGGAGCATAGGAAAGGGAACATATACTTAAGAGTCAAACTAGGCAAGATGCTCAGCTGACACTTAGCAGCAGAACTCCTATAAACATTAGAAGACAATCCTTTACCCTAGCATGAGCTAGGGTCCTCTGAAGATGCTGGCCGCAGAGACTGGTGAAATGTTAGGAAGAACAACCTTTAGAACATGGCCAAAGAGCCAAAAAAACCCCACAAAAACCATTTTCAACTTTTGTATATCACAATTATTTTGCTTTGTTTTGGGGTAAATCAAAAACTGTAAGCCTGAGCAAGTCATTGATGATTACCTGTTTTTAATTTATCTATAAGCCAGTACTCTCAACAATGTAATGTACAATCTGTTTTTGTTGGAACTGAATGATTAATTTTCCCATTATCATCAAGGGAGAGAATTAGTGGTTTAAAAATCAAATTCTAAAGCTCACTGGCTGATCCCTGGGGAACACCCTTTTCTTCCTGTTGACTGGATTTAGCCATTCTCAAGGGTGGGATCAAGTTGCCTTCTCTTCCTCACATTGTTTACTGTACATGATAGTTCCATCTTACAGTCCTAAAACTCTGTCACCTTAAGGAGAAACATTAGTTTCTAGCCTGGCTTATTAAAGTGGGAGATTCTTAACATCAATGTACCAGTCCCTGTCTCCCATTGCCAGGTGGCAATGATGCCCATGTTGCTCAATATAATGAACTGGCCTTCTTCTGGAAATATCCAGAAGGTCACTTCTGTGTCTTCCTGAAAGAAATATGGTTGTGCTGACCTTGGCTGAAGCTTTATTGTTACTCACTGTCATGCAGTAAAAGCAAGAGCCAGTGACAATTTGTTCATACAATTTAAAATATATTAGTGAGTCTTTCAACCACACTGAGAGTTCTTTAATGATCAGCAGATGTGTTGTCTGTGTTAGTTTTCTTTGGACAAGAACAGAATCTGCTCACTTCATCCCAGGATCCCTTTGGTCTCTCAGCTATGTCTCAAGCCCCACCACCTAGCTAATTTGGTGTTTTCTCCCTTGTGAGTCATTACAATGGGGCTGGAGAGCTTCAGCTGTGTTTGCCTGTGACCTGGTGTCACCCTGAAGCATGTTTTGGGTCGTCTTTTTCCCTCATTTGTCTTGAACACTAAAAAATATTCTTTATATAACAACAGTATTTAGTAACTAACTGATCATTGACTCAAGCAATAGCTGCTGGACTATTTGATTAAAACAAAGATTTTGTAGTTTTATAGATTGCTCAGACTTAGAAGCTACTCAATGAGTGGAAAGAATACCCTTATTCATGTCTTGATCAGTGACTAATTTTGGAGGATAACCACAAGGTGGCAGAAGAAAGGGGCAGGTGGGCCTAGGTGGTTCCCATGCAAATCTTTTTGCAGCAAGTTTCCATATTCACACCACTCTTCGGTTATACATTATAGTGCTGGAGAATGTGTTCAATTGTCTGCGAAGGTATGAACTACAGTGTCTAGAAAGTAACTCACTTCATTTTAATTAAGTTTTAATACCTGTCTGCTGTTCAGTCAATTTTGACTTACGGCAACCCTTCCCAGGGCTGTCTAAGTACAGGCGTACCTCAGTTGACGTACGCCTCAGTTTATGTAATTTTTAGTTTATGAACCCAAATCCGCAAGAAATAATGCCTCGGTTTATGTTTTTTATGGGGAGGGTTTTCACTGTAAGAAAAGGACGCATTGCGCCTGGTGGTTTCTAGCACTGCCCCCACTCCTACGGCAATCTGTGTTACTGTCTACATAATTTCCACATTATGTAACATCCCAGATGACAGATTAATTTCATAAACCGAGGTACTACTGTATACAGAACACTCAGGGGTAGTTTCCCATTCCTTCTTCCTTGAGAGTTCTGGGACTGTAGAGCTTGCCCAAGGCTACACAGGCTGATTGTTTCTCCCTGGAGACGCAGTGGGGAACTGAACGCCTGGCCTCTGGCACTGCAGCACTGGGCCCAGTTCAGCGATCCTACTAGCTTATTACTTTTTATCACCTTTTCAAAGAGAGAGCGAGAGAGACTGAGAGAGAGAGAGAGAAAGAGAAAGAAAGAGAGAGAAATTAATATTTTTAAGAGGTGGGTGTATGTGCTATTTCAGTGTGTATAACAAAAACAAAAAACAAAACTAATGCAAAAAATATTGCAGCGCCTAGAAAACTAGCAGATCTGGTTTGGTGTGAACTCTCATGATTTATAAGCCCAGCTCCCTTGATTTACTGGGAGGGAGATATTTGTAGAGTGCAGAAAAAAGTCTCTCCGGGTCTTTACAGCTGCTGGCCCAACCTTCCTGTCTGACAGAAGTGTTGAAGCCACGCAAGCTGTGCTGGCTGAGAATGCTGGGGGAGAAAGCCTTCACAGTTGAGCTGGGAAGAAGTTTTCCTCTATAGCTTGCCCTCCGCCTTTTTACCCTAAGGCTCAACAGCTCACTCTCATATGTGTCCCAGGAAGCAGATGGTAATACATGATGATACATGAGATATAAATCTCTTTCAGAAAGGTTTGGTTACAATGGTTTTGAAACCTAATGTCATGGCCTGGTCACATACAGAAAGATAACTTGTTACAAGTAACTGTTTTATCTGCAACATAACCCATTACTTCCAAACTCTAGAGAGAAGAGTACAGACAACCACATAGAGGTTAGCTGCTGTCAGCAGCTGAGTCCTTCTTTGTCATTTGAACATTGCAATACAGTGATGCCTCGCTTAACGGCGATAATCCGTTCCAGGAAATTTGCCGTTAAGCGAAAACATCGTAGAGTGAAAATAAAAAGCCCATTGAAACGCATTGAAAATCATTCCAATGGGCTTAAAACTCAGTCCAGCGAAGATCCTCCATACAGCGGCCATTTTCATTGCCTGTATACCGAGGAATCCGTCCCTAAACAAAACGGGGAGCCATTTTATTTCCCCTGTGGCCATTTTGAAACCGCCGATCAGCTGTTGGAAAATCATAGTTTTGTGAAGAATCGGTTCCCGAAGCAGGGAACCGATCATCGCAAAGCGAAATTCCCCATTTAGACCATTGTTTTGCGATCACAATTGTGATCGCAAAAGATCATCGTAATGCGGATTCGTCATAATGCAGGGTAATCGTAAAGTGAGGCACCACTGTAAATCAGTCCGAATAAGGCAGGGACTGGGATGTCAAGAGCAGACACCTCTATGAGCCGATGCCACAGAGTAGCAAGCAAACTTTAGTTTCTATCTTTCCCTTCCAATATCGCCTATGTCTCAGCATGATGGGTATGATAGCCCGTAACATCTGGAAATTGAAGGATTCACTGCCTCTCCAGTAAAACATATATGTTTTCCAGTCTTTTTTAAATGATGTGTAGTTCATAGTTTGGTACAGGAATCTCAAGTGAAATAAATAACGTAGGGTTATTGTCTTCTATCCGGTTTCATGCTTGGTCATCTGGAAGTTCAGAGGAGAAAGGAAAGTTATAGCAGGCTTTTAGCTAGAGTACCTAATGCCTTGAGGCTTATATCAGAGGTTACAAATCTTTAGAAGTTATTCTGAAAGGATAATTCAACCCCTGGATTTCACAGAACTCTTGAAGTCCCAGGACTAAAATATTCTTACAGACAAGACTTTCTTTCAGAGAATCCTCTTTATGATTCTGGTTTTATTCCATTTTTCCCAGTATACTTGTTATGACGCTGCCATGATATGAAATTTGAGAGGCCCAGACATTTCACACATGAAAAACAAAGCAATGCCTGACTCATGTTTCTGCAGACCAATACAACTCATCAGGTTTCTGGGGAAAAAATCCACTTATAATTGATCTCTGATCTCAAAGTCTTTTTTTTAAGGGAATAACTAAAGAAAGAATCATGACACAGACTGAACATATTGGTATGAATGGATTTCCCCCTGTTTTACTGAGCTGTTCTGGAGCATCACAGTTAAGGCCATTATGAGCACCGTGCGCCTTAAACATTTCATTCAGAAGAAAACCTAAAGACATCAAAGTGTCTTGTGACACTTTAAAAACTATTCTTTTTTTAAAAAAAACACCAGGATTTGAAGGTGGTTTACAAAAATTAAAAGTGCAAGCATTTAAAAAAAACATATCAAACAAACCATAGACATATTGTCACAATCCTACAGACTTATAGTTGGAGGTATGTCCCCCTGAACTCTTTGTTGTTTCTTTCTGAGATCAGTTTTTGGGGTGGTATAACCTTCTTATGGGTCAGAGATCATTTTGTCAAATGAATGATGATCTAAAGGGAGGGGGAACATGATTCTTTAAATTTCAGAACAACACCATTTCTCTCTCTCTCTCTCTCTTTGTCTCTCTCTGTGTCTGTGTGTTTAAATACTGTATGGATTGAATCCAAGACCATCATAACTTGCAGATTATTTACAGAAGAGTTGCAATATACATTGGTTACTTGAAAACACATTACGTAATAGTTACAGTAGATCCTCAAGGCATATAACAAACAATGTGATCCCAACAGCCAAACCACCTATTGCTATTCCATAAGCAGCATGCTAGCCACTAAAGTGATTGTACAGTGCGAGAGCTAGGGAGTAACTCAGAAATGAATGTTACCATTTTGGATTAAAATAATCATATTTGGGAGCTGTAGTCCAGAAACAATGTTTCCAATCTCTGCTCCCCCCCCCCCCCCGCCAATAGTGCAGGTAAAACTAAACTACAGTAGGATCCACATATCCGCAGGACTAATATCAGTCCCGTAAGACTTGTAAGGTAATGAAGAAAAATTTTGTTGGGACAATAACAATCTTGCACATGATTAAAACTGAGTACTGAGTATTAGTGGGAGGGAGCTAAGGTGACTGCCTATTTTTGCTACTAACCAAGTAGCAGAGTTCTTTCTTTCCATCTCTGGCATTTGAGGCAAGCCCTCTGTGTTTCCACCCCTTATCTTCCTGTTCCTCTTTTAGCCATGCAGTTTTGAAGGCAGTTTCTCCCATATTTGGAGACTTCCTTTTATTCTTCTGTTTGTAATTAATGATCACAACTGTAAGTAAAGATGCCCTTTTATTTTTCTGTTCCCAGAATGATTTTTTTAACATATAAGGTACTAATTACTGTGAAGGCGGGTGACTCTGAGATAAAACTTACTCTCTTACACTTTCTCTGTGCAATTGTTATTTGTATCTGACACTCTGCTGAACATGGATCAATTATCCATGACAAATTTCTTTCATTTTATACTGCAATTGTAATTTTTTAGTTACTTTTGTATTTATGGGATGTGTGACCTCATTAGATAGTACAGGAGAACTGTTCTCATAGTGCTGAGTTGTGTGACACCTCATGTTCCTGCTTAATGGGTAGGTGCTAAGTTGACAATGAAGTGTACAAATTTGACAATAAAGTATATAAAATTTGCTTTGTACCACAGGCCAGTGCCTTCTAATATTCAGATATTTGGCATTGTTTTTAAGTAACCAAGAGTAAAAATATTTGCATTATATGAGGAATAAGAAGGTACAGAGGCACTTCAAAATTGTGACTATAACAGTTACTAACTACTTTTTCAGAATTTTCAGGCTTCGTAATATAATGATAATTATTGTTTAAAAATAACGCTCCATGCTAAGCACTTTTCTTTGGATTTTGGACAGTGTAGATGCAAGTTCTATTAAACTAGTGGCTCTACTTTGATATTTCAAGCACTGCAAGAAAAATGAACCTGCCTCTCCAACCATAAAATTGGCATCTCAAACAACATATCTGCTGGCCTGACACACCAGTGACACAACTCGTGTGCTAGTAAAAGATTGGAAATTGGCTGACGGAAGAGCCATTGGGTGCCTCCTCACAAGAAATACCTAGAAATACCTAGAAGACCAAAGGCTCCCCATCTTTTGTGTGTATACTATATACTGTGTGTATACTGTATACTGTATATATAAAAACAGTAGCTGCTGAACATCCATTGAAACACTCTGTAGAGCCAAAACTGTTGTAATGTGCTTCATTTCAAGGGTTAATGTGCTTGGCCAGCTGTTGATGTGAAGAAAATCTTGATGGATTGTGCGCACATAGCACTAACTCTCCAAAGACAATGACTGCTGTCTGCATTATTCATTTAGTAATCAGTAACATTTACAATACAGATGCAAACCTTTATGTTCGTGCCAGATAATCTATAACAAGAAAAATGAGGATGTCATCTAATAGTGTGCATGTGCTTGTGTGCATGTGTGTTATAATGCTGGCTTGCCCCAGTATATGATACGTTTCAGACTCTTGATTGTCACGTCTAGGAAAATTTCACCTCCTCCATTGAAAGTGATAGGCTGCGCATGGCAAAATAATGTCTCTGTTTTAAGGAGAGGAGTGTCAATTAAGGATTGGCATTTTGTGTTTAAACGAAAGACCCAAAAGGCAAAAGAGCTTTTCTTTTGTGGAATTTGTGTTCTTCTGGTGGTTGCTGAAAGAAATCCTCAAAAACACAAATGAGTCATGATTCCAAAAGAGGGGTACACAGATGTTTTATATTTCTTTCCTGTAACTTTTTTCATATTCTCTGTCTGTCAAATACCCTTGAGATGTTTTTCACTCAATTGCATTGTGAGGACGGCTGTTAGGACTCAATCAGAACCTCCAGGAGAAGACTGAGCTGGAATTTTGGAACAGTGAAAGGACCTGGATTGGTTGGAACCCCAATAAGGAGTAGTCTTTGCTTCAGTCCTTCCTTCGGGGTGACATTTCTGGCTGCTGCTGAAGTCCCGGTGCCCTCCCTTCGTGGATTGCAGTGCCTGCCTAACTTGATGCCTTCCTCCTCAAGATTTTCCTTTTTTGTCTTGATTTTGGGTGGGTGGGGGGAATCTTTCCTGATTTCTTTGGATTATTTTTAGTGCCACTTAGCAGCCTGCTTCTGGCAGCTTGCCTCTTTGGGATTTTTTTTAATCCCCCTCCCCCTAATTTCTTTGAGGATCCCCCCCGTTTTGGGGGGGGCATTTCCTTTCTTCGATGATTTTTACAGCTGCCTGCATGGAAGGCATCAAGTATTAAGAGAGAGAGAAATCTCCCCATATTTTAGTAATTTTTGATTGGGAGGGCATTGATTGTAATTTTTACCTTTCCTTGCTTGCTTGGCTTGGTTTTTAGGAGAGGGGATTTTGTGTGTGCATGTGTGTATGTTACATTGCTGTTCTCCCCCTTTGTGTGAATAGGGAATGCTTTCCATGTTTAGCTAAATTGTTATTTAGTTAATTCAGTGTATAAATGTTCTGTCCTATCCCCTTGTTCTGTCCTATCCGCTTGGGATGGAGGAAGGAGAGAAGAGCTTTTTGAACTGGTATAGTTTGGTGTGATGGCATGCCCTGAAGTGGAAACAAGGATCAGGACATAGTTCAAATCTCAACTGCACCTATTGGGAGAGAGGAAAGCTGAGATTATCTAGAATAAAAAGAGTATCTGTAACAAAAAAAAAAGCCAACAAAACCAATGAGGCAAAACATGGTGTTTCTGGGTTTTTATGCCTGTGGGATGGTTGCCTCTTTGTCAGGATGTGACCTTTGTGGAAATTGGCCTCTTAAAAAAGAGCCTAATAAACAAACAAACAAGTAGGAATATAGATCTCATTAACAGAGTTAGGACATTTATTTTAGAGACAGGCTAAAGTCAGCCACTAGAGTGGGCGTGCCACAGGAGAGCAGAGATGAATACAGCATCCGGTCTCCTAAAAGGAAAGCCTAGCAACTTTGTTTTCTGTGTTGTATCTATTGGATTTTCTGGTTTCTATAAAATACAAAGGTCACCCACACTTGTAAAAGTTCCAAAGTTCAGCCTAATGCTAATCAGCAATTTTCTTACTTGATAATACCTGACAGAGTGCACACACTGTCACGTGTATGACTATTAAATTAGTCCCACTCATGGCCAGTTCATTAATGATGAATTCCCTACACAAGCATTCATCAGTGTAGGAAATTGTATTAAACTCGATTAGTGCCGGGGGAAGTATGTAGCCAGTTCCCATGGCATGTCTGTTTGGCGTGAGAATTCATTCAATATGGTGGTGTACACTCAGGGTCCTCAGGTTATATAAAGAAAAGTGATATCAGTGGGCAAAATTAATCATGTGCTAAGCAGTCTTTCACTGTAAGAAAATTGCAGATGCTTCAAAGACAAATGAACAAAGCCTGGTTCATAACTTGGAACATCGTTTGGGTGACATAACTCTGGTGGAAGATTACTCAAGAGAAGCCAGATGTATTCAAAGCAAAAGGGCTATCAAGACAATTTCAGCTTTCTCTCTCTTTTCTTTTTCTGAGGGAGAAAATAGATCTGGCCTTTGGAAATACTTTCTGGCAAATTTGCATGTCAAGGTAATTAGCAGCTGCACAGCAAGATGGTGGGCAGATGCCTCTGATTGAACTTCCGCTTGTGGCTGCCAGTCCTCTGCAAACACAACTATATCAAGCGTTTCATAGTGAGTTAAAATGTCAGCAAATGGAAATAAAAAGAACTTCAAAAACTGATGGAAAACAGCCTCTTCGGACACCAAGAGTTGCAAAGGAAGGCACGTAAGATTATGATAAGTGACACAAGCTTTTATAGTTCATACAACAGAATCTGGCATCCTGCAGCAACACTCTTACAGCTACTCCATAGGCAAAACTGGCTGAAATCCGGTTGCTTATCATAGTAAACCATATTACAGTTAGCCCCATTGAATCAGTGGAGGTTTGATGAGCTAACTCCTATGTAAGTTCCATTGATTCAAATTGGCCTACTCCAGTTCTTATACTGAACTCAGTCACAATTAGAGTAATCCCATCTGGATCAATGGAGTTTCCAGAGGAGTTAACTCATCAAAGCCCCACTAATTCAGTGGGCCTATTCTAATGAGACTTACTACACCAAGCAACAGAATTTCAGCCACTGTATCTCTCCTCCTCTCTCACACCTGTCACCACTGTGAACAATGTCCTTCTCAAGAAATGATACTTTTCATGATAACTGTTAGTCATGATAACTGTGGTATGGATGAAGATTAGAACATGTTGAGATTGGCATGATTAAATACAGGAGTATAATACATAACATGTTCTTATCACATCTGGATCCACATATGTGCATGTGGTGCTCTGAGTCTCCATGCCATATACAAGGGCATATTGTAAGAGCCTATTTCAGGCAATATGCTTAAAACATCACCCACAATTAATAATAATTATGTGCCATCAAATCAGTTCTGACCTATGACAAACCTTTCCAAGGTTTTTCTAGGTATAATCAGAAATGCTTTATTGTTCCTTGGGAACACTCTGGGAATGTGTGCAGCTTGCCCAAGGCTACACATATTACTGGGAAAATATACTTGAGTAGTCCCATGCATGCGTATTGGAGAGAACACCTATACCAGGAAATCATGGGTGCTATGGGTGCAAATTGGTATCATCTCAAGGGCATGCAGCATTTCCTACATCATCTACATACAACTGCAAAATGTCAGAGAGCTGAAAGGCTGGAGTAGGACAATGACCCAAGGAAACAGACTTAAGGTGGGACAGATCCTGACTCTTGACAAACAACATATTGGTGTAATTGGCCACATTTCACCTGAAAAGGAAAACTGAAGTGCTGAGCTTCAAAGCAGTAGCTGCAATGATAAATGAATTGCCAAGTAAGGACACTGTTCTGAAGCACAGGTCCTGCTGTGGGAGAGACACCAAGACCAATGCTCATTTTACCTGAGTCTCGCTGACTTTAAGGGCTTTGTAGCTGTAAGACCAGTCAGAGGACTTCAGGACTACCAGTTTCACAACAGACTTTTTTTTTCTGAAGAATTTGTTTCAAAGTGCTCTTGACTGAGTTCAGATGGGAACTTTATTCTACGTGGTCAGAAAATGTCACATGCTGAGTACGTTGCTGCTCTTTTCTGTTTTTGTCCCATGTTTGTTTGTGAGAGAAGGCTGGCATTAAGGAGGGAGGAAACCCAAAGTATACTCTCAAGATTGGCACACATAGCAGTGCTACATTCATTTCAATGCTTGTTGGGAGTAAACAATGTGGGTTCTTCACAAAAGCAGGGGCATTTTAGCTGTGGTGCAATTCTTCCAGTGGAGACTACAGAATCCAAAGGGGCCATGGAAGTTATGCTGCCTGCAATGTGTTTTGATAGACCAGTAAGGAGGAAATTGGGAGCACAGCATGTACTACCAGTGCATGGTTTTTGCTTAGCCCTTCTCAGATGCACCTGTTGTTTTTACTTCAGGTAAGCAATAGATACAGGGGGAATGCAGAATCTCCCTTTCAAAATTGCTTGTATTTCCAGGCTGTGATCAGAAATAGGAAATAAAGGACAGGATTGTTTTGGTGATTTTCACTTGTGCCAAGGAGGCCACATTAGTCTTGGTAGCAAATGGTTGCTCATTAATGAAGTGCTGGTTGCGTTCATAGGTATGTGCTCAATTCCATGACTAGGCACATACCCAGGAATGCAATAAGCACTTCATTAATGAGTGGCAATTTGCTGCCAAGACTGATGCCATTTCCCTTACACAAGCATAAATCAACAACAGGATCCTAGCCAATGACATATTTAAAGTCTGGCTTTGTAGCCCAGGGCCTTTTTGCAAGGTGGTATTGAAGCTCTGGTTTGCAGACTAAAGAAACCAATCTTTGCTCCTAGCAGAATACTTCCGTGATAGAACAGCTCACAGGTTCTTCTGAGGTATCTTTTGAAGTGTGTTGAAAAGAAAAGATGTGGGGAAGAATTGTAGGGTGTTTGAAAGGCAATTGGCAGCATTCCAGTGTTTTGTTTACCACATGTGCCGTAACTATTTTAGTCTCTTCTAAGCTTTTCTTTGCCCACTATGACGAAAACCTAGACCATTTGGTTGCTGAGCATAACCTGCCATTCTAAAAGATTCACAAATGAGCAATAAGATATAAGATACGCACACACAATTGGAAAAATCTGTGTCTTTCTGAAGGTGACGTTTAACAACGAGAGTGTGTTTCATTCTGCTGCCAGTAGGCCCATTTTTCATCTGTCTTTTTTTCCCCACTTGTAGGTCTGACTTAATATAGAATCCCTGGTCAAAAGATTCTAAGCAACAGGCTTTTTGCTTTGATGAAAGAAATCCAAGCCACGTTGGTAAGACATGCTGCATTCTGCCTAAGCTTTGTGTAAGTTATAAGAACTTCATTTTGGTGCATCTGTGCTGTTCAAGTAGAAAAGTACAGACACAGAAAGTAAATGGGGGGAAAAAAGAGGAAAATGCAGCTATAGACCAGTGGCTACCCAATTGTGTTTTTTTCTCTTTCATGTTAACCCAAAAGTTCTGTACTTACCAGCTAACACTGTAAAGAAATGCTTGTGTGCAGTAAAATGAAAGCAGGTATAGAAAATGTGGTGGTAAACACATTGCAGACAAGTCACAACTCCATAAGATTTGCTGACAGACTTTTAACTATTCCATATATGGTGAATTTTGTGTAAGCAATCTCTATAGTGCTATAAAAGAAAATATACTATTCACTGACAAGATTAAACTAGGCAACCCAATAGTGGGTCTTGTTGTATAGTAGAGCAATGAAGTGCTAACTATCACCATGTGTAAATGGCATGCAGCTGATCTAGCAAGGATCACAGGAGGAAATAAGTCAGGATCACTATGAGAATTCAAGAGTCCAACTAGTTGGCACAGCCAGTTTTTGCTTTGGACAAACAGGCGTACAAGGGTGGAGTTGAGGGGCTGAGTGCTTGCAAAATAAAACCCAACATCCCTGACTCTGGAGAGGGTGTAAGAGAACCATGTTAATCTAAAGTTAAGGAATGAAAGATATAACCTAGTAGTCAGATATCAATCCAAACCCTTTGGAGAAATAGTACAACAGAATCCAGCAACTTGCATCTTTTTGTTTGATTATATTCCAGCAGTTTAAGTTTTTTTGCTTCTGATAACAATGACACAGCCTTATGTCTAAATTATTTCAACATTTTTGCCTTTGGTATGTTCCTCAGACCTTTATTTTATGAAAAGCTATAAATTTGTGGAGTGGATTCCTCCAGGCCAAAACAGATCTCTTAAATGGTTTTCCTTTTCCCTTTTTTGGGGTGGGGGGAGAGGAAAGAAGCCATGGGCATGGTTTATTATTATTATTATTCCTCTCGTTCCCCCCTGCCCTTGTTTTGCATTAGGTCTGGGCAAGAGGTTATGTAGCCTTCCCTTTTATGCAAGGTTTCCTTAGCTTAAGCCCACTCCACAGTGCCCTACTAATATTTCTGTAGCATGCATTATTTTTCTTCTTGTTGTTGTGTTTAAATTCAGTAGGATTCATGGCAGCTTTGTGTAAAATGCTTTAGATCAGTCAGTTCAGGAAAATGGCATCGTGTAGGGAGAATGTTTGCCAGCTGTCCGGGTACAGGCGAAAGATTCAAGGAATTGCTGTACTTCTCTAGGTCTCCAAAACACTCTAACGACAAGCAACATGTGGAACATGAGAAAATTAGGCTTTTGTAGGTGAGGTGGCTTTTACACCCCATTCTACTGATTTCCAGACAGTGCCACGATCCACTGACTCAGAACAAAAGCATTTGTGTGTTCCAAAGGACGAGTGGGGATGTTTATCAGTGAAGGCACTTGGGCCCATTGTGATTTGGGACAAGGCAGGGAGAGGGAGAGGATCATAATGACTGGTGACCCTTTCTGTTGTATGAGGTTTGGCGGTCGCAGCGCCAGCACAAGGCCTAGCAAAAACTCACGGTGGACAGGTAGTGAGCTCCAACATCAGTAAAGGACTTCAACAAACTCCCGGTGTGCAATGCATGTTGTAGATGAGTGGTGCGGGAAGGGCTACCATTGGTGGTGCTACTGGGTACATTTTGCTACTGGCCCAGCTGCCAAAGAGATTGCTTTCTCTGGTTCTCAGTTGCCATATCAGATGACTAGCCATGTTTACCCCAAATCTGAGCCCATTTATCCAGATTGTCCTCATGTCCATTCCCATAATCAGCTGGCCCCCTCTTGCTTCCCCCATTTCTGTGATAGTACAAATATCACTTTTGCACCCTAGAGAAAAATAAAAATAGAATTTAAAAAAAGTGAAAATGTAAAGGTTTGAGAATAGAAATGGATAAAATTGGGGGGGGGGAAATGAAGCTACTGAAGAAAGGGTGGAAAAATCAACTGGAAAAAAAGGGAGATGATGGTTTCAGTTGACCATTGAAATACAGATCTGCTAGCTTGTCTGGGATATTTAGGCCAGGAGAGGGAGGGAAACTGCCTGTTAATCTGGAGATTATTAACAGAACTGGTTTCAGATGAAAAGAAGGGAGGGGGAGAGCAAAATTACTTTGAAAAGTTACCTTCTCCTTTGAAAAGGTTTGAGGTGATTCGATGTCTGATTGGAGCATCTCCTTGGAGGCTCTGGACAGTGGAATGATGGGTATAAAAATGGAAAAAGAGTTTGCTTAGTTGAGCCTAGTGTCTCTTAGAAGAATGTGGTGCTCACCTGCTGTCAATACCTGCTTTTGCTCTGGAACCATGCTGAAAATCTGCTTGAATATGAGTATTAGCTTAGAACAGTTAGGTTTTTTTTTATTTTCTTGAGGAATAATTCTGAAAGTGGATTTGGACACGATATAAAAGTCCAGCACCCTGCACCAACGCATAACACAGCCATCACATGACTGCACTGTGCATTGGTCCTGCCTCCTCTCACCAGAGCAAAGGGAATGTGTCCCATCCCTCTCAGTTGCATGGTAGTATGGCATGTGGAGGTGGCAATGGATCTTCAGTGCAGGCTTGCAGAGCAACAATGCCAAAATATAATTAATATTGGCCAAAAACCACTTGTCTAGTTATACTGGTGAACAGAATAAGCATAACTTTTGGAGGTGAATTCCCCCAAATGAAGGAATCACTGTAGATATTGTTTGTTGAATACTGAGTTGTAGTGTACAACTGATAACATCTAAGATGATTTCCCTACTTGGGACAATTTGCCTCCAAAAGATACGACATTTGCATAGCTTCTAACAGGATTTTGGTCATTCATATTAATAATTAATTATGTATTATAGGAGATGCTATTGAGTAGATATTACTACAATTCCAAGATCTCTAATTTACTTACCAGATGGAGAAGACCCTGAAAGGATCTTCCCACCATAAACATATTTGATGGGGTTGAGTTCTTGTGGGAAAGAGATGTTCTCCTTCCACTGTACTACATCTAGGCCATGATAGGGCTTCCTAGGTCAAAGTGAACAACTTAATTTAGGTGGCTTATTCAAGAAAAATACATTTTTAAAAAATATGAAATAAGGGTGTCATGTTTCTACAGGGTTTTTTTTCTATGAAAAAAGGACATTTACTCCTCTAAGGCAAATAATTTGTCAAGATAGAAATTGCAATGAAATAGCATGGCAAATCATGAATCTATGGGAAATATCTGTCCCACCAAAGATATTACCTCAGAAACATTTTTCCTCCAAAACACCAGCCTGTGATCAGGCAACACATGGTTGTTGGGGAAAGCTCTGAGGAAGAGGATATGTTGCTTTTGCCTGCATTAACCACTTCAGAGGTATATTACTTATTCAAAAAACAGCATACTAAAAAGTTATCCAAAAATTTGGAACCCATCATTTCATGGACACATAATTGTAACCATCTACTTTCAAAGTGCTTGAAAACCATTTTCTTGTCATTAATATATGCTCACTGGGAATCTCCTGCTGTAAGAACTGAATAGACATTTCTTCTCATCTGAAATTCATCTTGACAACAGCTGGGTGAGAAGTATTTGCTATGTTTTTATGCGCACACACACACAAAGCCCTTTCTGCTTCCTTAAGGGGTGCTGGTGAAGAAAAGAACAACAACAAAAACCCAAATAAAGGTAATATTGGACAGAAATTATAGATGAAAATAAAAACAGTGAAATTTTGCAGCTTGCAGACATTCAAAATGACATTGTTGGCTTTTTGATCTGGAAATTTCATTTTACAGGCTGAACTTTAAAAAAAATAAGTACAAAATTGCATATGAAAAGAATTTGTTAGAACGTGCTAGTTAGGTACAGTAGAACAATGAGTGAAGCTTTTGTCATATTTTATTAATGTTTAGCTTGGAAGAAGACGGAAAAATTCCTGCTTTTCATTTTTATTAGAAGTCTTGTCTTTTTGAAGAGTTTTTTAAAATACCAAAATGTTAGGAAATCTGGAAATCTGTCTCATTCTTTGGAACTCTGTCTTACTCTTTGGAAAGATAAAGTACTCCCCTATCTAACACCGAAACATAATATCCAGAGGTATTCACCAACACATTTCAGGTAACATCCATTACAAAATGAACACACCTATAACTCTTAGGCTTCAACTCATACCTTATATGAGGACACCCATTGAAGACAGTGAGTCTTCTCTAAAGACGTATGTGGCCTTGTTGTGGTTTTAGTACCTGTTTTTGAACAATCCAACTCTTTTCATGTGGTCTGGGGAAAGAGGTTGAGCATGGGTTGGGAAGAGCAGAATCATGGCTGAACTTGTTAATGAGGTGAGACACAGATTGTTGGATTATAGGCTTGGGCCACAACTTTATTAATTTATTTAACTTGTATCCCCCAAAATACAAGGGGGCGAGTTCCTTTTATGTCCAGATAATCGTAGATCTCCGGATGCTTCCTAGAGCAGGGTGAGCTCCTATTACTGAATTTTGCTGTCTGCTGAACAGCATGCTCTATGAAATGGTACCCCCCCAACCAGCTTTTCCCATCAAGCCTCGAGACCCTAAATGGGCAGCTGGCAGGAAGGTCCTTCTATATAAGACACCTCTCACCTGGTAGTTGATAGGCTCGATCTGCCAGTGAGATGTCCTAATTTATGGCAATCCCTGCCAACATGAACTCACCCCTACTTTTTTCCTTGCACTACCCGAGGCTGTGACCAGAAATGACATTAACTAAACTCTATGTTCAAACATATTTATAAATCCACACCCTGTAGTTAAGAATGGGATGGGCGAAAATGCATCCGCAACCTTAGGCCAATTAGGATGTGCATCAAAATTTCCCATCCGGCTCCAGAGGCAGCCAGCTAGTCTCACTCTTATACCAAGGGTGGGTGGGAGGGATTGCTGGCTCAACCGGCAAAAGGGACTGAGCCAGGGAAACAGAGCCTTTTTGAAAGCTCCGTCTTCCCTCCCCTCTGAAGGCAGTGTCACCAGTGTGGCCTGCTTTCTGAGTGGGAGGGCAAAGCGCCCCCTCCACTGCAGCAGAGCGCCCCAGTAGAGCGGACACGGCTATTGTGTGTATTACTTCATGTGCTTTTTCAGGATATTTTATTGCATATAGAGCCCTGAGAATATACAGGGCTTTTTTTTTCGTTTGTTTCAAGAATGTATTTCAACTTATTATGATTAAATGTTATAGGTACCCTTTTATATTTAACACCCTTAACATGCAGCACTAGGGTCAGAGGGGCTTGCAGGCTCATAGCAGTCAGTCAGCTGTTGCTGACTCTACTGCCACTAAGGTGATCTCTTGAGCGGTGGTGGTGGAGGCAACACCAGCCTTCAGGGCACTGCACACCTCCGTTCTCTGGCTAGTGCAGTCTCAGCCAGCCTCCTGGGTGGCTCTTCCCCACCTGCCCCCTGAGCCTTCAAGGCTCTGAATTCAGCGAAATACAATGCATGTCCTAGCCAAGAGTCAGAAAGGTGCAGGGCAACTCTTGATCATTCAAAGTAAAAACACAAGCAGACAATGTCTTTGTGTGTGTGTGTGTGTGCGCGCGCACATGTTCACGTGCACACACTAAACAGTGCCATTAGGGTTCCATATACCATAACCAGTGTGGACAGACTTCACTAATGTTCCAAGTGCATGGAATAACCAACTCACTACCACTACTGATTGTCCCTCTTTTCCTTAAAGAGGAGAATGTTTTGTATAACAGGATAGCAGAAGTCACAGCACAATTTGATTTTTTTTAAATTAAAGAATATGGTCCTGTAAAATGTTTGAATGTTTTAGGGACTTTTCATCACACTTCTTAGAAGAGTAAACCTAGCAAAGTGAGGATAGAATCATAAAGCTCCAGTGATTACTCACCTCGTACAGAATTCCATGAATTAAATTAGATTTTTAAAATCTGTTAATTCATAAAAAGGCACTGATTTCTCCCCAGAAAAGATACATGAAGAAGGAGAAAAAGCAATAAGATTTGGATAAAAACAGCACACTGAGGCATTGGTTGGCTTCATTTCACAATAGGAACTTGCTTTTTTATTGTTCAGCTTTTCTTGCAAATACGTTGAGAAAAAGCCACAGGCGTCTTGAATTCCCCTCACAAACGTTACCATTTAAAAGCCTCCTGAAGCAGCAAAAGTTCAGGTTGTGGTTGAAAACGTACTCCATGGTTGTTTTACGGAGCATGGAGAAAGACAAACCCAGCTGATCTTTGGCTCTACAGATGTCCTCTTTATATCTCTGTGTGCCTATATTTAAAAAAACTACAACAGGGTGGGGCATGTGTTTCATTTCTGCCTTTTTGTTAATTGTGGAGGGCCATTTCTTTCCCCATGTTCCGCCCACCTTGTAGCCATCGTTACTGCCCCATAGCTAGTTGAAACACACATGATAGCCGTCTGCTTGAAATATGAAACAGGCCCTTGCGGAATCTCAAGCACCACTTTGCACATCCTGCCACTGACCACAACAGAGTTCTACTCTGCCAGTGACACAAGGGGGGAAAGTAGAGGGGGAAGTCGTTTGGTTTCCTAATTCCTGTCTTTCCCTGTCTCTGTCTGCAAGAAAACTAACCCCAGAGCTATTATTTGTAGTTATGAGGTGAGAGCTGAAATCTAGCAGGCTGGTGAGAAGGGTTTGGAGGGGGGGAGAGAGATTGTCTTTATCCTTGCTGGAATTATCCTATAGACTTGTTAGGATGTATCTAATCAAGCGCAGTGTTCTTTCTGTGGTGAGAAACAAAGGACATTTTACCTGCACGGAGTAACAGTTTACATCTCAATCCCAAGCACCCCACTGATAGGGAAGTTCCAAATAAGCACCAGTTATTTGCTGATAGAAACAGATTGTTTGTTTTCCAGGCCATCCCGTTCAATGCCTGGCCACTGCCACAACTAAGTTTCAAAGTCTCTAGCTGACCGCCTTGTTTATGCAGACTGCCTAGTGCAATCATGGGCCATTTTACTCAGAAGGAAGCATCTGAGTTAAATGGAGGTTAATTAATAATTATGTGGTGTCCTGGTGATTCTGATTTGTGCACAGAATCAGCGAACACAGAGAAGGCTGAAGAGTCCTCTTTCCTAGTTTCTACAATAGTAGCAAACAATGAGACTGTGGCCATATTATAGAATCACAGAATAATGAAGTTGAGACAAGCCTATAAGGCTATCGAGTCCAAACCCCTTCTCTGTGCAGGAATGGAAATAAAAGTATTCCTGACAGATGGCTATCCAGCTTTCTCTTGAATGCCTCCAGCATTTGAGTGCTTACCATCTCACAAGGTAATTGGTTCCATTGTTGTACTGCTCTAACAGTGAGGAAGTTTTTCCTGATATTAAACTGAAATCTGGCTTCCTGTAATGAGCCCATTATTATGTTATCTGCACTTTGTAATGACTGAGAACAGAGCCTGCCCTTCTCCATATGACAACCTTTCAAGAATTTGAAAAGTGTGATCTCCCCTCGGTCTTCCAAGATTAAACATGTCCAGTTCTTTTAGTCCTTCCTCATTTGACAATGTAATGTCAAATATAGAATATAATATATATTGGGCAACATATTTTCATCAGACTGCTTAATCTGTACAAACCATCTCCTGGTGCAATACCATTTATGTATTAACTGTATGACACCAGACCATCTAGTGACCCATAGTTGTCATGCAATAATAATAATAATAATAATAATAATAATAATAATAATAATAATAATAATAATAATAATAATAATAATAATAATAACACTAATAACACTAATAACAATAACAACAACAACAACAATAATAATAATAATAATAATAATAATAATAATAATAATAATAATAATAATAATAATAATAATAATAATAATAATAATAATAACAATAATAATAATAATAATAACAACAACAACAACAACAACAACACTACTACTACTAATAATAATAATAATAACAATAAATAATAAATAATAAACAGTAACAATAAACAATAAACAATAAACAAACAACAGAAGCATTCTGGGAATGGAAACAAAAAATCTTAGAGAGCTTGAGGAAATAAATAGACATTGAAATTACCCTGACCTGGATTGCGTAAAGGGCAGTCTGAGATTTAGAATGATCCTTGCACAGCTCAGGTGGTTTTAGACCAGGGAGCCACAACACACCTCAAAGACAACTTATTTAGCCCATCCTCCTTCTCAGCCTCCATGCCCCTACATCCTCTCCTGCCTCCCCCTCCACAGGGAAGAGGGGAAACCTGCCATTTAAAAAAACATTATTGGTGACACCATTTTATTGGCTTGCCACTCAAGTGATACAGCAAGGGAAAAGATATTTTTTCCAAAAAAAAAAAGAAAAAAGAAAAGAAAAGAAGAAGTATAATGTTGTTGACTCTCTTTCTGGATATTTAATGAGGGGCAGAGAATATACAGCTAGAAGTGCTTGTGTTGCTTGCCTCAAATTATGCCATGTTGGTGAGGGGATGTTTCTCCACTTCTTTGCGGGTAACCTGTCTGATAGAGAAACACCATAGTGCTGCTGAAGCCAGCAATGGAGGGGGGGGGGGAGTTTGAAAAAGACAAAAATGTGGCTGCACTTTAAAAGACTACCTTAAATATTTTTTGATGTACGTTTTCATGGACAAGTCCTCTTCATCGGACAGCACCGAAGGAAAAATAACTTTCACTTTTTATTTTTATTTTGTTTTCACCTACAACGCTTGCACAGACTTCTACATCAGTAGAGATTGCCACCCTACTTGCCCTCCCTGAAGGCATACGGCCCCTTACTGCTGTGTGCAGGATGACTGCTGGACTAGGAATCTCAGCTCCACCACCCACCCTGGCCCCAGTGAATAGAACGGAGGTCAGGAGAGACAGTCCCTATCCCTTGGTGAAGTGAACCGAGGGACAAGAGACCGTGGTTTGTGATTCAACCCCAGTGAACAGAACTGGGCAGAAAGAAGTTGAGTTGTTCTGTGTTAACCCTTCCTCTGTTACAACAAATCCTGTTATGTTACAACTCTTGTATCCAGAGTTCACGGAACACAAGATGGATGAAGGTAACCCAGCTGAGCCAGCCAAGGCTGGTGGGGTTCATGGAGATTAATAAAGAATGAAGCACAAGTTCTAATGAGCAGCCGTGCATGAATAATTTGTAAATATTGTTTATCCATGTGCACATAGCAAATACTTGCTCTAAGTTATTAAGCTAGAGTACTGCTGTTGAAAAACCAGCAACATTTTAATACAAGAATCTTGGACTGGAGTGGAATTAACCTCTTGGGAGATATCTACTTGAATTTAAATTGATTTAACAGTCATTCTCCATTTCTCCAGAGAATCCCTTCTGTGAACTGCAGTTCTGTGAAAGAAGTTTTGGTATCTAGAGGACGTGGGGAAATTCTCACCATTCACAGACAAAAATAAAGAAATTTTCTAAACCTTAAAGATGATCGTATTTATTATGATGCAATATTTTGTGGGATGGAGCACTTTAAACTGAAGTTGCCTGGGGAAGGAGACCACATTGCATAGGACCAGAAAATAGGAAGCACTGGGGGCCAGGAGTGCCAGTTATGCATCAGAAATTAGAATGGGAATGCAGGAACCCTCAAATGGAGGGGAAAGGACAACAAGGAAACAGCTGGAAGGAATAGCTTATGGAGTTGGAGCATGGCAGGCTGGTGGAGAGCATTATAATAAAAATATGCCATGGTGGGTGGGGGGGATGTCTGCTACTGATCTCTTAGCTGGACTGAAGAGTTGGATGACGTCTTCCTAGGACACAATGTCAAAAGTAGAAAGACATAGTAGAAATTGGAGACTTCAGCTATCTTAACACCTGTTAGAAATCTAACCCCACCCATAAAGTAAAGTAAAGATTCCCCTTGACATTTAGTCCAGTCGTGTCTGACTCTAGGGGGTGGTGCTCAACCCGTTTTCAAGCCATAGAGCCAGCGCTTGTCCGAAGACAGTTTCCATGATCACCTTGCCCAGCGCAACTAGACACAGAATGCCATTACCTTCCCATTGTGGTGGTACCTATTTATCTACTCACATTTTTACATGCTTTTGAACTGCTAGGTTGGCAGAAGCTGGGACAAGTGACAGGAGCTCACTCTGTCACATGGATTTGATCTTACGATTGCTGGTCATCTGACCTTGCAGCACAGAAGCTTCCGCAGCGCCACCATGTCCCAACTTCATCCATAATTTCCAACAAATTCTTCACTTGCTTTTCTGACAGCTTCATCTTCCAGAAGGTGAGGGAAGGAACTAGGACATCAACCTGGAGTTTTTACAGCCTTGCACACTGCCTTCAGTAGGTTTGGCTCGAAGGGACCTTTTTGTCAATCTCTCCAGCACTAATCAATTATTTCTTCCTTCCCTCTGAAGTCAAAGAGAGCCCTGCTTTTGAATTCAAATGGGCCAACCAGGCCCATTTGAATCTATGGGAGAAAATCTGTATTGATTGTCTGTTGCCGCACTTCTTGTTGTTGTTTGATGCCTAGTTGGTATGGAGGTGTCAGGGTGCGATGAATTCCTAATGCCTCTGTGTGTCTTATCTCTCTATATTTATAATTCTTTCAGCAATCCACACCTCCTTTCAATCTGTAAACAATCTCATTCTCCAGGGGCCAGAAGATCCAGGGGGCTTGAGCTCCAAGAAAATAAAATTCAATAGGAAATTGTATTGTTCCTGCAGCGTTTGTAATTCCATAAATCTGTAACCTTAAATCTGGCAGAGTGCCATCATTATTGTTTTGAATAATATTTTGCAGACATTAGAGGAAGAAGACTCTGCAGCATAAAGCATTTGGAAAACCTGGATCTTATAATACCAAGATTCTAGATTGCCAGAACATTTTCACACTAAAATTCTGAAATGCTAGACAATGGTGAACTCAAAATATTATAATCACCTAAAGAGTTTGTTATGGGACTTACAAACACCACTTCATGTTCACCTGTTGTAACATAAACAAGTTCATTATAACATAATCCATTCAGCTGTCAAGAATTTTGATTGTTCAGCGGACTTGCTGGCTGTAGCTAGCCAATTGTTTTGGAACAACAATAGTAAACTAATTTTCAAGCCTTATTTTTAAAAAGTATGTTCATTTTCAGGAATAATACTTTCTATACCCCCCTCCCTTGATTATTTTACCCTTTATACATACAGATTTCAAACTTTGACAGAACTATATGCCTGATAACTTACTGGAAGTATTTCATTGCAAAACTAGATGCATATTCCCTGTGTAACATATTTCCCAGTGGAATCACAGTAATTTTTACAGTGGCAGTAGGGATTTGGATCTCCCCAAAATGACTGGAGCATATATAGCACATAGACCCTGCCTTTGCTGTACTGACTCTTTCCTGCATAGTATCAAAATGGTATACAAAAGTAACATGCCATGTCTTTTAAAAATAAAAACAAAATAATGAGCAAATTGGAATCATAAAAATATTAAAGCAGCATGTAATAATATGTTCAATATTTGTAATACAGTCTTGTTATGAGTAACAATATAAAAATATTAAAGGAACAATCTAGTCTGCAAGTATGCCTATCTTGCAAATGCTTCTCTACTTTAAATCTGAGTTTAAATAGCTAGAGCTATTTTAAGAAGAATGGTGGCTTACTAAAGATTCTGTCAGTTTTGCCCCTTCATAGAATTAAATGATCCAGTAATCCTTGTGAAAATAGTTTAAATCTCTCATATGAAACTAATACCCAGTGTGGTGTAGTGAACAGAATATACAGACAAAGACTCCGGAGAACTGAGTTCAAATTACAGCTTAGCGATGGAAACTAACTATGGAACTGGTAAAACCAATCCTTAGGTATCTTGCTTACCTTACAAGGCCTATTAGGGTCATTAGAAGTCAGTTCCAACTTGACAGCCCATAACAACTACAAGCGGAAATAGCAATGTGTCACATTGTAAAACAGGGCTCTTCCCATGGTATTTTCTGCTGGTATTCTCCCTGTTCAGGCTTCAATTAGTGTGCCCATTACAGTCATTTCTCAAAAACTAGGCACTGCTGACTTTTGGCGTGCACTCTTTTTGTTTGGCACAATCACTACAAAGGTGTCAGAGGACAGAGGAAATCCTTTTAAAATATTTTGCCTGTTTGTGTATTTTAAAGGGGAAAATAATGACTCTATAGTATTCATATTGATTGGATATCCAGACATTACAGATTTTAAAATTCCAAATTCCAAATCCAAATTCTGAATCTGAATATTGATGTTAGTGCACATCCCTAATTATTTGGTGAATTCCAAATAATTCTGAATCCATATGCATGTCCCTAACAGAAATCTACCCCTCCTCATTTTAAATCTTAGGCAATTAAATCCAAGAATTTTACATTTTACACAATTACAGTCCCATTTGTCTTCCGTGTATTACATTTTTGGAAAAAGAAAAAAAGTTGTTGCCCTGAAATATTTACAATGTTTCTATCACTTATTGCCCTTTTTTCCTGAAAATAAGACCTAACCTGAAAATAAGCCCTAGTATGATTTTTAGGTTGCTCATAATATAAGCCCTACCCCCAAAATAAGCCTTAGTTAAGTTGAAAGCCCGCTCTTCACAACTGTGCAGCAACCAGAAGAAGATGACATAACTATATTTGAATAAACATAGATTGTTGTACATGGAAAAAAATAAAACATCCCCTGAAAATAAGCCATAATGCTTTTTTTGAGCAAAAATTAATATAAGATCCTGTCTTATTTTCAGGGAAACACAGTATTCTTGTATTTTTTCCAAAAAATATGCTTTCCATATTTGTTATGCTTACGGTTCTGTTACAAGTGACAGTGAAGCAATACAATATCAAACTACAATAAATTGTAGTGGTCATAAAGATGTAATTAGTATTTCCATTGCCTATAGCGAGCAAATTTTGAAAAGTGGATACAGAGAACTGTCTAACTCCAAATGTTAACATATCATTAATAATTATGTGTTCAGTGAGATTTTACCAAGAAAATTACATACCTGTACCATCTCCATGCACCTCTGGATTTTGGATTTATATAGATGTGTGAACCACATTAAAGGCAAACACTTAATATATAGATGTCAGAATCAGTGAGTGGCTGCCCATGGAGGGATCCACAGAAATTTATAAAGCAATCTTCTTAATGAAGGGTCTTCTGGACTTGGATCAAGTCTGCCCACAGATCGCGTGCTCCCAGAGGCATCTGATGGGGGCCACTGTGAGATACAGGAAGCTGGACTAGATGGGTCCTTGGCCTGATCCAGCAGAGCTCTTCTTATGCTCTTACATTCCACCTAGCTGATCATGAGAATCTTCTGGGCAGGAAGAACTGAGAAGTGCTCCTGTTCCAATTTAATGCTTTTTGGGCAAAAAATGACTTGCTCTTTGGTCCTCCTCAACTCTGGCTTTTTCAGGTGATCCTTTGGTCATCCTGATTCACTTCACCAGCAGTCATATTACCAAGACTAGGACATAAAGCACAGCCAGTCCAGCCTGCATTGGATGAACCAGTGTAGAGCTAGTTGTGTTTAGGATTAGCATTGATTAGGATTATTTCCCTTATCATTCCCAAGGATCTAGGATATTCCTAGGTCTTATATCTCAAAATATATGCTGTGACGAGCAAGACAGCCTTCTGCAGTTGGTCTTCAGTGATCTCATTTTCATCTAGAGTCCAAAGACGGTTTTTTAGGTCTTCTAATATTAAACCTAAAGCATTAATTGCAACCAGACCAATTTTGTAAATCTTTGTTTTTGGCAGTCTTTTACAATACTTTCTCTTCAATTCTATCATCCCCAGACCTTCTCCCTTTTAGCAGCTTACAAATGTTGTGAGTTAGATGTTTATCATTTTGAATCTGGAAGTCTCATCATAGTGTGACTTCTCCATTTTCAACGACTTTTTCAGTTTCATGGTTTCACCCATTTTTGGTCACTTGTATATTATTTTTCTTACAGATGTTCTAGTGTGTATCATTGCTTGCAATTTTATTATACCTTTCCAAGTAATTTCTTTGCACAGTCTTCTTGCAGCGACAAGCGAGGTAGTCCATTGTTTCTTCTGCTTCTTTTCAGAACTGACATTTACTGTCATTAGATACAATTTCTCAATCTGGATTTGACTTGCAATTGTACATTTGCTCTTGTGCTGCAAGGATAAGCCCTTTAGTTTCTTTCTTCAGTGTTCCTTTTCTCAGTCATGTCCATGTCTTTGTACCAACAAGTTTTCCTTGCAAATGAGATCTGCCAATTTCACACAATTTCCCCAGGCCAGGCAGTCGAGAACAAGGACCCCAAGAGGCCCTCAAAGAGAACAAAAAACGGAGCCAGCCCCTCATCTTTTGAATGACCTCCCACCTGAAATTTGTCTTGCCGCTTCACTGAAAAGCATTAAATCAATGGTTTCCAACCTTTTCCAAATTACAGAGTAGTTGGGGGGGGGTGAGGAGCAGGGTCCATGCATGCATGGGTGGAGCATCTGTATGCACATGCACATGTGGGCAGGGCACCTGTGCTTGGGTGGGGGCACCCATGTACACATGGCTGGGCGGCTGGGCAGGGCACCCATGGGCACACGCATGGGTGGGCAGGGGCACCCATGTGTGCATGTGGGGGCATGTGTTAGTGTGTGCATGCATGCATGCATGGAGGGGTTGTGTGGGGGATGTGAGATTTGGGGACCCCAGACCGGGATTTGGGGACCCCAGACTGGGAGTTGGGGACCCTGGCTTTAAACAATCACTGAAAACATGGCTTTTCAGGCAGGCTTTCCTGAAATATTCAAAAACCTAATGGAGTGGCCATTTCTTAAGTTTTCCAGGTCTTTGATCTAAAGCAGTGGTCCCCAACCTTTTCCAAACTGCAGACCAGTTGGGGGAGCAGGGGTCCGTGCATGGGAGGCAGGGTTCCCTGTAATCACAGGTGGGTGGGGCACACTCACGGGTGGGCAGGGTGCTTGCTCATGCATGTGTGGGTGGTCGGGGGCTCTCATGAGTGGGCGGAGGTGTACTCATGTGCATGCGTGGATGGGGATGTGCTCGTGGATGGGCGGGGCACCCATGCACACATGCACGGGTGGGTGAGGCACACAACTTTCTTTCCACTCATCTAGCCACTCAGCAGCCATGCAGGGAGACTCGCCCTTCTTCCCCCTGCCTGGAGTTGCTAGATATGTGGAAAGAGATAGGGGCTCCGGGAATGATTGGAAGACTGACCAAGACTGCTGCTGCCGCCAGACACATGAGTTAATGGTCCAGCCCCAGGGGTCAGACCCTTATTAAGTCCAGACCCTCATTAAGCCCAATACAGGGGTATACAAATACCCCTGTGTAGGGGTATTCCTATACGAATACCTTTATTTCTAATTAGGAGCCCTTAGGAACTGCTGGATAGCTTAATGATTTAGGTATCAGGCTGGGAGTTCAATTCCACATTGCACCCCTTGACATGGGCTGGGCCTGATGATCCATAGTGTCCCTTCCTGCTCTGTAATTCTAAGTCTTAAAAAGGTATGGGTGAGATGACATGTTTGCAAAATCACAGATTTCTGAATTTCAGGAACCAATTTAACAAGTATTGTCAATTGTTTTAAATTGGTAACCAAAGATTTTAGAACAACTCCAGTTACTGAAATCCACATAGGAAGGAAGATGACCAGATGCTGCTTCCATATTATTTTACTTCTTCCCTTAACATTTGGTGCTTTGCAAGTTTTATACTTCCTGTACTTTTGAGGTTGCTGGTTTATGGAACTCCAGCTTCTCTAAGGTATGCTTTTCTCTGCTGCTTATCCAAAAGTAAAATATCTATGTTATTAAGATCAATTGTTTTATCCATGACAACTTGCTTGTCCCAGTATAGAATTGAGGTTTTGTTTTCTGAAACTGGAAATCATCATCATCATCATCTCACTTGTGGATGAAACTTCAGTGCTTCCCATCGTCATCAGGGCTTTGGGAACAACATCAAAAAATTTCACACAGTATTATAAGCAGTTACAGATTTCGGAAATTACTTAATCAGAACTAGAAAAAAAACAGCAATATTAGAAACAGCATACATACTGCGCCAATATTTAACAGATACTTAGGTTTTTGTTTGGAGAGGGACGTGGTGGCACTGCGAGTTAAACCGCAGAAGCCTCTGTGCTGTAAGGTCTGTAGATCTTCAGCTGTAAGATTGAATCCACATGACGGAGTGAGCGCCCGTCACTTGTCCCAGCTCCCGCCAACCTAACAGTTCAAAAGCATGCAAATACGAGTAGATAAACAGGGACCACCTCAGTAGGAAGGTAACAGCGTTCCATGTCTAAGTCGCACTGGCCATGTGACCATGGAAGATTGTCTTCAGACAAATGCTGGCTGTATGGCTTGGAAACAGTGATGAGCACCGCCCCCTAGAGTCAAACACGACTGGACAAAAATTGTCAAGGGGAACCTTTACCTTTACCTTATGTTTTTGGTTAAAACTTGTAACTGTTATATAATACCAGTCAATGTTTTTATTATTTTGATTGACTGTGTTTGGTATTTTTGAATAATAATAATATTTCCATAATGATGTATATGATTTAATACCTCATGGAATGTCACCAGCTGGAATTGTGTAGCTGGAATTTATAATATGGAGGAAAAGATGTGAGTGATCCATAAGATTTAGCCACCTGCTGAAAAATGATCTTTGCAACTTGGTTCTGCCTGCACTTAGCTGTTGATGCTGTTAAAGCATCCAGCTATGATATGCTGAATTATTCCTTTGGATCAGTGATTCCCAGCCTTGGGTAACCCAGGTGTTATTGGACTGCAGTTCGCAGAAGCCCTGGCAGCACAGCTAGTAGTGAAGGATTCTGAGAGTTGCACCCAACCTCGGTCTGCCAAGATTGGAAACCACTGATTTAGATGATGATGATGATTTATTGATTCATATTTGATTTCATTTCTATCCTACCTATCTTTCAAGGTGCCATCTTGTTGCTCAGTTTAATTTACCTCACAGAGTTATTGTCAGAGTGAAAGAACAAAGGGGAAAGAATATTGTGTGCTACTCTTGAATTCCTTGAATGTAGGATGAGACCAAAAATATAGTGGATGTAAGCAGTATTGCTCTTATCCAGGGCCATTTGAGCTGCTCTGGGGCCCAGAAGATAACTGTGCATTTAAGGAAGCTGCCATATGCTGAGTTGGTACGCCTAGCCAAGTAGAATCCATAATCTATAATAATCTGAAAACAACATGGCTGGAACTGACACCTATGGATCATTGAGTCCAACCCCTGTCAAGGAGACACCTCTTGCTCCACAGCCAGCTATCCAAACCACTGAGCTATCCAGCATTGATGACACTGTCGGGCAGCAGCTCTATCAGGAAGCAGTTTTCTCAGTTCTGTCTACAGATGTTTTGGACGTAACCTGCAGCCATCTCATTGCTAGTTCTGTATGGTTTATCAGTGTTGTTATGGCCACCTCGATGTGGCCCTCTTTTATTTTCTAAAGCCTTTTCTCACCACTTGTCAGTCAGTGAGCTAACCAAGTAGATACATGCATGCTGTATTGTCTATCTTATTAATTGTCACTTGTATTTCCCCAATAAGAGATGTGGTGGCACTGTGGGTTAAACTGCAGAAGCTTCTGTGCTGCAAGGTCAGAAGACCAGCAGTTGTAAGATTGAATCCACGTGATGGAGTGAGCTCCTGTCACTTGCCCCAGCTCCTGCCAACCTAGCAGTATGAAAGCATGTAAAATGTGAGTAGATAAATAGGTACCACCCCGGTGGTAAGATAATGGTGTTCCGTGTCTAGTCATGCTGGCCATGTGACCACAGAAACTGTCTATGGACAAATGCTGACTCTGCGGCATGGAAACAGGGATGAGCACCACTTCCTACAGTCAGACACAACTGGACTAAATGTCAAGGGGAACCTTTACCTTTACTTTTTACTATTTCCCCAATAATGGGAGAGACAAAGTTTGGTCTTGCCCAAAGTCTGCCATCTGTCTAGTTAAGATGAATTTGTCCATGCCGACAGCCTATAAATCCAGGGGCTGTTCTGAGACTCTTGTCTGAAAAAATTGTAGTCTTATCAGGTATGTTGGGTTCTAACTAGTAGTGGAGAAACTGCAAAACCTCCTATGCCCACATAGCTTGCTCATTGTATTACAACTGAATGAGGAAGAGTTAACTCCCACTGATTTTTTTCCTCTGTTGACAATGAAAGCCACACAACCAAAACAAAGGAAAATGAATAAATGTTGACTAGGACTGCGACTTTCACCGGCAGCCATGAGAAATAATGGAAGGGCTGTAAGTAGCTTTTAATGTAATAAAACCATGTTTCTTCAACAAGAAGAAATACAGCACCACCTTATGGACACCATTGTCTTCACATGCTTGACAACTCCAACTTGCTACTTTTATTCATTCATTTATTTATTTAGCCGCCCCAGTAGACGTTGCCTAGAGGGGCGGGGTAAAAATCGAATAAATAAATAAATAAATAAAATAAAATTAGCTATTCCAAGATCATACCAGGTAATGTGGAAGGAAGAGATTACATGAAACAGTGTACAAAACTATTGAGCATGGAACACTCTGTATGGCTCAGATTACTACGTTTTACAAGGAATGTAATATGGCCAATTATGTTGCCAAAACAACATAACCAGAACTATCAAGGGGCTGGAGCAAATGTGGGGAAAGGTGGTTTAGTAGTTTTTACTCTTTTTTATTTTATTTTATTTATTTTTTTTGCAAAGGAAGGTGACTAAGGATGTAATAAAGCCATACTGCATTAATTTTTGCAAGGTGGGCAGAAGTATTTTCTCCTCTCATAAATTATACAAGCAGAGGAGAGGCAAATGGAGATATTTCTTCACACAGCACACAGCTAAACAATGAAACTTGCTACCACAAGATGCAGCCAGGATACCAGCTTAAACAGTTTTAAATGGATACATTCATGGCTATTCCTGCTCATGATGGCTTAGGTTCCTCCAGCATCAGAGAGAGCATGGTTCTGGGCACCTGTCACTAGAGCAGATTGCTCTTCCTCTTGTCCTGTTGGTGGGCTTCTCAAGGATTGACCACTATGGAAGTAAAAAGCTGGACTGAATAGGCCTTTGGTACGATCCAGCACAACTCCTTTCATGTACGTCATGTTATCAAATTGTAATACCATTGTTTAAATCAAAGAACTTATGATTGCAAAACTACCAAATATTTTACTCTGGTAAGGCTATATAAACAGTTATGTAGTTCTTTTTGGAATCTGCTTCCTAAGTCAAACACATACTTTTTCATTTCATTTGCCATGTAGCACAGCAATTCATTCACTGTAGCACGGCACTTACTGAGAATTCTAGTGCACACATTCAGAGGCATCCCATTTCACTTCAATAGGTGAGATAAATAAAGCCCTAAATGGCTTGGGCCCTGGATACTTGAAGGACCGCCTCCTTCCATATGAGCCTACCTGGCAGTTAAGGTCTAGCCAGGGGGCCTTTTTGAAAGAGCCATCTCTCAAGGAGGTAAGAGGGATGGCTTGTAGACAAAGGGCCTTTTCGGCAGCTGCCCCTAGACTATGGAATGCCCTCCTGACTGAGATTCGTCTGGCGCCGACACTGATGACATTTCGGTGCCAGGTCAAAACCTTCCTGTTCCAGAAGGCTTTTAATTAAAATATTAGCTGCGGGTCCGATGGCAAATTTATATATATTTTAATTGTATTTTAATCGTTCTGAATTTTTATTGTATTTTAAATGTTATAAGCCGCCCAGAGACCTTTGGGTAGTGTGGGTGGCATATAAATAAATAAATAAATAAATAAATAAATAAATAAATAAATAAATAAATAAATAAATAAATAAATAAATAAATAAATAAATAAATAAACCAGAAAAGGAGAATTCTAGCCCCAAGAGATTCAGAGACCACCCCCTCCTCAAGCTCCCATTTTCCTCAAAAAAATGAATATGTTGGCTGAAAGATTCTGAGAGTTGTGGTCCAAAAAGGTAACTTTTCCAAACTCTGCCTCATCTGTTTCCCTATTCACCATCTCTCTGTTCATATTAATTCCCCTGGAAGCCGATTTCTGAAATAATGATTCTACTTATAGAAGCAATATGCCCTTCAGATTAGCTGTCTAACATGAGCTTGCCTCAGTCCACATTTAGCAAATCAGCTTGCTATTGTTTTGTAGTCATTCAGTTTTGGGACCACACCAGTTGACTGAAAGGGTGACATGCTTGGAGGGATAACATTATCATAAGATGAGATATCAACCTGCCTCAAAATGTGATCTGGCCCTTAATAGTTTGTTTTAGTAGGAAACACCACAGCCTCAACCAAAGTGATATTTTTATTAGACCTATACCCACCAAATTGGGGGGGGGGGCTGCTGAAACAATGACAGATGGGACACAAAATAGTAGCATAGACAAGATTACATTTAAAAAGAAATGTTTGCACGCAAATATAAGATGATCGTTGGAAACAAATTGCCAGATAGAGTGATGGACTAGTGGGCTGAAGTTCCTACTCATTCATGGAAGCCCGAGGGATAGCAATGCCAAAACCACTCCTTAAATATCTCAAAATACCCTATAAACTCTATTCGGATTGCCAAAAATCAATTATGACTTGCCACCAGATAAAATTCACATGCACACACAGCTAGAAACTGCAGCTCTGTTCCAGAAGAGGGCAGCATTAAACCATATAAACAGAATCTGACATTTTGCCTCTGGATACACTTGATAACCTCCCTTTTTGTTTGTTTGTTTGGTTTGGTTTTTGAGATGCTGCCCATCAAGATACTACTGTAGTAAATAAGACATTTGCAATTCAACCCTATGCATAGTCACTCAGAAGAAGTATCATTAGATTGAGTGGGTGCCTTCTTAGAAATAAAACTGCACAGCACTGTAGGGTTTTTAAAAATCTTCAGTAAAATAAAACTAAGCAATACATTGATTGAATTTCCCACTGGAATTATTTTTGTGATTTCTTTCAAAATATTTGCATAATTTTATTGCTTCTTATTTCTTCTATCCTCATCTCCTCTTTGCAACATTAAGCATAATTTAAGAGGCCATACAAATTCCATACAAATGTCCCTTCTTGAGAATAGAAACTATTTCAGAAGTTTTACTTTTACTGTAGTGATGTGTATTTCTTTAAAAATTCTGGATTGTTTTATAACAACAATGTCAGGAATGAACCGCCTTAGAGGAGTCATCCCACTAGAGGAAGATGCCATAAATCTAATTCCCAGCTTCCACCACCCTTTAACTCTAGGTTGGGTGAGACCTAGAAGGTGTATGAGTGGGCAACTATGGGCAAGCTTCTAACCTTAGATTTCCAATTCTCCCTTATTTGGGCTTAAATACTCTTTAGCTGTATACTTTAAACCTTGCACACCAGCCTTACCAAGTAGGACACACAAGAAAAAAAAAAGATGCAAACATACCCGTCATGGCTAAGGCACTTTCTTTAGGTACTCGAACCCTTGCCCCCAAGAACCACACTTGGGTAAAATATAAAAGGTTTATCTAGAAAGAGTAAAGAGTTATAAAACAAAAGAAAAACAAAAAGATACAAATTGTACTGTTAAATGGCAAGCATCTAAGTGTTAAGTAAGCTCCTACAGTTCTTTCCCATAAAACAATTGAGTAATCTACTGCTAATGGTTCTATTACCATGCTATTGTATGTCACCATTGCAAAATCTAATCAGTCAAGGAAGGCTTTAACCTGTCACCTTCTTCTTCTCCCCCAACTTACCCACACCTAACCATCCTTTTTGTAACTTAAAATCAAAGTCTCTACTTCATGATGGCATCCAATCAGCATACAGTCCTTTGTTCACAAGTTCATGCCCCATTTGTAATTTTCCACTGTTCAGTCTCGTGTTCCCAGGCTTGCAAGCACTTAGAATGAAATTTATTTATTTTATTTTATTTATTTTATTTATATCCTGCCTATCTGGTCAGTTAAGACCACTCTAGGCGGCCTACAGCATAAAAATACACAATAAGTATATATATAAAACAGTTTTTACATAATAGAACACATTTCAACAAGATGGGGGCAAACAATGGGGGGGAGGAGAAAAAGGGGACATCAGGAATTGACTGAAGGGAAGGCCTGACGAAACATTCATGTTTTTAGTTGATTTTTAAAGATACCCAGCGAGGGAGCCACGCGAATCTCAGGAGGTCGGTTGTTCCAGGAGCGAGGAGCCACTGCCGAGAAGGCCCGATTTCTTGTCTTTTCCTTCCGGGCCTTCCTTGGCGTTAGGCTCCTCAGCCTCACCTCCTGGCTCGCACGAGTGACACGGGTAGATCTTGGTGGGAGGTAGGCGTTCCGCCAGGTATCGAGGCCCTAAACCATTTAGGGCTTTGTACGTAAGCATCAACACTTTGAAGTTGATGCAGAACCAGATGGGCAGCCAATGCAATGCGGCCAGAGTGGGTGAGATGTGTTGGTATTTTTTCACTCCACTAAGTAGTCTGGCCGCTGCATTCTGCACCACCTGGAGTTTCCGCAACAGCCTCAAAGGCAGCCCCACATAGAGCGCGTTACAGTGGTCTAATCTTGAGATTACGAGCACATGCACCAAGGTAGTGAGCGCCCCAACATCGAGATAGGACCGCAGCTGGGCTACCCACCTAAGATGAAAAAAGGCGGTACGGACCACTGACTCCACCTGAGTTTCCATAGTGAGCACCAGGTCTAGATGGATCCCCGAGCTGCGGACCCCATCCTTGACTGGAAGAGTCACCCCCCCCCAAAAGAGAGGGAGTTTTCCAGGCTCCCAATTGTGGGGGTGCCCACCCTCAGTACCTCATCTTGTCCGGGTTCAGCCTCAGCCCGTTCTCCTGCATCCATTGCAGAACAGCTCCCAGGCAACGCTGAAGGGACAGAACGGCATCTCCTGCAGTTGGTGAAAAGGAGATGTAGAGCTGAGTGTCATCAGCGTACTGATGACACAAGGCTCCACACCCCCTGATGACCCCAACCAGTGGCCTCATATAGATGTCGAACAGCATTGGGGAGATAATCGACCCCTGTGGAACCCCACAATTGAGACTCCACGGGGCCGAAACACTCTCCCCAAGCTGCACTCTCTGGGGCCGGTCCTCCAAGAAGGAACGGAGCCAGGCCAGTGCCAGGCCACCAATTCCCAGCTCAGAGAGCCTCCCCAGGAGGATACCGTGGTCAATGGTATCAAAGACCGCTGAGATGTCGAGAAGGACCAACAGAGACACTTTGCCCCTGTCAGGCTCCCTCAATAGGTCACCACACAGGGCGACCAATGCCGTTTCTGTACCATGGCGCGGCCTGAAGCCCGACTGAAACGGATCCAGAGCATCTGTTTCATCCAAGTGCGCTTGGACCTGGTCAGCCACCACCCTCTCGACCACCTTGCTTAAGAAAGAAACATTGGCGACAGGCCTATAGTTGCCAATTTCATCCGCCGTCAAACTGGGTTTCTTCCTAATGGGCCTAATGAGTGTCTCCTTGAGGAAATAATCAAGGAAAGACCCATTGATTATAACAGTGGCCCATTCCGTTGTTGTAGGCCTGGCTGCTTTGATTAGCCAGGCCGGGCAGCGGTCAAGGGAGGAGGTGGTGTCACGGCAGCGATCAAGCGCCCTGGCCACAGAATCAGGCGAAATGCAATGTTTATCAGTATTGAGATGTGACCTTGGTTCTCCTCCTCTGAATCGACACAAGACCTAGGTCCCAGACCAAAATGGAAACAACTGCTGCGGCATTCAACCTAAGTTATGCATTATTCATGAGTTGTATGTTAATGTGGTTGTGAAGCGGAGCTAAGGGAGGTGCTGAGAGGCGGAGCCTGGGAGAGAGGGAGTTCAGTCAGAGACAGAGAAGAGATGAGTTGGGGAGGTTGAGAAGAGAATGTGGTTAAGGACTGATTAGTCAGAGTGTAACCTGTATTAATTGATATAGAAGAGATTAAAGTAAAATACTGAAGCTTTGTGTAACTTTAAGAAGGTGCTTCAGAATTATTCCTGAAACAATTTGTAATCAATAAACCTGCTTGTGTTTAAAAGTTCAGTATTGGATGGACCTTAGTCTTTCATAAGAAAAATAAGTTGATAAAGAGATCAACTGATGGCAGCATGTTAAGGGTGTGTTGGGATAACTTTTTGAGCTCTGTGTTTGGTGAAACAAGCAGGGGCCATGGGGTAAACATCACAATTGGTGTCCAGCAGCGGGATACAAAATAATTCAGCAAAGCCAATGTTTGAAAGTGAATTTTCTGGAGTCGTGGGTATCTTTTAGTCAGAGGTCTGTGGTAAATAAGTGGGTGACCTGCTAGAGCTTTTGTGGAAAAGCTTAGTGGTGGGGCATATGAACCCAAATCTGGGGGGTACTAAAGATAGGGAACCAGCTCTAACGGGAAAATTCTTTTTTGTTTATCTCAGGATTTGAAAGACCCAGTGGCTAGCTTGAAATCCAAGATTCTGAGGGAACAGTGTTGGATAAAAGTGGAAGCCAGAGGTCAGAGTAGATTTTGTTCACTTGCCAAAAAGCCTGAAGAATCTTGTGCCCAAGTGGGGGCTAAACTGATTCAATGTTTGGACAAATGGATGGAACATGAAAATGTCACTTCTTTAGACCAAATGAAAAATGTCATTGGTTTAGAACAACTTTATTCCATTTTGTCTGGGGAATTGCATTATTTGGTCAAAGACAAAAATCCTAAAAGTGTATTACGGGTGTCCAAATATGCTGATTCTATTAGTGAGATCCTAAGTTTTCTGAGGTAAAATTTTACAGGAAGAACTGGGACAACAGTAAGAAACCCTTCAATAAAAATTACAACAGTAAACTGTAAACTGTCAGGGATATATGACCAGCTTAGTACCTTGCCTAAGTTGCCGGGGCCTAGGTGAGGTAGGCCTCACCTGAGGAAATGAATGAACCCTGAGGAAAAGTTTGACAGATCTCCTCAGTATGATCGAAGGACTTATAGACAGTGTTATAACTGCAGCAAGTTTGGCATATTCAATCAAATTGTATGAAGAACAATAAAAATAAAAATGGAAAATAGTCAGACCAAAAATAAAACCAGTGGAAGCCACTGAAGGAGGCTGTAACAATGGTTCTGTCTCCATGGCAACTAGCACAACTGAAAATTCTGATCTGCCACAAGCCAGTGTCATTCAGTGGTTTCTTATAAAGGCAGATAATATTCTACTACAGAACTCTGGAGAGAAAATTCGTATTAATGAGGCATCTTATGTTGGAGTTGTTGATTCCGGTTCTCACATAACCTTGTGTCATCCTGATGTGGTTCCTAAAGAACAAATACTTCCAAATCAAACTGTTACAATCAAGGGAATAAGTTCTACTCCAGTGGTTTTTCCTATGGCAAAAGCAAAGATAAACTATATAGACTGGGTTGGAATTTGGGATGTGCCAATTTCTGATCACAATTCAGCACCTTGATTGATTGGATTAGATCTCACTAAGCATGTGCAGACTGCTTTTGTAGTAACACATTTCCAGAGAGAACAGTTAACAACCTCTGAGAGAAAAATTGAATCCCTAACTTCTGAAAATAACCTGGAAGGCCCCAGTTTAAAAGAAAACTCTGATGTGGATGAAATGGCAGAAGTTATGGACTGCAAGGAGAACAAACCTATCAGTTCTGAAGGAAATCAACCCTGAGTGCTCACTGGAAGGACAGATCCTGAAGCTGAGGCTCCAGTACTTTGGCCATCTCATGAGAAGAAAAGAGTCCTTGGAAAAAACCTTGATGTTAGGAAGGTGTGATGGCAAGAGGAGAAGGGGACGACCGAGGATGAGATGGTTGGACAGTGTCACCAAAGCAACCAACATGAACCTGACACAACTCCGGGAGGCAGTAGAAGACAGGAGGGCCTGGCGTGCTCTGGTCCATGGGGTCACGAAGAGTCGGACACGACTAAACGACTGAACACACACATATTTATGAAAAATCCTAATAATTCATCATTTGATAAGGAAAACAAGGAGGATACCACCCTTACGCAGTTCTTTGAGAAAGCTGAGGGAACTCCCTTTTCATTAACGCCTGAATGCCCAGAGAGATTTATAATAGAAAATAATTTGTTATATAGAGAAGTTTAATTAGCGCCTCAGAGGGGTGGAGATGGAATCCTCAAACAACTTATTGTACCTGAAAAATATAGAGGTGAGATCTTAAGCAAGGTGCATAGTGATGCTTTTGGAACTCACATGGGAATATCACATGCCAAACAAAGAGTTGCAATGAACTTTTACTGGCCAGGAATGGGTCAACAAGTTAAGCAGTTTTGTCAGACATGTGATATGTGCCAAATGATTGGTACTGGGGGTGACAAGACAAAGGTTAAACTATGCTCATTGCCAGGGATCTCGACCCCCTGCCAATGTGGTGTCTGCTAAAATCTTTAGTAATACCAGAGCAAATCTTGGGGGAGTGCTCAAGAAAAGAAGAGGGGCTGGTCTGATGAAAAGGCCCAGGAAAGAGCATTCTGTCCTGAAGACAAAGTAGTGGGGCTGAGACCCATAGATGGGAGTAAACTGCTGTTGGCAAGGTCAAAACCTGTGGATTAGTTGCCGTAGCACTGGAGGGCTAAGGATTCTAGTCGCTCTGCAGCTGCAAAAGCACTTAAAACCTTGCAAGGCAAACCCCTACCTGAGAAACGAGAGATTAAAGGAATAGAACCAGGTGTTGAAAATATCAATACATCTGACATAAGCCAAGTGTTTGAGATGGCACCTAAAAGAAACTCGCCTGAGAATCTTGAAGTGACCTGTGATAGTGGTCCCCCACATATGGAGAACTTTGCAACAAAAGTACCTGTGGGTGAATTTGTTGGTGAGGGGGAAGGTGTAATCTATAAGATTTCAATGAAGAACACAGCCATAGCTGTGCTGGAAGAGTGGAAGAAACTGCCTAACTTTCCTACAGCTGAGAAAACTAAGCCACTATTCAGAAAAAGGACAGGCTTAACCTGGAAGAGGTGAGCCGAAGACATCCAGTGGATGACAGAGTACCCGATGACTGTCAATCATCAGAAGAGAGCACGGATTTCAAGACCTGGCCTTGTTGCACTGGACTTCAACCAGGAATTCATCGTGTACATGGATATGTCAAGTGTGGGTTTGATAGCCATGCTGTGCCAGGCAGATGACAGGAGTTTACACCCAGTGACTCTGACCAGCAGGAGATTACGAACTGGTGAGAGACATGTGTCTGCCATCAAGAGGGCATGCCTATCAATTGTTTGGATGCTGCAAAGACTGAAACCCTACATTGGGAAGGAAATTTGTCCTTTGCACCAACCATTTCCCTCTGGTGTGGCTACAGAGTATGGAATCCACTAACAGTAAGCTTGCAAAATGGACATGGAATCTGCAAGACTTTGTAATCCGCAGCATAAAAGGGACTCAGAGCGTGGATGCTGATACCTTGTCTCAAAGGCCAAATGACTAATGGGTGGATAAACCAAGTTTGTAATGTTTCATTAAATGTTTTGTTTATGTAAGAGTTATGAAATATGATTAAAATGCAAAGTTTGGAGGCTGATGAACTGAGAGGTGTAGAATTATGGTAAAAATAATGGTGAGTAGCTTTATTGATGTGGAGGTAATGTTTGTATTGATGTAAGTAATGCAAGAGGTTGGTATGTCTTTATTGATGCAAAGGTGATGTAATTCAATGGGTATTAATGTGGTTAATGCAAATGTTTTAACTATATTGATTGTTTTGAATGTTAAAACGGTAAGTTTGATTTGATAAACATAATAATAGACAGAAAATGGTATTATAAGGTATGCATAAGTATTCGTAAGTTATTGTTATACTCGCACGTATTTAGGTGGTTGTTTATGAGGGCAAACTGCTATGTTTCCTCTTCTAAACAAATATATTTAAGGGGGGAGGAATGTTGCGTTCACCCTAAGATATGCATTATTCATGAGTTGTATGTTAATGTGGTTGTGAGGTGGGCCAAGGGAGGTGCTGAGAGGCGGAGCCTGGGAGAGGAGGAGTTCAGTCAGAGACAGAGAAGAGAGGAGTTTGGGGGGTTTGAGGAGAGAATGTGGTTAAAGAGTGATTAGTCAGATTGTGACCTGTATTAATTGATATAGAAGAGAGTGAAGTAAAATAGTGAAGCTTTGTGTAAATTTAAGAAGGTCCTTAAGAATCATTCCTGAAACACCTTATCATCAATAAACCTGATTCTGTTTAGAAGTTCAGTACTGGATGGACCTTAATCTTTCATAAGAAAATTAAGTTGATAAAGAAATCAACTGCTGGCAGCATGTTAAAGGGTGTATTGGGATACCTTTGTGAGCTCTGTGTTTGGTGAAACAAGCAGGGGCCATGGGGTAAACATCACAATTGGTGTGCAGCAATTGGTGTTCGTTCCTATTGGAACGGATTAGCCGGCTTTCAATGCATTTCAATGGGAAAGCGCATTTTGAATAGCGAAGAAATCCAATAGTGATGTTTTTTGCGGAACGGATTAACATTGCTATTGGAGGCACCACTGTACTACAAAATCCATATCCTCACAAACAATATCAGAATCTAATTATCAGCTCTAGTACTAATATATTCCTAGATAATTGTGTAATGTGTCCAAACTTATATCATTCTGCACTCAACTGGAATTGTCTCCTGGCAGATCTTTGCAAGCAGATCTAAATGGGTGTAGTCGTTAATGTTTTCAAATTTCTAAACACCATGATCAATATGACCAATATCCTGAAAGACTTTTTCTCTTGAGTAGTTGGTTGTATAGCAATTGCTATATCTTCAGTATGTTATGGTCAATAAGGTAAAGGTTCCCCTTGACAATTTTTGTCCAGTCGTGTCCGACTCTAGGGGGCGGCGCTCATCCCGCTCTTCAAGCCATAGAGCCAGCGTTTGTCTGAAGACAATCTTTCCGTGGTCACATGGCCAGTGTGATTTAGACACGGAACGCTGTTTACCTTCCCACCGAGATGGTACCTATTTATCTACTTGCATTTGCATGCTTTCGAACCGCTAGGTTGGCGGGAGCTGGGACAAGCAACGGGCGCTCACTCCGTCGCGTGGATTCGATCTTACGACTGCTTGGTCTTCTGACCCTGCAGCACAGGCTTCTGCGGTTTAGCCCACAGCGCCACCACGTCCCCGTTATGGTCAATAGCTCAGTACATTTCTGTTGAATATAATCTGCACGGCTGCCATATGCTATATTTCCCAGTATTTCATGTTACTTTCCATTTTTAACAGAAAATCATGAAAAATAATAACAATGCAAATAAATTAAGTCAACCACAAATTAATGTGATTAATTTATTTTTTCCACATTTGCTATTAATTAATTATGTACTATCTAACATTTCTATCCTAGTGCATGTTTGAAGGTCTGAGGGCAGAGTACAGGGAATAAAAACAACTTTATTTTTAAAACAGGCTGAAATATTTCAAAATAATAACAATAACAGAAACTAAATCAATAGGCCAAAAGATTTAGCAATGCCATGATCATTATACTATTTATTAAAATTACTACTTCCCTTTCACAGTGCCTTCCTAGCTCTGAAAAAGGCATATAACACCTAGATTGAGCTACTGACTCCTAGAACTCTGTGCTAAGAGGCTGCAGATTCTGTATATTCAGTAGTCTAAACAGAATGAAGATAATCAATAACCCTAAGAGCTTAACCAATAATGTGTACAGTGAGAGCCTATCATCATTTCAATTATAGTGTGTCACAAGAAGAGTACACAAAGTCAAAGTACATTTACAGCTGCCTATTACATTTAGTCAGATCACTTATCTTGATCTTCATGCCCAATCTTGGCAAAGCCTGGCCAACAGTCTCAGAGGACGAGATGCAGCACGAAGGAAGGCACTCTTGTGTAGACACCTGTAGAGCAGCAATTGGCCTTGGGTTTCTGATGCATTCAGTGGTTGGTAGATCCCTATACTAGAGATGGGGACGAATATAAAAACGGATCGCTTTTTCTGAGGAATATAGCAGATTTGTTAAATATTCATCGATCTGTATTTGTGGGTTCCAGAGACCTCCACTAATACGAAGGGATGAATATTTATCCATTTTTATTTGTCCTTCATATTATTATTATTTTTTTAAAAAACACCATTATGCCTACCGGCCGCCAATCAACTAATCAGCGACAGAAAGGCAGCCATCACCCCACACAGTCACCCAATATCACAGCCTACCCCCACTCCCTTCCTTTCCCTACCTTAGGCCCCACCCCTACCAACACTCTCTTACCTTAATCGCTGCTGCCGAGGTCCTCTGGCCTCAGAGCTACACATGTAAAAATGGAGACTAGCTGCCCTTCGCAAAGATGGTGGCTGCAGCTTCATTTACGGTAGGGAAACTGCAGCTGACATCTTTGCAAAGGGCAGCCTGGATTCCCTTAGTGTGCCTTAAGGGAATCCAGGCTGCCCTTTGCAAAGACGGCAGATGCATCTTCCCTACCCTAAACGAAGCCACAGCCACCATCTTTGCAAGGGGCAGCCAGTCTTCCTTTTTATACGCTGTGGCTGCAAAGGCCTGATGGAGACCTTGGCAGCAGCTATTAAGGTAAGGGGGTGTCGGTGGGAGTGGGGTGGGGGCTATGGTAGGGAAAGGAAGGGGTGTGGGGTTAGGCTTTTGGGGTGGCTCACTGTGAGAGGGGCAGCTGCCTATCGGCTTCTGATCAGCTGATCAGCGGCCGGTAGGCAGAATGGGCTTCTCTGCCATGTGGTAAACTCTCCTGGGGGGGTAAACCCAATTTGTGGGTGAATAACATGGATGTCTGATATCCAATCTTCACCAAAGTTGGCATGCATGTTGGTGAAAGACATCTCTGAGTACCTGGGGGGAGCTTTCCTGGGGGGTTCCCCTTCGTGACTATATACCTCACGGGTCTGTGATCCAATGTCTACCAAACTTTCAGGAGTTGTAGAAAAGCATCTGAGGACACTTCCCTGCAAATTTGGTGACTCTAGGTGGTTGGGGGCCAGTGTTATAGCCATTTAAATTTCAGACAAATCAACAGATTGATTCATCAATTCATTGAAGAATATTTGTATATTCATATTCATTGATCCATTAACCTTGATGAATAATGGGTCAAAATGAATCGCTATTTTTTTTTGTCCCCACCTCTACCCTATACCAATGTACACATACACAGAATCTCCCTTTATAGTAGGAATTCCATCTATAAGACAACAGGGTGTTACTCAATAAATTTATGTTTCAAATCTAGTGATGCTGAATTCAGCGAGATCACTAGTCTGGAAACGAACTTCATCCAAGTACTCAAATGTAAAAACACAAGCATACAAGCTGCTTATTATATTTGCATATTGGTCCACAAAAGTCCACTATAGCAATACATATATTAAAAACAGGTTTAGAGGTCCTGTATTTGAACAGCAAAAGTTAACTGATTTTCTTGTTTGAAGCAGTCACCTACATGGGTGATAGATGTTGCTCAGCATTGTAGGGTTCTTGAAAGAGTAAAATCAGGTATAGGACCTGTGCATGTTGCCTTGAAGAAAAAAGGGGGATGCACAGAAGCAGGCTACAGGGCTGAAGACTATTGTTCTGCAAAGAAGCATGAAGCTGTCTTGGCGACTATACGTAGAAATTTCATAAGCCAATGTCTGAGATGTCTACAAAGGGTAAATGTGACTTATGGTTTCCTCCCATTGTTAATACCAACTAAGCTAGACCTACTGAATGACTGGTACTCATCAACATATATCTAACGGGTCTGTTGATTCAATGGGACTACTTTAGTTGGGGCTGACTACTATATTTAGCCCTCTATTGCCTAAGAAGCTGGCTGGAGAGCTCAGTGAGTTGGAAAAATTGGGATGGGCGTTATGGAGTCACCATAATTTGGAAGCTACTTGATGGCACGCTTCTTCTTCTTCTTCTCATTATTACCACCCCAGAGGCAGGATTGAGGCTACATAGACTTAGGTGTTTTGGCGTTTCAACAAAAGTGATCCTTCAACAAGATGGTTCTGGACTGGACGAGTCATGGTTCATCATGCACTCAAATAGCCTCCTCTATATGTTAAAGAGCATTGATTGATTGCTGTGGGCCTTGACAACAAAAAACCCATGGGGTTGAAGTAACATCCCCAAGTCGGACTGTCTGGACACATCCACCAAGAAAGGACCAGAGCCAGTTGAGCTTCCAATCCCCAAACTCAGTAGCTTGTCGAAGAAGATATAATGGCCAATGGTATCAATGGCTACTGAGAGATCAAGGAGAACCAACAAGGTGATACTCCCCCAACTAGCCTCCCTTAACAGGTCATTGAGTAGAGTAATCAGAACTGCAGGAGTCCCATGGCCTGGCCTAAACCCTGATTGAAATGGACCCAGACTACCAGTTTCTTCCAAGAATGCCTACAGCTGATTCACTATGACCCTCTCTACCAGCTCCCTCATAAACAGAATATTAGCAACAGGTCTATAGTTATTAACATCATCTGTCACTAAGATAGGTTTTTTTTTCCCAGAATGGGCTGAACTATTGTTTCTTTCAGGCAGGAGGTACTCATATTGCAATGATAAATTTATAATCTTGGTGGCCCATTCTACCGTTATTTCCCTGGAAGATTTCAGGAGCCAGGAGAGACAATGGGTCCAATAAAGAGGATGTGGCTTTGCAGTGTGTAAGTGCCTTGTCCACATAATCAGGCAATGCAGATTGAAACTGATCCAGCAAAACTGGACAGGAAAAGTACACTGTACATCTCTGGACGATCTACTTCTTCACTAACAGAGTCAAGATGGCCTCAATCTTTGATTGAAAATGTGCTGCAGATCTATTAATGATGGTAATATCCTATTGAGAAACATTAGACTGCTCATAACTTGTGAGGTCTCAAACCACTCAAAAAGTGTTGTTTGTTGATATGATGCCTCGCTAATGAGCAAGGTGTAATAAACTCTCCTAGCCAATTGAATGACGTTGCAATATTTAATGGACATTCTTCTTATTGCAGCCAGGTTTCCATCTGAGGGAGCTTTAACTATTAATATTATATTCCTGAATGGAAAACACATTGCGCTATAATTCATTATGGCTGTTTATGCACTGCAGTTACAACAAAGAAAGAGGCTTCCCTCTATCCCAGTTGGGACTTGGGAACAGCACTTCCTGGCCATCTTTTTGGATAGCTGCAAGTACACAGTGCCAATTGCTATGCTTCTATTGGATAACCTCCTGGAACGGCCCCCAATCACAATCAGTGAAATAAAAAAGCTCATAGGCCTCCTTAGAACCGGAAAGGCACTGGATCCTAATGCCATTCCTCCGGAACAGCTTAAAGCTGATCCCGACTGGTGGGCGCCCATTCTCGCTGCTTTATTTACATCTGTTAACTGTTCTGGTATCATACCCAAAGCATGGACACAGGCCATAGTGATGCCCATTCATAAGAAGGGAGATAAGAAATCTCCTGCTAATTATAGACCAATAAGTCTTCTTTCCATCATCAGGAAGTTGTATGCCAGCCATCTTTTACAGAAATTACAAGACTGGCTTCTAGATCAAGACATTCTGGGTCCTGAACAAGCAGGATTTAAGGCATGAAAGTCTACATTAGACCATTGCATGATCCTTTCACATCTCATTTCCATATATGCTTCACCGAGTAGCTCGCGCCTTTTTGCAGCCTTCTTAGATCTAAAAGGAGCCTTTGACTGTTGATAGAGAAATCTTGTGGTTTAAGCTCTCTAGGCTGGATATTGGAAGCTCCTTTTTCTGATCCAAAAACTCCATGCAGGCTCTACCTCTTGTATAAAAACCTCAACACAGGGGGCTCTTTCCAGTCAGATTTTTTCTAACAGAGGAGTGAAGCAAGGCTGTACAGTGAGGTCTCAACCTATCGAATTAATCCATATTGGAACGGAGTCCATAGGTCGAAAAGTCCGTAGGTCAAAAATGCATTTCCCATAGGAATGCATTGAAAACCAATTAATCCATACCCAGCCCAAGAACCACCACCACCCCACACACACACATACAGTAAGCCCTGAAAGCCCAAAGCCAACAGCGGGCACAGAGCAGTTTTCAGCTTCCAAAGCCAAGCCCCGAGTGAGGGGAGGCGGGAAGCCGCTCTGCGCCTGGTTGGCTTTGGGCTTTCAGGGCTTAGAAAACTGGACTCAATGGCCACTTGTCTCCTGTCCCCAGTGTGGAAATTCATAAATCCCAGCTGTGCTGCAGATTTTTAATGCCAAATCTGTAGCACAGCTTCTTTATGGTTTCCCCATTTGGATGGCTGCTTCTCACAGCTCTATAGAAAGGGTCCAATCAATATTTCTGTATAAAATCTTTGACCTGCCTCGCTGTGTTTCTTAGCTAACCATATTCCTTGAAGCTGGCCAGTATAGGCTTGTGCCCTGGTTTGGCTCAGATTTTTCAAATATTGGGTCAGAATCTGTTTTGTTTTCTTCAGCCCAGGACATCCTGTTTCAAGCACTGCTCTCTAGCAATGTATTCCCAAAGGGTCCAGCCCCATTCATCATGAAAACCAGGACTCTTGGGCTGTCACCAGATCTGTTAGGCTCAATATCCACAATCAAAAATAGTTTTGGATATCCTGCATAGTGATGCATGAAAGATTTGCTCTCCACTATTCTTCCAGCTTCCCCTCTCCCATGTCAGGAGACCAGATTATTTTTATCTTTTAGATTAGTGGTCCCCAACCTTGGGCCTCCAGATGTTCTTGGACTGCAACTCCCAGAAGCCTTCACCGCCACCTCTGCTGGCCAGGATTTATGGGAGTTGAAGTCCAAGAACATCTGGAGGCCCAAGGTTGGGGACCACTGTTTTAGATCATTCCCAGGACTGCTGGGCATTCACCCTTGCTAGGTGCAACGTTATACCTTCCAACTTGGTTCAGAGCAGATTTAGGGGATTACCGATAGAGCTGAGAGTGTGCCCTTGTGGCCACGGAGCAGTTGAATAATTGCAGCACATGCTGTTCTATTGTATGTGATATCAGGATATCCGCCTGCAATACCTGAGCCCCTTCCCTTTTTCCCACTCTGGCTGGGGTGACCTGGATAAAATCTGGCACCTGCTGAGTGGTACTAATAAGGAACTCACCCAGACAACAGCCAGATATATCCATTCCGTCATGCAGAGGTGTCGCATCATGTTGTCACACACCATTGAGTCCTAACGTCATCTGGGTATCCCCTGGCATATATGGCATATATGTTTTTTTTCTTCTTCTGTAATATTTTGTCATATTTCATTCTCTCGTACTGTATGCCAATAAAGGTTCTAAGAAATTTATTTATTCAATTTATTTATTTTTTCAATTTATATGCCGCCCAAACTACCCAGAGGTCTCTGGGCGGCCAGATATTACCCTAAATGATGCAACACTTTTTAAGATATAAAGCAATATCCATGCTACGTTGATGCATTGCTGCAGTGCTATGTCAGCTACTAAATTAAATAAGAAAAAAAATTCCTGGCTCACAGAATGAAAGAAAGGACAAAAAGCAGGGAAAGGAGTGGAGAGACGGTGTCAATAATCAAACAGGGAAGAAATAGAAGGATTGCTCAAGTGAGAGATAAAATAGATTGCACCAAAGATGAGAGCCTTTTAAACATGAGCTGAATGGCTCCAAATTCCCCCATTTAGTCACCCCCATAATTATCCATAAGTGAATATCAACAATATGGTAAAAGTTCCCTATACCACACCAAAGGAGCATTAGCTGCTATGCACATTAGCAGCAGGATTCAGTCATTCCCAAATCAATCATCATTATCATCGTGTGCCATCAAGTCAGTTCTGACTTATGGCCACCCTTTTCAGGGTGTCTCATGTAGAGAAAACTCAGAAGTGGTTCACCATCCCCTTCTTCTTTCCCAGAAATACACAAGCTAGCTCTTTTCCTAGGAAGCACAGTGGGGAATCAAACTTCTAGTCTCTGGCTCTGCAGCCAGATACCTAATCCCCCTGGCCTGAGCTATTTAATGTTAATGATTACATTCTTGAAATACTATAATACTGAGAACCAAAAGTAGCATGTCATTGATTAATGAAGTTCAAAATCGGTGGTATTTTATTCTTGGCTAGAATACTGTAAATTCTTTTTCTTTACTGAAAATGCCTTGATTTGTAAGATAATCCCACGCATGGTTGTGCTCTTAGGATTGTCTCTTTAAGAAATAATTGGGCCTCATTCTGGCTCTGGCACAGACCAGCTCAAACTTAATTTGTGTACGTTAACACTGCTGCATGCACACTCGCAAATTTATTTTGTTGTTGTTCGCATCTACCCATTTCTTTGCAGAGAGTTTTGTAGCAAGCCTTGTACAGTATACACAAGTATACCAGTAAAAATATAAGGCATCATACTTTAAAAGATGCTGTTGTTAATCATACTTTTGAAACCACATCTGAGCAATTTGGTTTAAAGTATTCTTAATGACTGCTGGAAAGCAGTCAGCTTTTGAGAATTTCTCCTTTGAATCTTCTGGACCTGGTCTTCCATGGCCCTTGATCTACCAGTTGATGATGCTTAGAAATTAGCTTTATGTGCACCAAGAACTCCATGCATAATACTAGCTTAAGGAAACTGGCCAAATGGAAAAGCAGAAGTGGACCCCTTGTTGAATGAAAAGGTTTTCTTTGTTATGATGTGAAAATGTCAAGATACCCGGTCCTAGACCACTAATTCCAACTTCCCTCCTTGAACCTCCTTTAGTCTAGAGACAGATTCAGCACATCAATACCTTCTCATCTCCCATTTTTAAGTCACAAGAAGATCAAGCTGTTAACCTGGCTCAAAATGAAAATAAGGCCTTACCTTTGTGCCTTTGTACACAAAAGATAAGAGTTATTGAAGTTAAGCTCCATATCACCATGAGAAACTGCAAATTCTTTGCCATAAAGACTAAGGTTGAGCCTTTTGTGTTTAACAAAAAACAAGCAAAAAATAATCTCACATGCTCTTTCATGTTTTCATATTTTTAAAAATGTTTTTGTTTTCTTTTGCTGATTCATGAAAGACAGCCTCTAAAACACAAATGATTTTTATTAATAAAAGATGGGTACATGGAAGTTTCATGTTTTTTTTTGTTCCCTTTTCCATGTAACCTTTCTGTCACCTTTTGTATGTCAATTCACTTGATAAACATTTCATCCAATAGCATCATGACCAGCATGGACTATCAACAGCCAACCAGAACATCTGAGCTGGGGAGTAGACAACTTATCAGAATAGCAAATGTCTTTAGTCATGGCATACAGTGTGTTGTTTTCTTTGCATTGAAGATCACTCAGTCAAAAGTCTATCTAGAATATTTTGAACCCAACCATAGGAGTGTAGGTTTCCCAGTTACCATATGAATTCAACTATTTCTCTGTAATCAATGGGAATTAGAATACAAGCTTTTTGAAAAGCATCTTTTCCACATGACATGTCAACATAGCAAACTACTTTGCAAACAAGAGGACTTTCAAAATCAGTTTGAAAGTAAAGCAGAATAAGCTGAAAGAAGTCTGAAGTCCTGCTTTGTGTGCATTGATGGGGAATGCCTGACCCTTCAGAAATTAGATTGCAAAACGTATTATTTGTGACTAGGAAAGGGCCTTTCACACTTGAACAAAAGACCCAAAGCGCCAAAAGACTCCCTTTCTTGTAATTTGTGTTCTTTTGTTGATTGCTGAAAGAGTCTCTTAAAGATGAATGATTCACGTATCTGGGAAGATTCTCAGTCATCCAGGTGTGGTGTTATCTGGAAGTTGAATCATAGCAACTGGACTTCCTTCTTGTTAAGTTCAAATGTTTTGCTACTCCTCCAAGCAGTTTCTTCATTCTGAAGAAGCTGCTTGGATGAAGAGTCTGAAGAAGTTGCTTGGATGAGTAGCAAAATATTTCAGCCTAACAAGAAAGAAGTGCAGTTGCCATGACTCAACTTGCAGATGAATTATTTAGGTTTACAAAAGAGAGGCAAACTAAAATGTCATGTTTATTTCATGTTTTCTCTGGAATCCTTTGTCTGATAAATTGCCTGATAATTTTTTCATCCAAATAATATTAGCATGAGGAGTGTGAGCAACCAATGAGAATATCTGTGGTGAGAGTTGAAACTTTCAATTTGAAAAGAAAATGGAAGGCAGTGAAGACTATTCTTTTTGCTTCATTTATGCTTTGTGGGTGGGATTATTTTGCAATGAGTCTCAATGCCCTCCATCTTGGATTGCTGACTTCCTGCCTCCATCTTGGATCTTTTTCTTTTTGGACTTTTTTTTTCTTGATTTGGTTTTCCCCGCCTCCTTTTGGGGTGTATTTCTGTGCTGCTAGGCAGACTGCCTTTACTAGCATGACTCCTTGGGGTTATTTTTTGGAATTCCAACTCTATTTGGGGGAAATTCCTCCCTCTTTTTTCCATTCCCCCCCCCTTCCTTTCTTTCTTATTTTTTTGTCCTTTCCTTCCTTAGATTATTTTGCTACTGCCTGGTCCTGGCCTGCCTGCTGCTACCTGCTAGATGCAAACAAGAGGAAAAAAGGCATGAAGTACAAAGTGTAGTAGCTTTGGTTCAGTGAGCTTTGACTGTATTTTTGGTCTGATTTCTTTGCTTGCTTTTCTTCATTTTGGAGAGACAAGACTAAAGATTTGTCTAGCTTTTGTTGCTTTCCCCTCTGTGTGTGTGGGTTTGCATGCACACACACTTCCCGTTTGATTTTTAATCATTTTTATTTGGTTAATTTATTATACATTTGTTCTGTTAAAGATGAATATTTTGGTGGAATTTTTTTTCATTATCTTTCTTTTGCATCTACTGTTGCTTGCTTTTGGAGTAGATTGATTCTCTGCTGTTTTGCCTCAGCTTTTTGGAAGTAGTTTTGAAGGGTTCTTTAAGACTTTTGGAATGCAAAGGAACATGAGTGGTGAAAGACACTGAAAGAGGTTCTCCCATGTAAAATGAAAAAACCACTGCACAAATAATATGAAAACAGAAGAGACAAACACCAAAATAAAAATATTTTTGCCATGAACATCCTTGCTAGGTTCCTCTTCATGTCATATTCCAGACCCACATTACAGTTTAAAAAACCTATGCATATTTAAACATGCTTCAGTGGCACTTATTCCTGGGACACAAGGTTATAGTCCTAATGTTCAAATATTGTACTTCACACTTACCTGAAAGTTCCACACAGCATACTTTAATTCTGCTTAGGAAAATCTATTTGGGTCTTCCAGACCACATTTCTGGATATGCAGGAGGCTTCAGGGTAAAGATAAGCAGAATTCTGTGTGAATGATACTTGATTGCATCTTTTTTTCTCCTAGCAAGAACATACTCCAGTTTGATATGACAACACCATCACAGGTGCAGTTTAAGGAAAGGCATCTGGCTTATGCCTTTAAAAAAATATACTTTGGTACAGACCAATGACAGGTACTCTGTCCAAGAAAAACTAAGTCAAAGCCAAGCCAAGCCATGTACTTACATATTAAAATTGTCATATTTTTTGGTATTTTTCCCTTAAACTACAACATAAACACAAATATGAAATACATAAACCAAAATACAAATCGACTGTGCTCCCCACCACAGTAGTCGAGACCTCTTGCAGTGATCCTCTTCTTCCTCTATCTTTCTTCTTCTTCTTCCTTTATTGTCCTCTTCTCCAGAACTGCACTGATTCTCAATTAGGAGCTTTCCCTTTTCCTCTTGTTAGCACATATTTAAGAAATCTGCCCAATATATCATAGAAATTATTCTTTTTCATCTCTCCTTTCTTAACCTTTAAGTTACAAGTTAACTTATCATTTATAGCAATGTTCCATATTTCATTATACCATTCTTCCATTTGAAATGCAGACTTTGATTTCCAATTCCTAGCTATTATTAATCTGGCTGCTGTTAATAAATTGGTAGTACTTTCTCTAGTCATCTTATCATATTCCGCATTCTCAAATATTGATAACAAAGCTATCTCAGGATTAAAGCCACTGATGTGCCACTACAGTTATTATACTGTTCCTCAGCCCTGACCAGGTTGACCCAAATTTCATTCCTAGTTTTCATAAGATAAGTACCCCTCCACTTGCAGAGCATTTCAGGGAGCTCTAGAACTGGTTTTCCACATGTGTAATTTTCTTCAAAAGTGCTATGCAAGAAGTGCCAAGATTCAGTCCCTTCTCCCTGCCCTTTGCCACACACAAAATAGAGAAAGTGAAGTGGTGGAACTTCTGGTTCTCAGCCCCCTTCAGAAGTTTTGGACTTCGGTAAATTAATCTCTGGATTGTCACAAGTAGCTCAAGAACTACAGGAGACCTCATTAGGTATTGCAGTCAAGAAGTAACGTTGACAGATGTTTAGTTAGTGCTCAGGAGATAGTGTGTTCCTGAGAGAGGGTAGATTATTTCAGAGCATGACGTAATGCAGGCTGTTATCATAATCCAGAATGTACAGACATACAGTGCATATTTGTTAAGCAAACACCCAGTATTTTTCAAAGTAGAAGCAAAATACTGTAAAGAGTACTGCAAACCAAATAGGTAACTATTGTGGCGTGCTTTGTCCTTGGTGTATATTTTGGGGGGTTCTAAGCACTTTAAGTTCGGGACTCTGCTTCAGTGGAATAAATGAAGAGTTGTACTAAAGTGAGAGATCTAGAAAGTGAAATGGAGAATAAGTTTAAAGTTCTTGAAATAGTTGTTCTTATATATTCTGCATAGTTCTTGCTGTGTTTGCCCTAAAGCAAAGTTTCATGCTTATCTGTTATTAAATAAATCTTGAATACATGAACATCAAACATACCGCATTTTTCGCTCCATAAGACACACCTCTCCATAAGACGCACCAAATTTTTAGGAGAAGAAAACAGGAAAAAAATAATCTGTTTTCTTTTCCTAAAAATTGGTGCGCCTTATGGAGAAGTCCATCTTATGGAACACACCCTAGGACCCTTTGGAGGCTCCCCCAGCTCCCCCCCGGAGGCCAGAGGGGGCAAAATCACCACCTTCTGGGACTCTTCTGAAGCTTCCCAAGCCTCAAAAGAGTCCAACAAGGTGGTGGTTTTGCCCCCTCTGACCCCGGGGGGGCAGGGTGTCTCTAAAGGGACCTAGGGTGTGTTCCAGGATCCTTTAGGGCAGGGGTCTCAAACTGTGGCCCTCCAGATGTTCTTGGACTTCAAATCCCAGAAATCCTGGCCAGCAGAGGTGGTGCTGAAGGCTTCTGGGAGCTGTAGGCTAAGAACATCTGGAGGGCCACAGTTTGAGACCCCTGCTTTAGGGACTCACCCTGCCACCCCAGGGGGTCAGAGGGTGCGAAATCGCTACCTTCTGGGACTCTTCTGAGGCTTCCCAAGCCTCAAAAGAGTCCTAGAAGCTGGTGATTTCACCCGCACTGACCCCGTAGGGGGTGGGGGGAGAGGCACAAGGTCCTGGAAGGCTCACTCGGACCGTTGTGCCGCTTCCCCCACCCCCCATGGGGCCAGCGGGGGCGAAATTGCCAGCTTCTAGGACCTTTTCTGAGGCTTGAAAGGCTCAGAAAAGGTCCTAGAAGCTGGTGATTTCGCCCGCGCTGGCCCCATGGGGGTGGGGGGAGTGGCGCAAGGGTCCGAGTAAGCCTTCCCAGACCCTTGCGATGCTCCCCCACCTGGAAGCTGGCGATTTCGCCCATGCTGGCCCCGTGGGGGTGGGGGGAGCGGCGCAAGGGTCCGGGAAGGCTCACTCAGACCCTTGCGACACTCCCCCCCACAGGGCCAGTGGGGGTGAAATCGCCGCCTTCGCTCCATAAGACGCACAGACTCCCCCCCCCCCGCATTTTTTGGGGGGGAAGTGCGTCTTATGGAGCAAAAAATACGATATTTCTGATATGTTACTCTCAGTTCTGTTTCTTATACCTTTGTGGTATAATCCCCTTCTAAACTGAATAGTCATCTCTTTTAGTCTGCCACACCTCTGCTTGGAGCACTCCCTCTAGTTTTTCATGATGTCCTGGTTTAATGCTAACCTGTGGTTCAGTATTAAATTTATGAGCCCCAGGCTTGTGCATATGGTCTTCCTCCCTGATCCTCTGACACAGTTGCAAGGAGGCGATTATATGATTTTACTTCTGTTTTTAAGCTGTTAAACATACTGTTGCTTCTCAATCCAAGTAATGTCTGTTTTAACAGTTTTGCTGCATAAACAAGTCAAAATGGCTTGTTTTGCAAATCATTATTAAAGTGAACCATAGTATGTTGAGTCTAGACACAAATACTGTCTTTTAATGATGTAAGCCACCTTGGATCCTTTTTAAGGAGAGAGGTGGGGTAAAAATATTTTAAGTAAATAAATAAATAAAATCTTTTTCACATATGGGGGTCATTTACTTCTTTAAATATTAGTTTCCAAAATCTTTGTACTTTTTTGCATTCCCACCACATATGAAATTATGTACCAATTTCCTTCTCACATTTCCAACAGACATTCAGATAACTAGCATTAATTTTATTCAATTTTGTCAATGGCAGGGGAGATACCTTGATCATACTAAAATGGTCATAAATGTTTGTTTGCAAATATCTTAATTTTGTTAAATTTGCAAATACATTAATTTAGAGTGTTACATCATGACACTTTAAGCCTAGTATTTTCAAGATGCAATTACCCGGCATATTTTGTCCAGTTCTCACTCTTGGATGGTTTCAGCTTGCTTCATTTTTCTCTGTTGCCAGCCAAGAGATTACAAAACACAAGGAAAAACAACCGTATATTTTTTAAAAAGTTAATATGGAAGGCATGTTAAATTGAAACATATGGGGTTACAGACACACACAAAACCCCAAAAGTCTCCTATAATCTAAACTTGCGGCATCACCAGTGACAATTAAAAACAAACAAACTAGGTAGTGAAAAGAGCAGAGCATTGTGAACTTTATGAAAGGTTGTACCATAGTAAAACTGTTAATCTTTCAAGTGTTGAAAGACTCTCTGTAATTACTTGTGTGAGAGAGTTTCCCTTCCTACCTTGTTACATACTGTCTCAGGCATAACTTCAATTTCTGCCCACAAAATGTCTGGTCTTCATATCAGGAGTACCTAAGAGTACTCAAACTACAGATAAACAGTACGTGGAAAAGGACATTCAGTTGAGATGATGCAGATAGTTGAGACACAGTGAGTTCTGAAATGGAGGTTTTTTTCCATGATTTTTCTTAAGGTGGCCTTAAACTGCATGTAGCAATAGCTGGGGGAGGGGGAGATGGAGTATACTTGCACAGCAGTGCCACATACCCAATATTTTGGTTTCAAACTGTTTGCTTCCATATTACAGACTGATATGGAATCCCCTCCCTAGTCCCAGAGATATGGCTCATTATGACAAATGTATGTGGCAGAAAACGTTTGCATCTGCATACAGTGCAAATAGCTGCACCTGCTGGATTTCAGCCTGTCACCCTGCTAGAAAATAAGGTAGAATCCAAGAGAAAGGAAGGGACCTATAAGGCCATTGATTCCAATCTGCTGATCAATAAAGGTAAAGGTAAAGGTTCCCCTTGACATTTAGTCCAGCTGTGTCCGACTCTAGGGTGCGGTGCTCATACCCGTCTCCAAGCCGTAGACCCAGCGTTTGTCCGAAGACAGTTTCTGAGGTCACATGGCCATCGCAACTAGACACGAGTAGATAAATAGGTACCTTCCCACCGAGGTGGTACCTATTTATCTATTCGTATTTACATGCTTTTGAACTGCTAGGTTGGCAGGAGATCAATGCAGGAATCTAAATCAAAGCAGATCTGACAGATGGCTGTCCAGTTTTCTCTTGAATGCCCCCAATATTGGAGTACTCACAACTTCCTGAGATAATTGGTTCAACTGTTGTAGTGCTCTAACGGTTAAGAAGTCTTCCCTGACATTCAACCTAAATCTGGCTTCCTGTAGCTTGAGCCCATTATTGCATTTCTTGCATTCTGAGAAGATTGAAAACAGATTCTGCCCCTCCTCTGTATGATTAATTTTCAAGAATTTGAAAAGTGCTATCATATTTCCCCTCAGTCTTCTTTTCTCAGGGCTAAACATGTCCAGTTCTTTCAGTCTTTTTTCATAGGGCTTGGTTTCTAGTCCCCTGATGATCCTTGTTGCCCTCTTCTAAAACTGTTCCAGTTCATGGGAATCCTTCTTAAAGTGCAGTATCCAAAACTGGACACAGTATAGTTGAGGCCTAACCAGTTCTGAATAGAGGGGGAACTAGTACCTCATGGGATATGGAGACTAGACGCAGCCTACAATGTTGTCTTTTACAGAGACCTTTTCCTAATACTGAGACAAGATCTGGCACAGACAGTTAGGGGCTATAAAGCAAAGTCTGACCAAATTATATCAATCAGACTTCATGGAAATTATATAATTCAAGTATTTGGGCAGTGTTTCTTATAGATCAGCATTATTTTGGATTGCACACTGGACTACACAAAATACTGCCAAAATATCAAAACAAAATGGTCTTTGCAAGAAGCAACAGTCATTGAAAACTTTCATGGAACCACCTGGGAGATATAACCACAAACACTAAGAACTACAGCCTTGGCCGTGCGAATACTCTACAGGCTGATGTGGTATAGTTCTCTCTATACAGAACAGGTAGACACAGCAGTCAATGAAGTCTGTAGAATTGTTACCGGATGCCTGAAGCCAACTGCTATTGATTAAATCAGTTTCCTAGCAGGCATTAAAACCAGTGACATATGGTGACAGGTAGCAGCTAATAGTGAAAGCCTAAAAGCATCTACATCAAATGTACACCTGCTCTTTGACTTCCATCCTGACAGTCTCACATTAAAATCATGGAAATGTCTTTTGCAGAACATCTGTGCATCCTGAAGAAACATCAGAGGATGGCAAGACTGTGATGGGGAAAGGAAGAACCAGCCATGTTATAAAATGGACAGGACCCCAGGAAAATGTAACTCACATGGTCACATGGAGAACTGTGTTGCATTGAAGTCATTTAATAGGCTATAGTAGAGTTGACAGAATCAAAGTGAAGCTTTTTTGCACCAATGTAGTCCTTTGCAGAGAAGAGCAGCCCATGCCACATCTATGTAAATGTACTCTGATGCCCCTCAACATATACCATGGAAGACCTGATGCTAGCTGCTAAATGTTCTTAATGTTACCTGTTCTTCTGAGATCAACTCAGAAGAAAGGAATGGTTCCAATAATTGCACCATAGTATGAAAATTTTTAAGATAATTTTATCCAATATTAGCTGATATATTTATCATACTATGGTGCAACTATTGGAGCCATTCCTTTCTTCTGAGTTAATCTCTACCCATTTCTAACTGTATTTTTTTCTTCAGATTACACATTTTGTGCCCAGCTGTTGGGAAAAATTAAACTTAAATAGCTGGGGGGGGGGGAAACAAAGCACACAATATTCTTGGAAGGAAGGAAGAAAGGAACTGAAGCCCTCGGGACAGGGCTGGCTAATGTGATGATCATCAGATGGGGGAGGGGTCATAGAGATAAGAATAGGTTGTTCAGTTGATAATTAAAATCAGAAAGCTAAAAGGAAGGATGGAAAAGAACAACCTGACCCTGCAGTGATAGAGAACCTATAAAACCATGGCGTACAGGGCTGGACTCCTAGCAGGGTCACCCAAGGCGGAATGGCCATAATTTGAGACACCAGACTAAGATGCATCCACCCTCTTCAAGGCAGCTAAGGGCAGCAGTGGTAGCTGAAGGTGACACTGGTAGAGGAGGCAATGGCACTGATGCTCAAGCTAACTTTGGCTAGTACTGCACAAAAGACAGCAATGGTAAACCCCTGCTGAACATTCCTTACCATGAAAACCCTATGATGAGACAGTTTAAAATGAAAAAAGAGATAGTGCTGGAAGATGAGACTCCCAGGTTGGAAAACACTCAATCATCTACTGGGGAAGAGGAAGGGAAAAGTATGAATAGCTCTGTTGCTAATAACGTAACTAGATTAAAGCAGAAAGGACATCTAATGCCTGACGTGCGCAGAGCTGAAAGGAAAGTCTAATGTTGCACAACAAATACAATTGGAACATGGAATGTGAGAAGTATGCATCAAGGTAAACTGGGAACTGTAAAGCAAGACATGGAATATATAAACATTGCAATGTTTAGTGTCAGTGAATGAAAATGGACAGTATTTTCAGTCGGACAACTGCATAATGTTCTATGCTGGAAATCACAAATCCAGAAGAAATGGAGTGGCTCTAATATTGAGACAAGATGTGGCACATGCAGTTAGGGGCTATAAAGCAAAGTCATACCAAATAATATCAATTGGACTTCATGGAAATTATATCATTCAAGTCAATGCTCCAACTACTAATGCCGGAGATGAAATTGAAAGCTTTTATGCAAGACTTATAATCATAGGCGACTGGAATGCAAAGGTAGGGAACAAAGTAGAACCAAATATATTTGGAAAATTTGGTCTAAGGGTCAGAAACAAAGTAGGAGAGTGATTTGTTCTGCAAAGCCAACAATTTGTTTATCTGATACATGCTTCAAGCAACCAAACAGAAGACTGTATATATGGACATTACCAGACAGATAATATTGATTGTGTAATTGGAAGCAAGGTTTGGAGCTGTATTCTCTCTGCCAAAGTAAGTCCAGGAGCCAACAGTGGTACTGATCATGAACCGCTAATGTCCAACATTAGAATACAGCTGGAAAAGAATACTAAAAGAATCCTAGTGCCAAAATATTATTTAAACAACATAACTATTGAATTTAAAGTCTACATTTTGAACATATTTGCTTTACTGACCATGAATCTGAAGAACTGTGCACTGAAACCAGAAATATTAGAGAATAATACAAAAATACAATTCTTGTAGTAAAAAATAAAATAAAAACCTAGATGAATGATGGAATGTTTTACATTGTAAAAGACAGATGAGAAGCAAAAGTAAAAGGTGACAGAAACAGGATCAGAGTTCTAAATGCAGTTTTTAAGTGACTGTCACATAGAGACAGAGAAAACTATTACAATAACCAGTGCTAAGAAACTGAGAAGAACAAGAAAAGGGGGGGGAGAAGAATCTCCTCCAGAAGATCCAAGAAATCAAAGGGAAATTCAAGCCTATATTAAGAATGTTGAATGACCAACAGGGAGGCACACAGTCTGACCAGAAGAAAATAGAAAAGATATTACGGAGTATAATGATGAATATAGAAAAAAGGACGACAGACTATTTGAAGATGAATCTTATGATGAAGAATCTGCAGTTCTAGAAAGTGAAGTGAAAGTTGCTCTGAAAGCATTAGGAAGAAGTAAATCACCAGGGTAGATGGAATACCAATAGAACTCTTTCCAGCCACAGAGACTGGATCTGTCAAGAATATACAAACAAATATTTTAAAAAATTAAAACAATGGCCCACAGACTGGAAACATTCTCTCTCCTAGTGTTTTATCCAATTGTTGAAAGTTTCCCTCTTTGTAAAATGGTTTTTATTATTGTTGTTCCCTTTGTTGTGAACCGCCTAGAGTGGTCAATTGACTAGATAGGCGGGATATAAATAAAATAAATAAAAATAAATAAAAAATACATTTGAATCCCCCAAAAAAGGAGATGCCAAGGAGTGCAGAAATATAGAACCATTGCTTTAACTTCCCACGCAAACAAATTGATGCTCAAGGTGTTGAGCTCAAGGTGCTCAAGGAAGAGCTATTTGAGATCATATTGGAAATTTCTGCTGGCTACTGAAGTGCACCAAAATTTTTCAGAAGATTAATCTATGCTTTATAGACAACAGAAGAACCTTTGACTGTGTAGATCATGAGAATCTGTGGGTTGTCCTGAAACAGGTGTGCCTCAATGGGTGTGATTATCCTGATGCATAACCTGTACTGTGGACACAAGTTATCATTACAACTGAATATGGAGAGAGAGAAATGTTTCCCAAAGGCAAAGGGGTCAGACAAGGGTGCCCTGTACAGTATTCCCCTATCTGTTCAATATGCAGAACATTTCATACAGAAAGCCAGACTAGATTCAGAAAAAGGAGGACTGAAAGTTGGTGGAAGAAAGACTAATAATTTAAGATATTCAGATAATACCATCCTAATGGCAAAAAGAAACAATGACTTGGATCATTTTAGTGAAAGTGTGAAACGAAAGCCAAAGCAGGACTGCAGTTGGAAGTAGACAAAAATTGTGACTACAGAGGAAATACAAAATTCTATGCTTGACAAGGAAGAAATTGAAGTGGTTAGAGATGCATACATCTTGGTTCAACTATTAATCCAAAATGAGATAGCAGACAAGAAATCTGAAGAAGCCTGAGGCTCAGAAGGGCAACAATGAAGGAATCAGAAAAGATAATGAAGTTTCAGGATATGTCACTGGAGACCAAGACCAACAGCATCCACACTATCCTATTCCAGATCACTGTATGTGGGTGTGGAAGCTGGAAAGTAGAGAAATTTGTGAGGAAAATATTGATTGGTTTGAAATATGGTGCTGAAGGATTGGTTTGTGGCTATCCTGGAGTCTGGACTGCCAAAATGAGAAGCAAGTGGAATTCATATCAAATAATGTCTAAACTATCTCTGGAGGCAAAAATGAAACTGAGGTTGTTCTATTGTGGGGTCATCACGAGAAGGCAGGATCTCTGTAAAAGACAATAATGCTGGGAAAGGTCGAAGGCAGCAGGAAAAGATCAAATATGAGCCTTGAATTTAGAAATGCTGAGCGGAGAGGCTGAAGACACAACATTTTGGAGATCGCTCATTCACAGGACCGCCATAAATCAGAGGCGACTTTGACAGCAAGTAACAACACCAACAAACGTGGAACTCGACAGAAATAACGGTTTTCGGAAGGCATTCAAGATAGGTACACACATTCGTGTGTTTCAAGCACCACCACCACCACCCCAGGCAGAGGGAAAAGAACCAGGACGGCCAGAGTTCCTCTCCGGGCAGGCTGAGTAAGGCTGGGAGGAGTAGCCCAGGGAGGCTCGAAGGGTGCCACGAGCACCATCAAACGGGGAGGGGGGGCGTTCCGATTCAAGCGGGCGGGACTCGTCCCGCTCCTCCCTCCCTCGCCCGCCCGCCCGCGGGGCTGAGAGCCCAAAGCGGCCCCGGTGGCCACCGCCGCCCTCAGTGGCGCCGGGACCATGCAGGGCGCGAGGCGGCCGCGCGAGGCGCCCAGGGGCGCGCGCAGGCTGGCCGCCCTCCTGGCGCTGCTTTGCGCCTTTTTCTCGGCCGCCCGCGGCGGCTCCTTCCAGCTCACCATCCTGCACACCAACGACGTGCACGCCCGCGTGGAGGAGACCAGCCGCGACTCCGGCAAGTGCGCTGGCCAGGACTGCTACGGCGGCGTGGCGCGCAGGGCCACCAAGATCCGGGAGATCCGCGCCACGCACGACAACGTGCTGCTCCTCGACGCCGGCGACCAGTACCAGGGCACCGTCTGGTTCAGCTACTTCAAAGGGCGCGAGGTGGTGCGCTTCATGAACCTCCTGGGCTACGACGCCATGGTGAGCGGGGGGGGGGGGCAGTGCGGGTGGGGGGAAGCTCACGCGTGCCCTAAAGGAGAGAGGAACGAGAGCAGCTGCTGTGGCCCGCGGCGAAGCGTGAGGGCTTTCCCTCCACCCGGTGAGAAACCTCGTTCCGGGACCAGCTGCCCCTGGCGCCCTCATGCCCCAGCCATGCCCGCGCTGCTTCCCATTCTTGTGAGAAGCTGCACCTGAGGAGTCCGCGCTTCAGGGCGCACGGCCGCCGGGGCGCGCTTTCCTCCTCATAGACGTGCCTGGCCTGGGTTGGGGCTACAGGGGACACCACGGGCGCTTACCCCTCCTGTTCATTCTCGGGCTACTGATCCGGAGCAGTTTGCACTCTGTTCATCCCAACCCGTTGTTGTTGATTTTTAAAAGACCACTTGCTGATTCCAAATGAGTGTCCTCTCTGGTTTGGATCTGGCCCTGAGAAAGGATTCGAGCACGTCCTGGGAATGTGCAGCCCTCCAGATGTTGCTGGAGTGCAACACCCCTCCGCCCTGGCCAACATCGTCCTTAGTGAGAGATGGCCAAAGGGACAGGAGAAACAGCACGTGATAATGAGTTAAGAATAACTGAATTTACCTTTGAACGTTGTTTTGTAAAGAGGGCTGTGGTTAGTTGGGAAGGAAAATGACAGTAGTTAACAGCCTATTTAGTAGTCGTACAGTATTTCACATTTGGCAGTGGCTTAAGAACCCTTGACTAATATTTAACTCGTTGAGATTCAGTTCAGCAGCAGGTATGATTACACACAAGGGAAATACATTTTTATCCACTGTGTGTTCACCGTTCATCAAATCAGCTTTCTCTGAGTGAATCTGCTGGAGTCTGCCCTCTCATTATCAGCTCAGCAGGCCCTAAAAGTAATATCTTTGTTTAGTCACCAGCTTGTACTTGTATTTACCAAGTTTTAAAATTGATTTTACACAATCCCTAGATGCCTTTGAAAACAAATGTGCTGTTTCAGTTGTTAATTTAGGAATGGTAGGATTTTACTGAGATGACAGGATACAAATGCTTAATTGAAAATGTTTAAACATGTGGCATTAAAAGGCTGGTGCAATTAGGACAGTGTTTGGTAGGGTGCTGAAGAGCGTGTTTGGAACTCCTTCTGGGCTGCTTCAAACATTTTCCATTGGCAAATGCATGTTTTCCATTGTGTGTGTTTTCCTTGCTATGCTTACATGCAAGGGTCATTCTGATGTACATGCATTAGACTTCATGATGTATATACACAATGTGTACACATGCAGAGTTGTGCTTTGTTGTCATGTGCAAAGATACTTTTTACACGTGCTTTACATATGTGAAGCACCTTATGGCTGACTGGTTTGCATTCACAGTCAAACTGAATTCACATCATATTTGGAATGAACTTGTTGAAGGTTTATTGGCTCCTTTCTTCTGAGATCCTCTGTGGAATCTCTGATGCAGTGTACCTATAAAAATTATTAAAAACTCTTTATTATTAAAGAGACCGGAAAAACCCACAACAACCATTAAAAACCTGGTAATTCAGACAGGCTTTCTCAATTCTAAAAACACTATGATGCAACAGTGCCTCCAATAACTTAACATCTAACCTATCACCATGTTTTTCACTTTACAGTATTTTCTTTGTTATGTTCTACTGTGTATTTTTATTGCAATTTGTTTTGTACCTTTTAAAATTTAATGGGTGTTGTCAAGCTCCCTGTTATTATGTTATTGTTGTCGTTGTAAACTGCCCAGAGTGGACTTGGCTGCCAGATGGGTGGTATAAAAATCAAATCAATCAATCAATCAATCCAACAGCTCCCAGTGGCTCTCACTACAGGTGTTGGATATGACATGTAAGGTTTACAGGTACTTGCAACATCCTGTATGCATGCAAATGCAAGAGTAGGCAGTACCTTTATAGACGGCTTAAAAATATTTGTCAATCTGCAAACTTTGAACATGCATGTTAGGAACACTCACTTCATCGAGTGTGTAGCACGGTGAAGAATTTAAAGTCCAGAAGTTCAAGGCAAGATGGATTTTGCCAGGAAAGTTACTCTTATATGTGAAGTCCAAATGTTCTTGGGAAGATAGATTTCTCCAGGCACATCTTTTTAAGATGTAAATCAGGAAAAAGGCAGGCTGCATTAGAGCTGTTGTTTTAAAGTTATAGCAGAGGCAGCTGTAGGTTGAATGTCACACCCCAGTTCTTCAAACAAAAAGGCACACCCCTTCCACTTTGGCATTTCTTTGAAACATACATGTTTCTGCTTAGGCAAGGAGCGAGGTTGACACAGAAAGCCTGAGTCCTCCCATCTGAGAACTGAGGTGGTAATTTAGTAAACCCACTAGGTCTAGCCAATTGGGGTCAGATTGAAGTCAAAATATTATCATCTAATAGTTGTAGTCCTGCTCTGCTGATGCTGAGAATCCATGTGTCTTCTTGTTGATATGGGTGGTGGCGGCTGGTATCTTTGTAATACCATTGAAATAAAAGGAAGCCATGTAGTCAATACAAAATATAAATGTAAGAGTAGGCGATAACTTTATAGACTACTGAAAAAGCATCATACAATCTTCAAGTTTTCATGAATCAGGATCATCAGGTGTATAGCTGTGTGAAGAATTTAAAGTCCAAAAGTTAATGACAGGATAGAATTTATCTGGAAAGTTGCTCTTAGGTATAAAGTCCAGACGTTCTTTGCAAGAGGGATTTTGCCAGGAATGTCAGCATACATGTCACTGCATCTCCTTGCCATGGGATAATATATTACAGCCAGTTTGGTTGTCCTTGGGTAACAGGAATTTCAGAACCCATGGATTTAATCCTTTAACCCCCAAATTATTGATTTATATATTTATTACGGAGGTGTCAAATTTCATCTTGGACCGCATCGGTATTATGGTTGCCCTCAAAGGGCCGGTTGTATCTGTAAGACTATATAAAGGTATCTAGTCTTTATATCTATACTACAAAGAGTAGTACCAGTCTAGCAGTTCGAAAGTGCGTAAATGTGAGTAGATAAACAGGTACCACCACGGTGGGAAGGTAACAGTGTTCTGTGTCTAGTCGCGCTGGTCACATGTCCATGGAAACTGTCTACAGACAAATGCTGGCTCTACGGCTTGGAAACGGGGATAAGCCCCCTAGAGTCGGACACGACAACTAAATGTCAAGGGGAACCTTTACCTTTACTTTTTACAAAGAGCTCAGTGGTATATTCTTAAGATACACTTGTTTTAAAATGGCATGGGCAACCCTTTCAAGAATCACAGTCCTCACAGAAATAAAGCAGCAAATGCATTGGTTTTCTTATAGCCCAAATGGTTACAAAACTGTTCTCAGAACAGAGCAGCAGAAACAGACAGATCTTGAAAAACCAGAATGTTTTTTTGAACGTTTCTACCAAGAGGAAGTAGTAAATGAAAAATACGCATTCACTTAGAATCCAGAGAGTGACATATCTACCCCGCTACTATTCATCGTCTGCAGAAAATGGGAAAGCAAAGTGATCTAGTACACAAAAAAAACTGGAAGTGAAAGATATAAATTCAAGGCCCACATTTCCCAATTCCTCTTCATGTCACCTTGGCTAAATTACTCATTTCCAATGATTTCCCATTTGCAACTGGTATACTAAGAGATGACCATGTGGGCCTGAAGTATTTGTTCCTCACTCTAATCTCCACCATGCTATTACTGTCACTTTGGAGCCTTCTGGCCAGAATTTTTATGATCTTGCCATCCTTCAAGACGCTGGCTGTTATTTGATTCATGATCAGAAATACCACCTTTGCGGACAGCTGCTAGAATTCCCTAGCCTATGTGGCTCAGAAATTCTAATTGCTGGTAGTTTAAAAAAAAGCTTTCAAAGTGCTGTGATTGGACAATTAACATTACCTTTCTCACTTTTCCCATTAAACTAGAGAAGCTCCTATTTATTTCACATTTTAAAAATAATGTTTCAAAATCAATGTAAATTAATTTTCCATCTGATGAAATACAGATTTATCACTACATCTGTGTGTCCACGGCTCGTTTTAAGGGTCTGAAATAAGATCCAATTCATTACTCAATATTTGCCAATATATAATCCCAAATTACCAGGACATAAACATGCAGATATATCTCAGGCACAGTTCTTTTGCTGATGACTTTTCACAGAAGTCCTTTTTTCCCTTGTTATGCTTCTAAGTACTGTAGTCTTGTCGTTTTTTTAAAAAGCAATCCAATGCTTTGCTTTGTTATAACGTGGTAATTTCTCTTTTTTTAACCTTAGATATTAGGGTGGGGAAGTTGTGATCACACCAGTGCTGAACATCAGATTAATTGATTCTGATGTTGCCTGGGCCTCGGGATCATGGCCCACGGAGGGCATGGGGAGGTGAGCCACACCTGTGCCAAGGCACGCAGTGGCAGCGTTTCCTCCTTTTCCTCTGTCCTTAGAGGGTGGGTGGATCAGGGCTCTGACGGCAATGAATGCGAGGCACTCGGCAGCCAGGTAGTCCAGGCTGTACATCGAGGGTGGCTGAGACCCATGCTTCTCCATGCGACTGTGTACCCCCAAGGGCACACCTGTCCTCAATGGATGGATGGAGAAGCCACCGACCAGGTTGGGGACCCCTGGTATACTGCACAGTAGCAGGGGGCCTGGACCCTACAACACTGTGAGGGCCACATGAAACAGCCCACTGAGCCAGATTTGGCCCGCAGGCCTTGAGTTTGACACATGTGATTCAGTATGTTTTATACCACTTTCTTGTAATCTAATTCATGAAGTATTTATTGTGTCAAGGAGTTCAAAACTGTTGCCTGTGAAAGCATAAAGGCAAACATTTGGCAGTACACGCTCAAATCCTATTCAGGAAGAAGACATTCTTCAGATGCAGTCTGTTTGCTCTTGAGCCACTGGAGGGGTTTTGGCTGTACTGTTCTGCTGGCACAGTGCAATTCCCCTCCAACTTTAGCTAGTCTCCAGCTCCTCACCAAGGCATGTTGCTGGCTAAGACCAACATGAACTCTCTTATTTAGCTGGTTTCTTGGACCTAATGTGGAATATCCAAAGGGCAAAAAGCACTTACAATTTTCCTATGATGTGGATATCCACTTATGTAGAAGGGAGGCACAGAATGAGAGCATAATTAGCCTATTTGGTTAGCTTTGTCGGCTTCTCCAAATTTTATTCATGCATTTGCTATGTGTACAGTTGGGATGTTTCACGAAGGATCAAGCAGAAATGGCTTAGAATGGCTTCTCTAGTGGCTGTATCTGGGCATAAGAGTTGTACATCTCTGGTTTTAATATGACATCCCCTTGTACGTGGGATCTTAAACTGGTCTAATACAGTGGTGCCTTGCTTAACAATTACCTCATTAAATGACAAAACTGCTTTACGATGAAGTTTTTGTGATCACTATTGTGATCGCAAAATGATGTTCCTATGGGGAAAAATCGCTTAATGATTATCATTTCCCTGCTTCGGGAACCAATTTTTTGCTAGACGACTATTTTTAAACAGCTGATTGGCGGCTCTAAAATGGCTGCCTGCTGTGCAAAATGGCTCCCTGCTGTGCTTTAGGACGGATTCCTCGCTTTACAGGCACCGGAAAATGGCCGCCCTATGGAGGATCTTCGCAAAATGAGCAGGTATTTCGCCCATTGGAACACATTGAACTGGTTTTCAATGCATTTCAATTGGTTTTTTAATTTCACTTGACAAGGATTTCGCTTAACAGCGATTTGAACGGAATGAATTGTCCTCGTCAAGCGAGGCATCACTGTATTGGATGCATCCAGATATATTCATGCTTATAGCAAATGTGTTGAAATCAGTGAGACAAGTGAGTCATGATTAACTTAAGCTCTACTGATTTCAATGAATCTACTCTATGTGTGTCTGAAGTCTGGAATCAACCCTTTACAGTGGTGCCTCGTTTAACGAGCGCACTGTTTAACGACGAATCCGCATAGCGATGTCGCTTTTGTGATCGCAAAAGCGATTGCATTGCGATGTTTAGATAGGCAAAAACTCGCATTGCGATGATCGGTAAGCGTTTCGCTTACCAATCTTCGCATTGCAATGTTTTTACAACAGCTGATTGGCGGTTCCAAAATGGCCACCGAGTGCCCAAAATGGCCGCCGCAAGTGTTTTCATGCCCTGCCCTCGCTTACCGAGGGCGCGAAAATGGTGGCGCTATGGAGGAACTTCGCTGAACTGTGAGTTTGGGCCCCATAGGAACACATTAAACTAAGTTTAATGAGTTCCTATGGGGCTTTTCGATCCGTTTAGCGATGTTTTTGCATAGCGACAATTAATCCGGAACGGAATAACGTCGCTATGCGGGGCACCACTGTAATTATAATGGCTGTTGAAATGTCAGTGTGCTCAAGATGAAGTGCACAAGGGATTTGCATGATTTGGTCAGTATCCATCATGAGACTGGTCATGTGCTGTTTGCAAGCCGTTCATGTAATGGACACCACAAAATTGTGCAAACAGCTTGTGTGATTAACATTGTGCATGCTGCTACTGAAATAAGATCCACTGTTCTCTTTCTATGTTAAAACATATTATCAAGACCTACTCAGCGCCAAAACCCATTGCAGTCATTTCTTGCCTTAATCCTGAATCACTCTACCATTGGCAAGGTGCTAAGAATTGTATCACCAGGGGTATCATGAAAAGATACCTTTAATCTTGATAACAAGAGGCAGCCATGATATGATAACCTTCCTGAAGTTAAGCAATTGAAAACTGAATAGGGAAAAGCCCCAGTAAGGGTATCTCGAAGTTAAGCAACTCAGACTTGGATAGGAGGCAGCTTGGGAAGAGCCCCACAAAGGATATTTTGAAGAATACCTGGCTTGCAATGGTACAGACACATACAAACAGACACGCATTACTGAATGGAAGAAGGAATCCATAATTGAGTAGTAGAACTCAGTGATAGAATTAACTGTAGATATAGAGGGAATAAGAGAGATACTAGGAGGAGAAGGAATTACTTGATTAAATGAAAGACAGGTAACTGGATCAAGGAATTGGGGAAGGGAAGGGAAGGAGAATATAGGGGGATGACTAAATATGAAGCAATTATTGAAAAGAGGGAAGAGATGGATGATAATATCCAAAGAAAAGGAATAATAAATGTAATATATAAGATGTTAATAGAGAATGAATATAAAACAGATATGGCAAGGAGATTTAAATAAAGAAATCAGTGAAGAGGTATTAAGAGGATCTGGGGGGAAAGAATAATAAAAAATATAGCAGTTATTGTAAAGGAAAACTGTTATAAAGTAATATGGAGATAGTTTTTAACACCAATGATGTTGAATACATTGAATAAAGAGTTATCTATATGCTGGAGATGTAAAAAAAGGGAGGGGGAACATACTATCATATGTGTTGGGCAGGTGAAGAGAGACAGAAGGAATGGATGGTTATATTTAATGAGAATAAAGACATTCTAGGGACAGATATACAAATATGTCCAATGTTAGCATTGTTAAATATATTTGGAAACTGGCAATTAGATGGGGGGGAATGGAACTAATTGTTATTATGTTACAACAGCAGCTAGGTTGCTCTTTGCAAGGAATTGGAAAAATAATAATCAGTTGATGTTAGAAGAATCGTATAATAAGATGTGGAATCTAGCTACTAACAATAAATTAACTTCAAATTGAAAGTTAGAAAAAGATTGTTGAAGGAAAATAGTTTTAATGGGATTTGGAGCCCTTATCTAAAATACGTATTTACATAACATAAAGGTTAGAAGCATAGACACTCTCTCTCTCTCTCTCTCTCTCTCTCTCTCTCTCTGTGTGTGTGTGTGTGTGTGTGTGTGTATTCTCGGTGGTGGGTTATACTGTATATTTGAGTTGTGATTCTATTTGTCATTTATGTTTTTTTATTATATTAAAAAAATAAAAACAGAATTATCTGCATGCAGTAACTGTGAAATACTATAGAGCTGATGATGCTAATCAGAGTAGCCAGTACAAGATCCAGTAAATAACCAGTATGTTATATATGTCATATTCTTTGATCTGGAGGCTATGCATCGTGAATTGGTTAAAACAAGCAGAAAGTAGCCATTTTGGAGTTTATTAGTGGAGATCTCATTTCTCACTCACCTCCAAGTGTGGTGACTCAGAACTCCAACAGAGGAGTTGGTTTGGAACAAGACTTTTGGGGCACTCCAGTACAGTACTGAAAACAGTGGAGGAATTGACATTGAATGCAACTTGCATGAAAGGAAGGTGGCATGCTCTGTTGAAAAGTTTTGAATTTGTAATAAATTCCTTTTTGCTACACAGTAGAAGTACAGAGATCCATAGAGGAGAATAGCTACAAGTTCCCCAGATAGCCCACCCCTTTCTCAGTAACTGGCACTAAAAGTCTCAGTAATGCACTCTGAGATATATTTAGGAGAAAGAATAAAAAAATATTCTTTGCTTACCAACTTGTGTATGCGGCTTACTTACTGCATACATTCTTAGTCCTTCCCACTCACACAAACCACAGAGAGCATGCAGGGTTGTAAATAAAACCCCATCATATTCTTCCTCACTGGGGATGTTAAACAGAGACTGGATAATACTCCAATTCCTGCATTGGCAGGGGGTTGGGTCAGATTACACTAGGCGTAACTTCCCCCTTTACAGTTCTTTGGTTCTCTGAATTGCTTATTTCATTACTGAGAGATCTAATTGTACAGAATTGTCATGACATTTGGTCTTTTCTTTAATATGTTAAGTTGCTGGGTTTACTCTAGATTTAGTCATGTTCATTTAGTGTAGCTTTGCCGAGTCAAGTATTTAAGCTGTAATATGAAGTGTATCAGAAGGTGGTCCTAAACAGAAAAAGATTTCTTTTCCTTAACCATCCATGTATAAGGGAGAAAAGATGACATGGCTACTTCTTGTTCTGTGGTGTGACCTTCTGGGGGCATGCAGAGGAACAGAATGCCCTTTTATGTACACGGCAGGGTGCGAAACCTTGTACACATACTTCAGAGCTCTTTGTGGGCTGAGAACGTAGCATGATGTACAGATGTATGGCACCCACAGTGAAAGCAGGAAAAGCATATTCTTCTGTTCAGCCCAGTGTTAAAGAATGTTATACCATGTGCTGTTCCATCCTCTAAGCTGCTCTTCAACATAGAAAGGTTTCTCTGGCGTGGTGTGTGTGTGTGTGTGTGTGTGTGTGTGTGTGTGTGTGTGTGTGCGCGCGCACGTGCGTGCACGCGCGTGCATGCATGCACATGCTTAGCATAAGCCAGGTTTATGCTTGCTTGGCTCCCATATTCTTGATTTTTGGGCAGGGGATTATGGGCCATTTCTTGTTTGAGAACACCTGGTGCAACGATGTAGCAGTATTTACTGGTAAGAGAAATTTTCTACAGTCAAGTGATGTTCATAGGAATACAGGAATCTGATATATATTAAATCAGGCCATTGCTTCCTCTAGCCCAGTTTTGTCAACAGGGATTGGCAGCGGCTGCCCAGGGACTTGAACAGGGTTTTGTTTTGTTTTATTCCTATCTTGAGATGCCTGGGATTGAACATGGAACCTTCTGCATACAAAGCATGGGTTATGCCCCACAGCTATGTCTGTTCTCTCTGCTCATTTGATAAGTAGCAAGCACTACTTTTACTGCTGTGATACACCTTGCCATTTGTGATGGCTGCAGTTATAAAGGTGTGCTGCTCTCATCTTCACACTAGTACTAAGACACTCAGTGGATCTTAAGTTTCCTTATTTGAATAGCTATGGTAAGTAATATGCAGGAAGGAGAGATTTAGTGAAAGTTTACATCTTGCAGAATTCCAGAACTGCTATGCATTTTTACATAAAGATCTATTTTTAGATGGCACATACATTTAACATATTTGTTGATTATTTAGGTAAAATCAAGGGAGCATCTAGTGTCATTTAAGCACTCATTCTTGTAAATCAGACTTCTTCCAACTTTGGGCCCCAAAATGTTGTCGGACTACAATTTCTCACCATCTCCAGCTCCTGTAGCCAATGGTTAGGGTGGTTGAAATTGTAATCTGAGAACGCAGCCTCTGGAACCAATAGCCAAAGACACAAGATTGGGAAATACTTGTATATATGGATAATTGTGCTTATGGTGAGAAGGGATACCGTAGTCAGGTGTACAAAGGCACCTGAAACCAAAAGCACATGGGTATGTACCTGTCAACCTAACATTATTGCAGAACTTCTGCTGTGCCTGCAATATTGTACTGTAATGAAAATCAGCATGTTCTGCCCTAAACAAATAGTATGTACCAAAGCAGGGACTAATCAGGAAGACTGCTGAAGATCGTGCTGTAAATGTACTTATGCTTGAAGAACCTCTGCCAGTGTTCTGATCTGGAGACCAGAGGGAATACATGTTTATCCACATGTGTGTGTGTGTGTGTGTGTGTGTGTGTGTGTGTGTGTGTGTGTGTGTATGAATGAATGTGTGTGTGTGTGTATGAATGAATGTGTGTGTGTGTGTGTGTGTGTGTATAGAGAGAGAGAAAATATGTATATGTGTGTTTGTGTGTGTGTGTGTGTGTGTCTGTGTTTTAAAGTTAAAAATTTATTTGCAAATTCAAAAGAAAAAGTAGAAAGGGCGAAAAGGAAGGGAGAGGTGGTGCATTGAATACTCAAGGATTAGCATATATCACACAAACTGAACAAATGCCACAAAGTAATCTGGTCACAGTTGCTAATTTTGAAATGTGTGTTCGCACATAGGTAAAATGTTAAGATACTTCAGCTATGAATGATGGATTGTGTATATTTTAACTTTTCACCCTATATAATTGTGTGTGCATATGGAATGTGCAAGACCCTGTCAATCTTAATCAAAACTTTCTCACTCTGAAAAGGATAGGGCTGACGTACCAGCAGTTTTTGCAAGATATTTATGTTAGCCATCTATAAGAAAATACAGAAGAGTCGTGTGATGCCTGTAAGACGTACAGATTTATTATCGAATGAACTTTTGTGGACACAAAGCCAATGTTGTGAGATTCTCAGAATAGACTCCATGTACTCACTGTGTTCAAGGTACTTAGTGCTGTCCATATACCTGAGGAAGTGGATTATGTGCCCACAAAAGCTCATGTATGTCTGTATTTAAAGGTGCCATGCTGTTCTCTGTCTGACATTCAAGTCACTCATTTGGGGTCTTTGGATTAAAATCTGGCTAGCAAAGGAATCAAATCACATTGCTTTCCCTCTGATCCCTCTTACAGCAATGTGAGGCTAATGAAAAGCTTATATATAAGCATGAAAAATGGTGCTTCAGTGAATATGTGGAATCTTGGATGCACGCATGATGGTCTGTAGAGGCACACTCTTCTGCTCTGCCACCCTGCTTGAAAACAATTCACTACAGGTTATTGGATTCAAGTGTGCAGAAACAACATGTTAACAGTCTTGTTCAGACTGGGCAGCTTCTGATGACACGTGGTGGATTCTCTGTTTGAACAAAAGTGCTTTACACATGGAAAACAAGGGGGAAATTAAAATGTTATCTCCTGCCTGCATTCTGCAGCTGTGCCACTCAGGAAGGGTTGAACTCCCTGCCATTTCAACGTGTTTGAATGGGTCTTTAAAGAGACACCTATAAGAGACTGGAAAGGTAAAGATGGTAGGATAAACAATCCCTTACCTATGCTGTTGCTGCTGCTCTTTGTATGATGAGCAGCTTGCTCAAAGATAGTATTTAGAAAGCCAAGATGTCATGTTCATGGCAAGGTTGGCAACTTCAAGCAGGCTGAGAAAGCTTTCAAGGCAGCATTGGCATTATTAGTATGCAATAATTGGCATGATGAACATTCAAATAATTGGGATTCCTGTGAGAGTTAGCATCATCAGTGTACCTGTTATTTGGTCTTGAGAGAAGAAAGATGGGGTTTTAAAAAAACCTCCCAGATACCTAGGAGAATAGGAAGTTGTGGAAAGTAGCAAATAGAAACACTCATTGAATTTATTTATAACATGCTTTTCTTTTGATAGTGTTAAATAGATGAATCTGAATAAAAGAAATTCTGTTTCATGGATTTATATGAAAATTGATGGTTCATGATTGTAGGGGATAATCTTTTCCTTTTCCTTTTTTGGTTTGTTGTATAGACCATCGGGAATCATGAATTTGATAACGGCGTGGATGGATTATTGGATCCGCTGCTCAAAAATGTTAATTTTCCTGTTGTAAGTGCAAATATTAAAGCAAGCAAACAATTAGCAAACAACATCACAGGTTATTTCCTTCCTTATAGAATTATAAATGTTGGCTCAGAAAGAGTGGGAATTGTTGGCTATACCACAAAGGAGACACCTGTTCTGTCAGACCCAGGTATGCTTTCTTTTACTACTTGTATAAAATTATGTACATGTTTCAATAAATATGTTACATTTTGATCCTATGTTCCTTGTCACATTGTATTTATTTCTTTTCTAGCATAAAGTTGGTGATACACTGCTACAGTGGCCATTTGTATAAGACAGTGCTCAGGATTATAAATGTATTGTCACCAGCTATGTACTGCGGGTTAAACTGCAGAAGCCTCTGTGCTGCAGGGTCAGAAGACCAGCAGTCATAAGATTGAATCTACACGATGGAATGAGCTCCCATCACCTGTCCCAGCTCCCGCCAACCTAGCAGTTCGAAAGCATGCAAATGCGAGTAGATAAATAGGTACCACCTTGGTAGGAAGGTAACAGCATTCTGTGTCTAGTCGCGCTGGCCACGTGACCATGGAAACTGTTTTCGGACAAACGCTGGCTCTACGGCTTGGAAATGGGGATGAGCACCGCCCCCTAGAGTCAGACATGACTGGACTAAACGTCAAGGGGAACTTTTACCTTTACCTTTATGTACAAGATGTTCCATAGCTGTTAGTTTCTGGGCCACCAAACACTGTGAGATTTTATGCCAAGAGTCCCTAAGCATTGACTGAAACCTGGGAACTGAAGTCCAAAACATCTAGAGCAAGTTGTTCCCAGCCTTGGGTCCCCAGATGTTCTTGGACTACAGCTCCCAGAAATCCTGGTAAGCAAAGCTAGAAGTGAAGGCTTCTGCAAGTTTGAGTTCAAGAACTTCTGGGGACCCAAGACCGGGAACCTCTGGTCTAGAAAGCCAAAAGATTTACAACCACTGTTATGAAGCAGATGAACGTGAAAGAGAAAGTTTGTGATCAGTGTTACACGGACAAGATACCTAGACTGAAAGAGAAGTTAGCAGTTCAACAGGTACTGGGAACTGTATGTGACCATAGACCAGGCTAGCTGGGGATTCTGGAATTCGTTGTCCAAAAAATAATTTCTAAGCTCTGGCTAATCAAAAGGAACAATTCAGTATGTTTTTAGTTTAGGCCCACCCTTGTTCTGTTCATTAATCTTTATTAATGAACTCAGTGCTGGAATATGCTGTGTTGGTATGATTTGGGGAAGATTTCTGTACCCTATGTTGTTCCCAGATGACATTGATATAAGTTAGCCTAGCATTGAATGTGTTAATGTTAGGCTTCATTCCTAGACAAGCTTAAGTGGGAGTAAGAACTATTGAATTCAGTAGGTCTTAATTCTGATGAATCATGCACAGAACCTGCAGTCTTATACCCATTTATGTAGAAGTAATCCTGATGACTAGCTGGATAACTCAGGGGCTTAGGTATCTGGTTGTGGAGCCAGCAGTTGGAGTTGGGTAAACAGTACCGTCCCACAACACCCCCAGAAGAAGGGAATGGTAAACTGCTTCTCTGTATTTCCTACCTAGAAAGGCCTGAAAAGAGTTGTCATAAATGGGAATTGACTTGATGGCATGCATTATTATTAATCCTTATTAAACTCAATGGGTCTTTCTTTTCAGTAGACACATATAGGACTGTGTGTTAATTCATTCTAAAAAAAATCTGTTGATTATGTGATATAGCAAAAAAAACCCATCTTGCGTCTAAGAACATTTAAGAAATTGAAGTCAGCGTGTTTTGTTGATAGATTCACATGATGGATTTCCCCCTGTAATTTTGCACCCTTGATGTAATTCTGCTTACTTTTTTGTGTTAAGAGCAGTTTAATGTGCCATCTAACCACAGACAGATCTATATTGGCTAAGCCCCAAATATCAAACCTGCCCATCTCATGTGATTGAGCAAAATGTTGACTCATTGCATTAGAGCAGGGGTCTCCAAACTTTTCACAGTGAGGGCCACATAATATATTTTCCACATTTTCGAGGGCTAAAGGAATGTGCCCACCTGCCTCTCCGCCCATACCCCCACCCACCTGCACCCCCATCCACACTCCCGACTGCCCACATGCCTGCCCGCACATTCTCACATATGTACAGTCCAGATAAAAAGATAAAATGGGCCGGGTGTGGCCCATGGGCCATAATTTGGAGACCCATGCATTAGAGGCTCTACTGCAAATTGATTCTCAGAATGTAAGCCTGATAGGCATACGTGCATATGAATGAGAGTAGAGTTCTATCCTGGATCTGCCTATATTCATGTCAACAAAGAGAACCGATCACAAAACAATGTAGCGATGAGTTCTGTTGTTCAGGTTTCCTGATCTTTCCCAGGATAGTCCATTCCATTCCTGCTCCTTCCAGTTTTCCATCCTCCCTACCCTTTTACCACCATGATCCAGCATTCTACCCACTGTACACATTTTTTTCCATCAGGGTTATATTATGGCAGGCAGAGTCAGGTAGATACGTTTTCTACAAGAATAAATTTTGAAAAGTACTGCACTGGTAGGGGAAACCTAAAATGAATTACATCAAAAATAAAAACGCTGGGGATTTGGAGATTGACGTGTTTATTTCAGTGTGAGCTTTAGAAGATTAAAAACCACTTTCTTTGGACACATAAAATTAATGGCCTCCAAAGAAGGTTCACTTGTGCAGCTGCCTGCACTCTGTCTGGAACACTCTTTTCCCTCCAGAAGACACACCTGAGGGTGATTGTCTAGAATGGGCCGGACACCAGAAATGGGCAATCAGAGGAATTTATGGGGCAGTGGGACACTGTCTCAGCGGAAACATTTCTCTGTTTTATATGAGAACAGCTCTGGATCCAATTCATCATCCTCACTGAAGGCACTTCCTTCAGACTGACCTACATACACTGTGAAACCATAGCAGCAAATTCCAGGAGCAATTTCCATTGTTCTGATCCATAGACAATGTGTTCTGTATTGCAGAAAGCAAGATAATTAGATGGAATATAATAATTAGGTCCCAGTTCCATTTACTGGAATTATTAGCATGGATTGGAACAAGTCCATCTGGGTGATTGCTTGCTTTTTGAAATGTATTCCGAGGAATGTTCTTGGAAAAAGACCTGGAACTTTTGTTGTCTTCCCATTTCCTCCGGAAAATGGTGGAAGCATGAAGTCATTCTGTGAAAGCAGTCCAAGAAATCTGCAAGTTCTTTGGAAGCACATTGATTATTTCCTCTGACTCTACAAATGCAAAATATCAGGCTGAATGATTACCGTGAGCTAAAAAGAAATGACATTCTTTATGTAAGGACCTTGAGCAAGAGGTTGTTGGCTCTCTTTGCCCCCAAGCAGCTTTCAAGAAAGCTGGAAATTGTAGCATCTTGCATTTCTGGGAATCTTTTCATATACTCTTGCATCGTAATTAAGGGAGCTTAGAGCAAATTCCTAGATATCATATAGTATCATGTAATTCCTTGCCAATCCTGGTACAGTATTAGAAAGACAACAATTCAGCTCCGTTTCTGTTTCATCGGAATGTGATGTGCCATTGAATGTGGACAGATTTTTGAAATATAACATGTTGTGAATGCTCTGCCTCCTTTGAATCTACTCCACTAGCTTTGCTTCAGGGATCTGAAACATTTCCACCTCAGCTCCACTCGCTTATGGCCATGGAGCCTGGCTGTGAGGAAGAATCTTGAAATTAAAAAGTGTAGTTGGTTAAGAGGTAGGGACCACTGGGAAGGTTCAGGTTTTTGCACCTCCTGCACACTTTCCTGCAAAAATTTGACACCCTTCCAAACTCCCACTTCAGACATGAAAGATCAGCATGGCTTCCTCCTTTTACCTCTGTTTTGTACCTCAGAGGGTGGGCCACTGAAAAGGTAGCAGGAATTGTAAAATACATTTACAGCTTTGCTGCTCTGAGTCTCAAAGCTTTGGACAAACTGAGGGAGTAATAAGGATACTACAGGTGTTATAGAAAAATATATATTTAATGAATATATATAAAAATGAAGCACGCTGCATTTAATGGCCTGCATGCCATAAGTGGAAGAGAATAACAAATGAATCATTCCCATGCCTGTGCCACGCAGTTGTCCTGAAACTCAGGGTTGAATTATAGGTGGATTTCTTTCCCCAAGAAGTCCTACCAGGTATGCCAGGCTAGAGGTGGCATGGTTGATTTCCCCTTCTCTACTGGTTTCAGTGGGGAAGAAGTTCAAGAAACACAGATTGTTGCTGCTCCTTCATGGAAAAATCACCTCATATGTCCCAATTTAGCACTGGAAACTGTATAATCCATCGTTGAATATATATATACCTGTAGTGGCTTTCCACTTAAGGTTAAACCAAGCCTTTTCAGTGGTAGTAAGAGTCAGTCCCTATGTCTCACTCAGTTTCTTTGTTGATGTAAAGATTCAGAGGACCTCTTGACCAAAGCTGCTGTGTTTGACAGTGGATTATATTATTTGAAATCCTTCCAAGGGGACGGCACAGTCCCACAGCATGTGTATGCTGTTGCGAGACATGCCACACCACCATTACTTTTCTCTGAACCTTTAAATGACAGAGTATCAAGTGGCCTCACTAAATTCTAGGTGAGATATTTTAAGTTGAAGATATACTGTATACATTCTGTATACTGTATACTGCCCAACATGTTTAGTCACGGCAATGTTTGTTTCCCTAAATTCCCCTGAAGAGGCTTAAGGACAATTCTTGACTAGATTTTTGAGAAGATATTTTTACTTGTAGTAGCCAATTTTTCTAATAAACCATGTACATCTAAGCTGTATTCTGAAAAGGAGACAAAAGCATGGCACTGCAACTGAACAGATGGCCATAATCTGGCAGACTGGCCTGTAGGACAGGATGGCAAAACTTGTAAAACTGCAATCCTATACACATTTACCTAAGAACCTTGCTAGAGAAAGATTTGTCAAGAAGAAGCAAGGGGAAAACGTCTAACTTTTAAGTATGCTACAGATGAGTTTATTTCCTTTCCCACTGCCCCATATGAAGGATTCACAGGATAAAGAGTAGCTATCTAAGCTTTCTTTAAAAATGTGACTCTTAAATCTAGCCAATCAGATTTTACAGGCAGGCAGGCAGGCAGGCAGGCAGGCAGGCAGGCAGGCAGGCAGGCAGGCATAAATAAATAAATAAATAAATAAATAAATATAAATAAATATAAATAAATAAATAAATAAATAAATAAATAAATAAATAAATAAATAAATAAATAAATAAATGGTAGGTAGGTAGGTAGGTAGGTAGGTAGGTAGGTAGGTAGGTAGGTAGGTAGGTAGGTAGAAAGTCAAGTTTTCTACCTTTCTTGATTCAGTGAGCTCTTATCCAGCTTCTGGAAACTAAAGAATACTGGAAGCTTTGTAACAGCTCCTGTTGTCTCTTGCCAAAAAGAGTAGGAAAGGCACTGACTGAATGCTTGTTAGCAAAATTGGTTTTTAGCAGACTGCTACAGAAACTTAATGAACACTTTCTGTAGCTGTTCTAACATTGTGTTTATGCATAATAATGAGAATGTAATTTCCTGGTTGTCCCCTGACATTTAGCAGATTAATTAATATCTTCTTTCTAAAGTTGATAGGAAAAAGGACAAGGATATACTGTATCTTCTTTATTTGTATCATTTTTGTAGATGCAAGATGGTATCCAGTGATGTAATTCTGTTGGCAGAAAGCTTCTACTATTTATGGAAATCCATCTTCATCCTTATACATGCTTAAGTGCTTGCATAGCTCATAGTTTATTTAACCAATTTCTTGACCACCTTTCAAAACAATATTCTTTTTAAGCATAAAGGCAATACAAACATATTGACAAAATCCTATCAAACATTTACAATAATCAAAACAAATTTCAGTAAAATACCACTTCCAAATACCATCTATTGACAACAGATTAAAGAATTAAAAGCAAGATAAAATAATTGCTTGCTTTAAAAACAGGTGGGTTTTTAAAACTCTCTTCATAGTGGTCACTGATGGTTATTGTGAGAGATTCCATTGTGTGGTGGCTAGTGACTTGGAAGAGTCCCGGTGTAATTCCTACTGACTTTATTGATCTTGGTGGTAGGCACCCAAACAGGGCATCTGTTATCTCAGAAACATGGGCAGGTACATATGGGGTTGAGCAGTTCTTCAGACAATCTAGACCTAAATCCTTCATGGTTTAAAAGGTGAAAAAGCACACTTTCATTTTACGTAAATTGGGACTAGAAACACACAGATGACCAGTGCAGTTAGTGCAGAATTGTGTGATATGAACTGATCAGCTGAGGTTGCAAAGTTGTCTTCAGCAACATCACATTTATTTATTTATTTATTTATTCACAATATTTTTAGCCGCACCATTGCCAGTTCAATTTGAATGTCACTAAGTTTAAGGAGTTCTTCCTTCCTGGCAGAGTTGCTGTTGGTGTCCCAATTTAAGAAGATGAGGGAAACATCCTGCCACCTGTCCTTCCACAGTCAGGGACAAATCCGGAAGGATCCCAGGCTACAAAAACATAGTCCTTCAAGGAAAGTATAATCCCATCCAGGACCAGCTGCCCCTCCACCACCTCAGTTTAGCAGGCTTTGCCATCTAAAAAAAACCTCCATCCTGCTTGATTTAAACTTCATCTTATTCCCCTCATCCATCCCCAAACTAATTCCTAGGAATTCCACAGCTTTCCAAGGATTAATAGGTTTAAAACAGGCAAAGTGCCATGTCTCCCCATACGGTGATGACATTCCAACAAGCTTCAGATGAGTGGATATGAATGTTAACAGGGGACAAGTTGCCCATATGCCAAAGGCATATGGTCAAAGTAGGTACCTCCTCCAACACCTCTGAGGCTGGCCAGCCAGTCAGGATTTGAGCCACTAGACCTCAGTGCCTGCTAAGCCTATCCCATTAAGGAACTTAAAGGTAAAGATACCTCTTGACAATTTTGTCCAGTCGTGTTCGACTCTAGGGGGCGGTGTTCATCCCCGTTTCCAAGCCATAGAGCCAGCATTTTGTCCGAAGACCATCTTCCGTGGTCACATGGCCAGTGCAACTTAGACACGGAACGCTGTTACCTTCCCACCGAGGTGGTTCCTATTTATCTACTTGCATTTGCATGCTTTCGAACCGCTAGGTTGGCGGGAGCTGGGACAAGCGACGGGAGCTCACTCCGTCGCGTGGATTCGATCTTACGACTGCTGGTCTTTTGACCCTGCAGCACAGGCTTCTGCGGTTTAGCCCACAGCGCCACCACGTCCCACATTAAGGAACTTACTACATCTTTATTATGCTAGATATTTGTTGCCATTAATTGAGCTGCCATAGCTTACTGAGTTGGGTATCTCAGCTGCAGAGCCAGAACTTGGGAGTTTGATCCCTCACTGTCGGTCTCAGGAGAAGAGCCAGTCTGCATAGCCTTGGGCAACCTGCACAGTCCCAGGGCACTGAGGGAAGAAGGGAATGGTAAACCACTTCTGAGTGCTCCATGGAAAGCCCTGGAAGGGGTTGCCATAAGTTGGAACTAACTTGGTAGCTCATAATTATTATTAATTTCCACTTGCACAACTACTCCTGCAACACCCCTTCTGGTACTTCTTATACTAGCCGAGGGATTAGTGACTAGTATTGTAGCATCCTTAAGTTGCTGTTTTGTGTTTTAACTGAGATAGATTCTATTGTGATTTTATGTTAGCTCTAGGTGAGCTGCCTTGCTTTGTCAATGTTCGCATAGCATTTCAGTATCTACAATTATTATTTGAAGTCCACACACTTCAAAGCATGGCAGATGAACTACAGTGACCCAAGTTTTCTTCTCATAATAGAAACGCAGAGTTAACATAATTAGTCATGTAATAACGTGATCTCAATTTTTTGAAATGAGTTTGTTAAGCAATGTGTATCAAATGTATGCATACTTTGTACATGCAGAATAGACATGTTCTTATGTTTGCCAAATATTGTTTGATGAGAATACAGTAAAATCAATCAATCAATCATACATTTTCTTCATGGATTTTTAAGGGAAGGATTTGATGTTTGAAGATGAGATCGCAGCGCTGCAGCCACAGGTGGACAAACTTACAACTTTGGGAGTCAACAAGATCATTGCTCTCGGTCACTCTGGCTTTACTGTGGATAAAAGCATCGCTCAAAAAGTAAAAGGTGTCGATGTTGTGGTTGGAGGACATACAAACACATTTCTTTATACAGGTGTGTTGTTTTGTCAGCAGAATGAAGTTTCTGATTAGTAATTTGAGAGAAATAGTTTGCATGTTGCAATGTAGTACTAAATAACTGCATTTTTTTCATTCCTTGATCCTGCTGAGGAGATTGGTCTGTGTATGGCATCATTTGCTGTATCTGGAACATAGAACGAAAATGGAAAATGCCCAAGAGTGTGTTTGCCATCACTCCGTGCTGCATCACCTCCAGTAAAAAATGAATTCCAAAAGCCTTTCCTTGTTCCCATCCTGGCCTAGTTGGTCATGTGTGGGAGAAACTCTCATCTGGGCAAAAAACTGGGAAAGTACAGACTTCAGCCTAACCAAAAAAATAAATAAATAGTCTGAGGGCATTTCCTTCTCCTCTGATTCATTTGACCAGTGTGGGGAAAAAAGGTGATGAGACAGACCATCAGTACAGTACTACTTCCTCTTAAGGCTAATTTTTCTGTATTCCATCTTTAACATCTAGTCTCGGTGCTCTGGCCCCACTTTCTGAGTGTTTTTGTGCGTCAGACTTTCCTTTTCCCCTTGTCAAGCGGTTGGTTTTAGGTTTGCTGTTATATGCCAGAAGCACTGGACCTTTTCCCATTGGCATGCACAGACATGACAGAAATGAATCATGCTGCTGCCCTCCCCTGCTTTTGCTTGTGCCTTGTTTTCTCTTCTGTTTTGTTTTGGTTTTTTTACCATCCTCACTCTTGCATAAATATGCCCATATGAGCTCTGCTGGCTGACTAGACTCTTCCCAAGATGGGTTTGCTCATCTTTCCTCACAAAAAGTGAGGAAACTGGTTCAGTGGGGGGAGCAAAATCTTGTATTATTTTTTACACTCCTCTTGTGAGTTTAAGGCAGTGTTCATGGCTCTCTTCCTCTCCGCTTATCATCACAACAACCCTGAGAGGTTGATCAGGCTGGGCGAATACATCTGGCTCGAGGTCACCCCTTGAACTTCATGGATGAATAGTATTAGAGTCCAGGGTCTTCTGAGTCCTAGTCCAAAACAGCAAGCACAACACTATACTTGGTCATATATGATGTGTTGGAGTGCACCAAAAAAGAGTAAGCTTTTAAAAAAATGTTTCCAAAATAGCAGTGTAGATGAATCTTGGCTTCCTTCAAAATTAGCTGCGTAATTATATGCTTTCACAGCAAGTTTAGATGAGTGCCGGCTGGATGAAACTCCCTGCATCTGTTTTTTTTTTTTTTTTCAAATGTTTCTCCTGGCCTGTAATGTCTGTCCATATGTCAGACTGCAACATGCGTAGGCACCTTGTTTTCTTATAAAACACTTCAAAAGCACCGTGAAAACATGGTTGGCTGAATGCCAACTGTGATGAATGTGTAGAATATGACTTTTACATTCTGATCTGGAGGTGTAACATTTTGGGGGAAATAATGCAGGATTAGTAAAATAGCAAACTGTTACAACCCAGAGAAGTTTTGTGTTCAGGGCTATGTGTGATTATCAGCTTCACAGGCGTTGCTAATCAGAAACGTTGTTTTCCCCAGTTGGGTACAAACAAACTGATCTTCCTGCAGTTTTCTAGCAAACCTAATGGCGTTCAGACTTCTCTTTATCTTTCTTTTTCTTTTTCTTTTTGCTGCAACTGAAGAGAGCAGTACAGAAGAGAACCTGGGAAAGATAGAGGTTTTGACTACAGCTCTGAGACTCCAGAAAAGTAACTTTTCCAGGCTGTGGTCCAGCAACTTGAAATGTGACATGCCTACAGTATTGGAACACTGTAAAAAGGAGGAAAAGAGCATAACATTGAAGTATATGCCATGTTTATTTTCATAGCTAACTTAAACTTATTTTAATGCTTTGGCAAAACATAAATGCTTCATTGGTAACACAGACAGCATATGGTATTGTATAGAGCCTTGCAACGCAGTGGTTAAACTAGTATTCCAGTCAAAACTCTGCTCACAGTCAGCGTTTGATTCCAGCATCTGGCTTGAGGTTGACTCGGCCTTCCATCATTAAAATGAGTACCCAGCTCACTGGGGGGGGGGGGGGGCAATGTGTAGCCTGTATTGTTACCGCCCAGAGAGTGCTTTAAGCACTATGGGGCAGCATAGAAGCCACACACTTTTCTTGCTTTTTAGTTGCCATAGTCATGAATCTTAAAAATATGAAAGCCTTCGTTTTCTATAAGAAGATTGTGAATGTTTCCTCAGCTGAAAGGGGAGGTGCAAAGGATTTCACACTGCTGTATGCTCCTCTCTCGATGGTGGCAGCATTTTGGGCTGGAGTGCTGTATTATGACTATAGGATGTACATTAATCATCCTCTAATTCTATACACTCTCTTACATATAAATCTGTGTACCACAAAGATCCTGATGTTTTGCGTCAGTGAAACACTTCATTCGTTCCAAAAGGAAAAATATATATATTTGTGTCTTTTTCCTAGATTTCTCATAGTTTCTTATTTTTCCACAGGGAAAATTTAAAAATTATCCTGGTGAGGGGATGGAGGGGGCAATCCTGGGGTCTATGCTTTCTTTTGTTTTTGTTTCCCCCCCCCAAGCTTTTACATATCCAGCAGTACCCTGTTCAAGTACAACTTGTTTCAAGTTTGTAGGCTCTTCAGTCTATTTTAAACATTTCCTATTTTTGTCTTTCGTTTTTAAGGCATGGTTGAGATTAAATAAGCCACTGTCATCCCACACATTAACTTTTCTAGGACTACAGCGGATACCACTTGGAAATGGTACAGAAACCTAGGTTTTTTTGTTTGTTTGTTTAAACCAAGTAACACAGGGATTCACAAAGAATCTTTCATGCCAGTGAAAACCTGGCTTCCTGGCTGGCAGGCATATAAATCTACTGGCAAGTTTTCTGGTGCCCTTACTGATGGCTGTGCAACTCTTTCAAGCTGAAATATTTATTATTATCTTAGGTTCTGGTAAGAAACTCACTACATTTAGCAAACAAAACAAAATAAAATGCGTTCTGTTCTCTATGTAAAGTGTCCATCCATGAGTGTCAAGCAACCTGACTTTATTCAGAGAGTGAATAAAAGATACTCTATAGATGCTGAGTTGCAAGAGACAGAAATACATCAAATAACACAAAATAGAAGGGATTTTTTTTTACTGAAAAGCCGCGTAACTTCAAAATGTATGTTATACATTCCTGAATGAGTTTGTATAAGAAAGAAAGCATTGAGGATGGAGTCATAGTCAACTATGCCTACATGAACTACTAGAAGAATGAATAAACTCAACTAGAGGCTGAAAATAAAGCTCCATTTTTGCAGCAACACAGTGATGTGTTGAAATAACAAAGAAGGGACATGGTAGTCAGTTTGAATTCTTGGTTTAAATTAATTTGTTTTAATGTCATCAGGTAATGTATAGTAGCTTATTCAGTATTGCATTGTGTTCTGTTTTATTATCAACAGAATCCTATTGCTTTGTGTGGAAGTGAAATTATAGAAGCTGATGTGGCTAATTGACAATGTCTTGGTTCCTTGTTGGTCATGTGCCTATCTTCTTGTTAATTAACCACAGCTATAATTTCACTTCCACACATAATAAAAATAACGGGGTTCTAGCCTATGTATTGATCTATTGATATGATTATTATCTACATTTTCCCCATTGTTCTTGATGTTATATATACAGTTATTTTATATGCTTTGTCCAATTCTTGGCACTGTTAGCAGAAAAATAGAAAACATATAAATGGATGATCATGAGGATGAGTTTGCATAGCCGCAAGCTTGAGGGGGGCTTGACAGGTATCTAGCCACAGAAGGTGTTTGCCTTCTACAGCAGTTATCCATGTGGATTAGCAGGCAACCAACCAACTTTCACTTTAAAATTGGCTTGCCCTTTCAGCAAAGAAGCAACAGAAGCAGAAATATCAAGACACTGATAGCTGGGCATGCCCCTCTCTCTTTTGCACATGCACATGCTTTTTAATCAATGATGTTAGAGGTGCTGGACAAAACTACTGTACACATATAAATATCTGTCATAGTGGTGGCAGACTAAATGGCATTTTAAAAAAATTGAAAAAAAGCAAGGGTATAGTGCTCTTGTTGCTTCATGTGCATACTCAAAAAGCAGTAAATATTGGAAACTAAAAACTTGCTATTACATAGCTGGATGAAGCTGGGGAAAGGAGAATGGTCAGAAATTCATCTTGAGTCCATAATCTGGTTCTCCTCAGTGGATGATAGCCACTGCAGGGAATGAAATGGTCTATTGTCATGGGAAAGAAGGGAGCAGTAAACGTTTGGGTCCCAAGCGGTAACCAGTGGGTACTGTGACAGTACTTTGTGCTTCAAATGTCATGCACAAACCAGTTTCTTCCTGCATGTGCACTGATGTCAGCTGACAGACTCTGCCTGTATGCAGTATTCTATATTCTATGTGTAGACTAGAGATAGTAAGACAACTGGCTAGGAAAAAAAAACATTCATACTCTGTTTTTACAGGACCTCAACCTTCAAATGATATCCCTGCTGGTGACTATCCGTTCATGGTGAAGTCAGATTATGGGAGTAAAGTGCCTGTTGTTCAAGCATATGCTTTTGGAAAATACCTCGGTTATTTAAATGTCACGTTTGATGAAAATGGAAATGTTATTAAAGCAGTTGGAAACCCTATCTTACTAGACAAGAGCATTTCTGAAGGTATGGAGAATAAATCTGGGAATTTGGGGCCCATGGAGGGGGGGGGGCTGCATCTCCACACCTTACTTGGCACAGCTGGGGCGTTCTGGGGCAATAACCCCTTGTCAGGAATTTTGGGGTGTAGAAATGGATCCGAGACAAGGCAGTCTTCCAGGTCAACAGTAAAGAGACTCACAGAGATTCCTTTCCAGTAACGTATTTACAAAACACGTACAACAGAATTATGTACTAACTCTGGGCCACAATATCCTGACATCTTTGAAGGACCATATCTCCCCACATGAGCATTCTTGGCATTTAAGATAACCAGAGGAGGTCTTCCTCTCAGTCCCATTGCCAGCACAGGCACAGCTGATGGGGACACAGAAGAGGGCCTTCTCTGTGGCAACTCCCAGGTTATGGAACGCTTTCCCTCAGGAGATCAGGCTGACCCCCCTCCCTTGTACCCTTCAACCAACAGCTATAGACCCATCTCTTCAGGTTGGCTTTTAACAATCATGTTTGAATCCCCCAATGTCTTCTTAGAGTTAAGTTAATATTCAGTTGCTTTTAATTATTCAATTGTATTTTGTATTTTAATTAGCAATAGTTTAAATATTTTTAATGTTTAATTTATTGCATTTTTAACTATTCTTTTTAATATTGTGAGCTGCCTTTGGTTCCTTTATTGGGAGAAATGTGACATATAAATAAAACAAACAAAGAAATAAAAAAATAATATCAGGCCATTTCTTGACTTTTTGAATTGTGGGTACAGAAGCACAATATCTCACATTAATACACTGGTGGCTTTATTGAAGAACTGAATTAACTTTCAGCTGTGTGACCTTCAACCCAAAGAAAACAACATACTGTATGACATGACTACTGACATTTATTATTCTTATCAGTCATCTAGCTAGTAATAATCTTCCATTTTTAAAATTTTAGATCCAATTGTGAAAGCACAAGTTGATGAAATGAAGCGTGAATTACAAAACTTTTCTTCCAAAGTAATAGGGAAAACTATTGTCTACCTAAATGGTACAACTTATGCATGCCGTTTCCAAGAGTGCAATATGGGAAATTTGATCTGTGATGCTGCGGTAAGAAAGTAGTTATCTAACTTATAGACGTTCATTAACTGATGGCTTTTGCATAATATGCCAAAGAATGATCTCTGTACTTCAAGGTGTTGCATGTCATATAGCTATAGGTTGTGTGCTTTTTTTTCCATCTAGATGTTATTGAATTAGTTTTTTAAATGACTCTGAGAGTTCATAATTTAACATAAAAAGGCTTAGAAGTACTCAATTATTTTACTGTGGATTGGAGCCATTAATATTGTTCTGGAACACATCCATAGGAGTTTATGGATATAACAGGAAGGTTCTGTAACATTGCTTGTGTTCCACTCTTAAAGGGGCTGCCCTAGAGTGAAAGCAGATGGATTTAATTTCAGTTTCTTGCTTGCAGGAAAGTTGGTTTCAAATATAGTGTTACAGCATTGCAGAAGAAAACCCTTCTTCAAATGTGGAAGGACACCTTTGGACCCATCCTTTCATTATTATTTTTTTCATCACTGATTTGTTGATGCAGATGGATGGCTGATTTATTCCAATTATTGCAAGCAAAGCTTTTTATTCAGAGATGCCTGTTGAGAGATAAAGACTCTGAGCAAGGCTGTCTTTTTGGTTATATTCTATCAAGTCACATCTGATTTATGGTCACCCTAGTAGGGTTTTCAAAGTATGGCAGACAGTTTAAGAACTAGTTTTACTAGTTCCACCCTGGTGAGTTCCCGTGGCCAAGTGGGAATTTGAACCCAGGTCTCCTGAATCCTAATCAATCACTATCACTACAACACACTGTCTGTAACTGGCTTGAGGAACATACTAAAATATCAGACACAATGTTTGTATAATCCAGCATCCTGTTTCCCAACTAAATGCCTGTAGGAAGTCCACAAGCTGGTGAGCACAACAGCCCCCTCCCGATGTTGTTCACTCACTGCTGGCACTGAAAGGCATACTGTCTCTCATCTGCATAATTGTATGTAAATGCAACTGACAGCCATTGGTACTCTCATTCTACATGCAGATATCAAATTGCCTTTTAAATCTGTTGCAGAGCCAAACAACATGGTACATTACATGTAGTTGCTCCCTACATTTTTACTCATAGTTAAATGTGCAAGGCCCTGATCCATGCCACTACATACAGACAGGTGACCTTCAAAAATCCCCTTCCAACTGCATGTGTGCATGCTCCCCATACAGAAGGAGCACATTAAAAACAAGGAAGAGAAGGAGGAGAGGAGGAGGAAGCTGCTACTGCAGCAGCAATTTTGGGGGAAAATATTTAAACTCTTCTACCTTTTTGTGGCGACCTGGATTATAGGCCCATGTAGTTTCTTGTGGGTAGAAAGCAAGGAGAGGGGCAGCCACATTCTACGTAGCTGGACTGTGGCTTAGCAGTCATCTCAACACCCTCTTCTAGATGAGGCATCTGCTCACCATCTGTAGCCAAACGAGTGCTGCTGATGTTGTATAGACACTGACTGTCCAGATGGTGAAAATCTTAAGTGGTGTCCAACCTTGGCCCTCCAGATGTTCTTGGACTACAACTCCCAGAAGCCTTCACCACCTCATTAGGAAGAAGGATGAAGAGGAAAACTGGTTGTCAGGCCTGCCATTCCTCACCCCTGGTCTAGGCCTATGATGACAAAGGCACAGTATTGTTAATTTCAGACATTTCCCTGCTCATTGTAGGGAGGTAGATGCCCTCTTACAAACTTGCTGTGATATTTTTAATGCTATTTGTTTTTGATTACATTTGCTTGCCTTCTGGGTTCATAAAGATGCAGGCAAGTGAATTTCTTAACAAGTCGTACTTTTGCTTTACCAAAGGGACTTTTGTTTTATGTTCCTTCCTTCCTGGGTAAGGGACATGGAACCATTTCAGCCTGCCTTTGTCTGCCGGCTATACTACATGCATGGGGATCTGGAACACGTTATTTAAACATGCAAACTTTCCAGCTATTTTTATTCAGCTGGCATAGCTCAGTGGGTTGGAGCCCCTGTTTTCAGAGCTGTGGCCTGGAGTGTGAATCTCCAGAGAGCCAAGCCAAGATCACCGAGAGCGTGTGTGGCTGTCATCTGCATGACTTTGGGCAAATGGCACACCTCCAGAGCAGGAGGAGGAACTGGTGAATAATCCTAGAAAGGATCACCATAAAGCAGAACTGACTTGATATTACATAATTATAATGGTTATTATAACACCTTTTTAAAAAATCCACAGAAGGCAAATTCTGGGTAGCCTTACATAATTGTTTTGCTGAAACGAGATTATAATGTTTGCACAATAGAAGTTAATTAGTCAGTCAAGGCATCACCACCTTGTCCTGGAAATCTGCATTAAACTTGAAGTGCTTTTTTCCAGGAAGCCGCTTGTCTTGGCACAGCTGATTCTATTTAGATCCCTGAACAATCATTGACTAGGAATGGCTATGTTCCACATTTCTTAACATAACAAAGATCAAGAGAGTGTCTTTAAGTTTCCATAGCGAGGAACTCTCCTCACAGTAGCCCCTATAACTTTCTTCACTTTACGAAGTCATTCTCTTTTTCTTCCGAATTAGCAAACATTCATTACTTATTGTCTTCCTATCTCACATTTCCTGGACTTCAGTTTCTACATTTAGTTGTCCATTTTGAGGAGTCCGCTGGTCTTGACTTTTCCAGCTGAAGCACATGAACAGGATTATTTTACTATGTATGGATGCATAAGGCATGTTTACAACTCGTGGCCCAAATCCTATTGGAGCCCACCAGCATAATGCAATTGGTGAATTGCTGCAAGTTAAGGAGTTACTGTAGGCATTTGCTTTTGTGTGCTATGTAATGCGACTCAGTGCACATCAGTAAATACCTACACTAATGAAATTTATACTGTTTGTCTTAGTTGGTATAAAATCTCTGCAGGATTTTTGCCAACATATTATTTTTCAAAAAATTTGAGAAAATGCTGTACAAGCCCTTCCCCAGGTCACCCTTTTCCTTTCTTTGCATGTGTAACAGCCGGATGTATCATTTTTATGACAGCTTTCTGCATATTCTCAGAGGCATGTTTGGCAAAGCAACTTCACCTTCGAGCTCTGCTTTACCAAATTTTGCCCCTGCAGAAATAAATAACAACCTCGGGATTTTTTGTATGTTTAAAAATTTGTTGAGGATTTGCCCCTTATTCTCCTATTTTCCAAACTGGGTATTTTATAAAAGGCTGTTCTTGGTTGCTGCTTGCCATTTCAGCATTGCTTCTGTTTCTGATATCTCTGTAAACTAAAATATTAAAGTGCATTTTTAGATGTTGCTTCCAAAGCTATTCCTAGTATATACCAGACACACACAGTTGAAAGCACCCCCACTCTTTTAGTCAGTTTGTTTTCTCACACAAATTTGTTCTTGAAACCTTGCCATAAAGGAGGATACACTTCTCTCATACTTTCTGATCCCGTTATCAACTTAGTTTGGGTTGCGATTACATTCATATTTAACAGAAGGACAGTTGGGATTTGGTACAGAGTTTCATATTTATTCTATCATTTGAGTATAAATTTGGGACATCAAGTACTGTATATATGTAAATATCTTCTCATAAACAGAGCTGCTGTTTTAGAGTAAGGGAGAGTAATTTCTCAAAATTAGCCAGTGTTTTTTTTTTTTAAGCTGTTTTGTAAGACTGGCTTGCTGGACGATCTTGAAACCAAGATAAAATGAAAACACTAACAGTAATACAAACAGTTTTTGTTGTAAATGTTTTAGGTTTACAATAACCTGAGGCATCCAGATGATAATCAGTGGAATCATGTTTCAATGTGCATCATAAATGGTGGTGGAATACGAGGACCCATTGATGAACGAAGCAATAATGGTATGCCTAATATTTAGGGCTATTATTTAACCAATGGTACTTCAGTTTATTTCTGTTTTGCTCTGTTTCTAAGGGGAGCTAATTAGTTTTCCGGATTTGTCTTCTGTAGTTTATCTTCTGTATTTTTTTACTCATATGTTTTTCTGGGGCTTATTAGCCTGCAAAAAATTGACTAGTCTTCCCTCCCTTTTGAGTATTCATGCACTTCAGCCTTCTTTTCTCTTAATCAAGGGAATGAAAATATATTTTCTGAGTGTTGGAGGGCTTGATAAAAGCCAATAAAAAGAACCAGACTCTTTTCCCTGGCAGTGTTCGTATGTGTGAACCATTACAATCTGAACTTTTATCTTTGTATGATTTGGGAATGCTCCACGCAGGGTGCGCCCAGCTGTTCTGTTACCAGGAAGATCCAACACAGAAAAAAGTGCAACACTGTAGTTTCTACATCAGACTATCCCACGTTGTTATCTTCCAGGTGTTCTGGACTTCAACTCCCATTAGTTTTATAGAGCAAAGTCAATGCTCAGAAATCTAGTCCAAATGGCGACAAGTTGGGTGAGGCTGTGCTGCATGGGAAGCAACCCCTCTTCCTCTATGTTTTTAGTGGTCCAACACTGATGTTAAAAATGATACAAAATTAAAGCTGAGATTTTTAGTAAGTTAAGATCTATTTCAAGAGGCAGTCTTGAGACACCTCCTCTGATTCTGAGTTTAGGTGGACAGATACTAGAGAGAAAGTGGGATCTCCTTGACTACCATTTGAGCTTCAGGTGAGATCTGCCCATTTTCTAACATTTTTAATGGCTTTTTAATGTTTGATTAAAATGCTTCAGCAGCACATAAACTAAAATGGGAATGATACAGAGAAGATTAGCGTGGCCCCTGCGCAAGGATGACACACAAATTCATGAAGTGTTCCATGTTGTTGTTGTTGTTTTATTTTATTTTATTTTATTTTCTGTCTAGTTGTTGTAAACTGCCCAGAGTGGCCTTGCCTGCCAGATGGGCGGTATAAAATAAATAAATAAACAAGCAAACAAATGTTTTTCATGCCCTTTGCTGACACAGTAGTTCACATGTTTCTGTTAGTTGATTGTTATATCATTGTCTATGCTGCCTGTAAACAATTGTTCTTTTCATTTCTTGGTTTGTTTTGGTTTTGAATGTGTATTGCAAGCTGTCCTAAAATATTATACAGCAGGATAGAAGCCACATTAGTCCAGCAGGTCCCAGGGGTCATAATGTGCATTTGTCACATCTTATGCAGTCAACCCCTCCATCATTTGTGCCACTACTCTGTGCCATGTATCAGGGCTACAAACAGGTGGGGCTCCCTAGGTTGATAAATTACTCCCTTCATTCCTCACCATTAGCCATGGGAAGGGATCCTGGGAACTGGAATTTCAACATCTGGAGGACCACTAGCTCCCCAGCTGTGCATTGTCACAGTCTCTTATAGTAAGAAATACAAAAAAATGTGTAACAAAGCAGGTAATTATAGAAAACATTTCACTGTACTTAGGTACTATCACCTTGGAAGAGCTGCTCTCTGTACTGCCTTTTGGAGGAACATTTGACCTGCTAGAGATTAAAGGTTCTGCCCTGAAAGAAGCATTTGAGCACAGTGTTTATAGGCATGGGCAAGGAACAGGTGAACTGCTACAAGTCTCAGGTAAGTTAAAGGCTTGAATTACCAATTCAAAGCCACCTGTGCCTTCTCTTGCTAGATAATCAGAAGTGACTTACCTTTTTGCAGCACTGCATTGTTTTTGAGAGGCTGGTCTCAACTATCCTAGTGTAGCCAGTTAGGAGATCCACCCAAGGCAGCTGTCTTTGATAGCAGAATCCATGGGGTTTGCTCACCCTGGTGCAAACCCTTGAGAAGACCAGGCTTCTGTGGTGCTCAGAAGATAATTTCCTCACTCCGGAATCAAGCATGTGTACGCACGCACGCACACACACACACACAAACATTATGGGCCCTGGAACCACTATTCCTCATCCCATCCTGTGTTGCTCATGCATGCTTTGAAATGGAATTCTTATTTGTGAAAACTGTTCAAATGGATCAGGACTCTTATAATTAAGGGTCCCCTTATTGGGAGAAACAAACATCAAATAAACAAACAATTTAAGTCCCCATTCTCGGACAGGGACTTGAGGTTGAAGATGGTACAAGACAATTGATGTGAAGGCACATATGTCTTGTAGAAGACACTCAGCTTCAAAAATAGCAATCCCTTCCTACACATGGCCCCCTTTCTCCTCTCCCAATCCCTCTACTGGAATTCCTGCCGATATGTAAATGCTGAGCACTTTTGTTCTTTTTTTTTTCCAACAGGTATACAAGTTGTATATGATCTCTCCCAAAAATCTGGAAGCAGAGTGACCAGTTTAAAAGTTCTTTGCACCGATTGTAGAGTACCAGTTTATGTTCCACTCAATATGGAAAAAACATATAAAGTACTTCTACCTTCCTTCCTTGCTGGGGGAGGAGATGGGTATCACATGCTAAAGGGAAGCTCAAATAATCATAGTAGCGGTAAGTATAGCCATTTGTAATGGTCTGTATATAGCAAGTTGGTTGATTGTACATTAGTAATACTTCCTACATTCATAGATTGATCTCTTACCAGGGTATTAATTCCAAGATACATTTCAGGCTGGTTTTGGATGTTACCTAACAATGCAGAGCAGGAAGAACAGGTTTTAAATAAAGTGTGGATCAAAAGTATAAAACTTTACCAAAGTTATGATAAGATAAAGAACGTACACGGCTCCTAATATCAGTACGTTAATAGATTATGCAACCCATTCACCCCCATCACACATATTAATACAAGTTGCCTTTCTAGATAAACTGACTAAATCTGTTAAACTCCAGTCTGAGTTCGATTGATATGATTTTGAAACTTTTATATATACAGTGGTGCCTCCTATAACGAGTGCACCGTTGAACGATGAATCCGCATTGCGATGCGGATTTCCCCATCGCTAATGCGAGGGCATGCTCGCATTACGATGGGGGAACAGCTGTTCTGCAGCTCCAAAATGGCCGCTGGAACACAAAAAATGGGTGCCGGTACACCCAAGATGGCCGCTGGAACAAAAAAAATGGCTGCTGGCACACCCAAGATGGCCGCCAGAACAAAAAAAATGGCCACCGGTACACCCAAAATGGCCACCAGGACACTCAAGATGGCCGCTGGTACACCCAAGATGGCCACCGGAACAAGGGAAAACATCGAAGAACAGTGAGTTTTGGGGCCCCCATTGGGGGTTTTGATCCGTTTTACGATGTTTTCCCATAGCGAAGGTTAATCCGGAATGGATTAACCTCGCTATGCGGGGCACCACTGTAGTAGGATTTTTTCAGAGCTCTTTAGACATGCTTCTCCTAAGCATGGCTGTTGACTGCTTCCATGGTTACTCCTACACCAGTTTATCTACATGTCAAATACACAAGCCACAGATTTTCCAAGGTTCCAGTTGTTGTGTGGTTTGCAAAGGGGAGCCTCGTGGTGCAGTGGTTAAACTGCTGCACTGCAGCCAAAACTGTGCTCACGATCTGGGGTTCAATCCCAGGTAGCCGGCTCAAGGTTGACTCGGCCTTCTATCCTTCCGAGGTCGGTAAAATGAGTTCCCAGCTTGCTTGGGCGGGGGGGAATGTGTAGCCTGCATAATTAACTTGTAAACCGCCCAAAGAGTGCTTGAAGCACTATGGGGCGATATATAAACAGCACACTTTGCTTTGCTTTTTTTGCAACAGAATATTGAAAGGTAGGGATGGGACCTTCAAAGTGCACAGCTGGAGAACAAGTGGCCCCCCAGCATTTAGGTTGTTCTTGAAAAATCTGTCTCAATAATGGTAATTGTAGGTTAAAAGGCATGTTAAAAGGCATATAAAAGGTTATATGCATGGAATGTTACTGTTCAGTTGCATTATTAAAATAGAACATCAAGTGAAATTAGCAACAGCTTTACCTTGTGCAGAAGAATCATGATGGCTGAAATTCTGTTATTCAACTCAGTGTGCTCAGTGGTGAAAACATTAGCAGCAGTGGCAAATTGCCACTGATTAAAGGTTGCCTTTGAGGATTTTGAGGTACAGGCTGCTTCGTTGCGTTGGGTTATGAGTTGCATGGACCTTAAAATCAGCTTTAATTAGTGATTATTTGCTGTTGTATGTGTGTTTTTCAATAGGATTTGAGCCAAGAAATCATTACTTGTCCTTTAACCATATACATAGTTGATGTAACAGAGAATGCATGCTAAGATAAAATTATTTTTCTAGTACGACATCAATACTACTCATTTTATCAAGAATCGATCAGAGCAGATACAGCTGTCCCAACTAGTACTTGTATAACAACAGTGGAAAACTGTTCAACTTGGGGTAACTGGAATATGTTAAATGATATGTTTTGACAGATATATACTTTGTTAACAGGTAATCTTGACATTGATGTTGTTTCCAGCTATATCTCTAGAATGGGAAGGGTATTTCCAGCAGTTGAAGGTCGTGTGAAGTTTTCTGCGGGAACTGCGCTCCAAGAGTATCTTTCTTTGATTTCTGGATTATCTGTTTTGCTTCTATACTTCATTCTTTAATTTTCACTAACTGTATGGACACTGGATCTTTCCTACATTGTAGCGACTTAATACTCAAAACCCAAGATCTCAGATGATTCAAGAATTCTCAGAGGCCAATATGTAAAATGTTTTCACTAATGGAGACATGATATTTGTGATGAAAAAAATTATGTATTTTATATGTACAGTATTTGGACCATGTACATACATTATTTGTATAAATATGTATATATGTCTCGCAACTAAGATTTTTAGAGAATTAAAATAAGCCAAAAATAAACACAAGACAATATTATTTTCCTTCACTTTAAGGCTGGGCATGCTGTAAAAGCTGTTATCAAAGTAATTTGGTAGAATTTAGGTGTCCCAAAATGCTTGTATGCCCTCCATTCTTCTGTTTTCTAGCTTTGCTTTAACACAGATGCGTTAGCTAGATTTGTACAAAGAAACTAACACTCAGTATCATCTAGAAGAGAAGGAAGAATCATCATCATATAAGTAAGATTATCATTTCAAGATCAGACAGCATATCTGAATAGGGAGTATCCAGTGGAGTAACACCCATATCAGGACCCTTAGAAGTAGAGAGAATATGTACCCTAGTTTCTTGTTTTTAATTAAGTAAAACACTCCTACTTACTCCTGTAAAAAAACGTCATGGCTAATGTAATTTTATTTCTGTGATGTTATCTTTGAGCTTTCTATTTATTTTGACATTAAAAATGGGCCAAACCTGAGCGCAAAGAGGCATTTCTGGATAAACCAATATGAACCTAGTTTTCTTCATCTCAGATGCTGCATTATTCTATGAAGTAGTTTTATGAGGATAATGTGTCTCATGACTAATGGAATAAAGGGTAAGAGGTGCGAATAATAAAACAGAAATAGGCTAAACAGGAGTGTTATGTAAAACTCAGTTTTCTCAGTCTATCATAAATGTAATTACTTTTTATTCGAGAGGGACATTTCTAAGAACCTTGGCTCTAAAGCAGAGGGAAGCAATTTGCTGGGGCCAAGGACTGACTGGCTGTTTGGGGCTGCGCCCGCAAAAAAACGCAGTCAAAGTGGAAAAAGGCACGGCCATAGTGGCTAATTCACTGGTCCCCTTTTTTATTTTAAACTTTTTCAAATACATTATTTCAGCACTTTAATTAAATCTAAGAATTTGCTAAGGCTACTATAATATACGCTAACCTAACAGTTCAAAAACATGTAAAAATGCAAGTAGAAGGTAACGGCGTTCTGTGTCTAGTCACGCTGGCCACGTGAACACGGAAACTGTCTATGGACAAATGCTGGCTCTACGGCTTGGAAATGGGGATGAGCACCGCCCCCTAGAGTTGGACACGACTGAACAATTTGTCAAGGGGAACCTTTACCTTTTACCTTACTATAATATATACAAACATGGCACACATAAACTAATACAAGATCAAGGATTTTTGTTTCATGAAATAATTGTGAAAATAAAATTATTCCTTCAAACTAACTGATTTGTATCTTTATTTAAAGATGTTTTTTACTTTAATAAAGCAGAACAGAAGAAAATCAGAATTCTTTAATTCTCTGATGGTTAATAATTCCTCAGACTTAAGTCTCTGAGATAGCAATTAGCATATAATCTCTTAAATAATAACACCCTTAACCATTTACAATAGTCGGGAATAAAGAAAGACAACTGCTGGAAAGAGAGAGATAACATTTCCTGCTTCTATTAACACAAATCTGCTTGTTCGCTGTCTTACTGAAATTCTTGTTAGGTTCAGCAGTTTATCTACAAATCTTAGTAGCATGGCATAATTGTATTTTCTGAAAAACAGCTTTCTTTTGAGGAGTCCTGAGGTACGCTGGGATGTAGTGGGGATCACAAAAAAGAGATTGGGAACTTATGTGGCCCGTGGGCTGTACTTTGGCCCTTCCAGGTCCAAAGCATGAAAAAAAATGATCCATTTTTAATGATGCTTACATAGATCAATTGGGCAGGGTGGTAAATTAAAATGTGAGTTGTATATTTCAGCTGGAAATGTATAGATTTATGTTTTTTGAACCACAGTTTAAACATCAGCCTGGGGAAATCCTGGGATCTATAGTCTAAAACCACAGATCTGCACATCAGTTAGCGTTTCCCACCTGATTCACCCTACACACAAAAAGGGGACTAGGTGCACACACCCATATGGTGGTGAAAAAGAAGCAAAAAATTATAAGGTACAATTGGAGAAAGCACATGAACATGTGAGAAACATTTACAAAGTGAAAAGCAAGTGGTGAAACTCTAAAATCCTATCCTACACACTACACAGCAAATACATAGCTTGGGGAGATAATAATGTGAGATGGCATTATCAATCTACATGTTGTCTTTTTTAAAGAGACTTTCTTGAGTTCATGGTAGTAAAGTCTGGAAGAATATAGGCAACATCTGAGAAGACAACGCTGTAATTCAAGTAATACTGTCTGCATGATGTCCAAAGAACCTCTTAAAAACATGGTTCCTGAATGGTTACCAAAACTGAACCAAGCACAGTGGAAAGGGTGGCAGACTAGGATCCACCAGACCTTGGTTTCAATTCCTACTTGACCATGGAAACTCATTTGGTTGGGACTGTTAGCGCTGGTAAAATCACTCCTTAAAAATATCACCCTGAAAGCCTTATTAAGGTTCCTATAAATCTGGTCTGACCTGATGATGCATTAACACACATAAACCAGACCTGAACCAATCCTTTGAGATGCTGCTGACCTGCTAAAAGACTGCAGTCTGGCAATGCCATTTGGGAGTTACTTGGCAAATAACGGACTTGTAGAGTGCCTTCAACCATTGTTGGAATTCTATCACTAGAATGAACTGTAGTCTGCTATCAAGCATTGAACTACTGAGCTAATGTAGAAAACAAAGACCATACTTAGTGCCCACAACTACAATGCAAATGGTGTAATCTCTCGAGGTGAATTTCCTCAAGTTCAGAAATCACTCTGGACATGCTGAGCCACACAGCTTGGGATGTAACAGATAATGTTCATAGGAGGCAATATACTTTCAAAATTTACGCCACTTACACTACACTGGTGTAAAATTCCAATATGATCTTGGCCAATGTTAGGCAGTAATTTGAAAAAATTCTGCAATAAATCAGTAGGAATGTTCTTTTATAATTATAAGGATCTTTATATAGATGGCAGAAGCCCATTATCGTATTGCTGTCTACCTCTGTGAAATGTAATTTTTTAAGGAAAAAAAGGACAAATGAAATTCAATCAATAATAAAGTTTAATCAATTCTTCTTAAGGATTTTTTCCCTGAACTTAGAAGTTTATTATATATACAAGCAAATGTACAAGACTACACCAATGACCTATCCATTAAATTAGCACACAGCAGCCATCTAGGAACAGAGTTAATTCAGTGGTCTGATATTGAGAAAGATTCTTTTTCAACCTGCAAATGGAAGCAATGGGAGAGAGGGGAAAGAAAGACTTGTTAATTCACTCAGCCAGAGGAAAAAAGTATAACGATATATTGTATGCTACAGTATAACTAAATAAAGTTAATTTGACAGAAATTAAGAGAATTTTTAGTTTACTAGTTCTCCAGTAGCTGGCTGGATAGCTCAACGGTATAGGTATCTGGCATATATATTCATACATGTGTGTTCACTATCAGCATATTATGTGCAGAACTGGTTATAAGGGAGGTGAAAAAGAAAAAATAAGAACTAAAATTTGTAACAATTCATTCACAAAGAATAAAGAAAATGACATTTTAAATTAATTTTTTTTAAAAATAATAATCCTGGGTTGCTGAGGCTATAAATAAATCATTCATAATTTAAAAAAAACACTTTTGACACACAGTGCACTGAATTAAAAAAAATTCATCCTCACCATGAATTGCAACAGAAATAAGCATGCATTATTTTTAACTGGATTGGACAAATCTATGAAATGTATATCTTGACTTGCCAGGCATATACCAGCAATCTCCGAGTTGTAAGAACTAAAATTACAGGGAATTCAAAGGTATCCCTCCTTGACCGAAAGGCTTCTTTAGTATGTGGAAGGCTTTCTTCCACATAATGATTTTTGTGTAAGAGAAATGAAATCCTGAGAGGTACATTCCATTAGCTGACCTTCCCTCCTTTTGCACAAGGTCTGAACATGCACACTAACAAAAATGGTTGTACAACTGTGCACACAGGGTTTTCTTCGCAAAGCATTGCACAATATGTTCCATGAGGTCAACAGTTCAAGGAACTCCTGCCTGCAGATCTCTGGATTAAATGGTTTTCACAGAAGATAAATGGAATGGGAACAAGGCAGACAGCAATACTAACATGAGCAAACTCCTCTGGCATCTGAAAGACTAATTGTTTTACTGTGCCATAATACTTTGATCAGATGAAGCAGCTCTTGGCCTCTACAAGCTGATACCACAGTACCATGTCTTTCTGATGCCACAGGGTCATTGTGTTGTTTGTGTGACTGCAGATTAGCAGTCCTCGCTGGAATTTGTCCCTGATCTCAGTAATATGATCAAGAATTGAGAAGTGCTATCGACATCAATGCAAACATCTGCATTGTCCAAAAGGTAAGGAATGGGGTTATACCTTCCACTCTGGAATGGCAAGAAGTACTAAACCAAGTCTCAAGATATTGCCCCAAAAGGATCAGAGCTTAATACTTTGAAGGTATAACAAAGGGAAAGAAATAAAAGTTAATGGCTTAGATCTCTATTCTAATTAAAAAAATGAGCAAGAACAACGAGGAGTCTGCCAGGAAGAATGAACACTCCTTATTATAGGAAATGCAATATGTTTCCTACACTGTTAAATTACACCAGTGGATCAGAGACGTTAGCACTCATATATATCATGACTCACCTCATTCAGCTCTGGAAACAGTTCCTGAATCCCAATATCTAGAAGAACGTAAGTTAACTAAAAATAAAAAAGAGAAGTTGTTCCTGAAATAGTCTTCAGAGCCAAAGGTCTGCACATTATTGTATGTGTTAAGCAAAGTAATCACTACCCACATGGCAATGAAGATCTTCAAAAATTAATTGGACTAACTCCCAAAGTTATATTAGACAAAGTTGACACTCCTCCCAAATGGAGATGAAAGTAGATGCTCCTGAACCACCACTATTCCCAAATTAACTTTTATAATTAAAGTACTATTCATTCATTCATTCATTCATTCATTCATTCATTCATTCATTCATTCATTCATTCATTCATTCATTCATTAGATGGAAGCAGATAAAAAGAAGGCTGCAGGATCTTTTTTTCCCCCTGCCAGGGTCCACATTACCTCTAAGGAAAATTTTCAGGGTGGAGGCAGTGAAGTGAGTGAGCAGCAGCTGGGGCGAGAGTCCTCCATCCATGTACGGCACCCTTCCAACCCATCGGACAGCATTCCTCTCACCCTCTCCTGGGCAACTGGATTTCTCTCTTTGTGACTCTCCCTGACTTTACTTCAGTGTTCCGCCTATATCCTTGCTTCTCTGTTATCTTCATCACACCCTCTCTGTCTGCTGCCTTTAGTCTTTCAAAATTCCCACTCTCCACTTCTAGCTTTCTTGCCCCCTGTTCTACATTTCTCTCTACTTTCTTTTAAATACTTTTAAAAGTGTTTAAAATAATCATAAAAGTGTTGCAGGTGAGGCACCACAACTTCTTGCTCAATCTGTCCTTGGCTTCTGCCAGGACACGGTGTGCCAACAGCAAGCTATCTGTTCCGTTCAGCTAAGATTCAAATCATAAGCATTATCACATACTGACACACTGCTGAATCAGCAACAGTAAAGGTTTCCATCACCTTGGGACTGGGGCAGCTCAGAGAAGAGAAAACTCCAGTGATATTCCCCAGCTCTGTGTTGTCTGAATGGTTTCTCAACAGCAGATGGCTATTTCCCCACAGATTATCTCAACTGTTCAAATCCAGGCCTGGAATCGGCTTACATCTCCAGCCATCACAGCAGCTCGGGCTGTAAGCGCTGCTGTCTTAACCATCCAAGCCAGACTAGGAGCTGGAGCTTGGAACACATTTCTGGTAGCTCTAAAAACAGCTGGTTATAACTTTCTTTTGCCTACTATTCTAACAGTGCCTCTTCTAACAGTGTGTGTGGTGTTTCTGAACTGCAAACTGCAACACAGTGCCAAACCTGGCTTTAAATGAGCAGGTAGCTTCTTGGATGACAGACGTGAGTTTGCCATTGATTAATCTGGCCAGGAAGAAGAGGCAAGATGTTCTAACCTACTGTGACACCACCACCACCACCACAACTCTGGCACGTCAGGGCTCAGCAACAGTGTAGGCAAGAAACAAGAAAAGCTGTTTCTGAATCACTGCGAAGAGCTTGTTGTTTTGTAAGGGTACCCACCTGTTTGTTAAGCACTGGTTGCTGCAAACCATTGAACAGAAGTCTTATGCCTTCATATTTTGCCTCTTCTCCAATGCACTTACCAATCAAATCTAAACAAAACAGCAAGACATAACCAGTTAGGACAAGGAAGGGATATGAACTCAGATCTTCAGAGCTGTAAGACATCTAGAACGCTTATGGAACAAAAGAGATCAGCTGATGCCATGTCTCTAAAAACAGTTGATTCCTACTAAACCGTTTGTCAAGATCAGCAGCTTTAGTAAGTAATCTGTGTTTGGGCACACCTCCTATCAAAGTATTGTTCTGGAAATTTTGTTCCATTTGTACAAACTGAACAGGGGAGTAACCTCACAATTCTGTGTTCACCAACTGAACCATCACCCCACCCGGGGTCATGGGTACAAATGCCTATTATGTTCTATTCAACCATTGTGATGGATTAGGTGTGCCCATCATGCCTTTATCTCTCTTACTGTCTTGATAATCCATCTTCTAAGTTATGCAGATGCTGCAATAACAACTGAATAATACTGTGAAGATACTGCATACTTGAGTAAATAAAACTAAACAGTTCTTGGGGGGTGGGTGGGAAAGACTTGTCCTCTGAATGTTCGGTTCTGCTGGTCATCAGAATTCATTCCATATACAAGCTGCCTCTAAACCACACCCAAACAGAGAGAAAATTAAACTCTCCTGTTCATCATAGTGTTCTCTGACCTCACACCACATTTGCAAACAAGATGGAAAGAACCAGAGTGGATGGTCTACACCAGTGGTCCCCAACCTTGGGCCTCCAGATGTTCTTGGACTTCAGCTCCCAGAAATCCTGGCTGGCAGACGTGGTGGTGAAGGCTTCTGGGAGTGGCAGTCCAAGGACATCTGGAGGCCCAAGGTTGGTGAGCACTGGTCTACACAGAGAAACAGGGAAAGTGTGACACCTGGTTGACTCTGCTGGACCTTTCAGTAATATTCAGTATCACCAGTATCAGATCCCTAGGAAATCATGCAAAGCTGCCTTAGGCAATGCCAGAGCTTCAATCCATCCAGCCCGGTGTTACTGATGGACTGGCAGCAGATCTCTAGAGATGCAGGCAGCCCCTTTTCTTTGCCCTTCCTGGAGTTTCCTAGTATTCACTGGGGGACGCTCATCCAAGTACTAACCAGACCCAATCCTGCTCAGTTTCTGAAATCAGTCAAGGTAATTTGGTGGCAACCTTTTGGTATGGAGGTTGAGAGTATGGGTTCTTCAATATGCCTGAACTTTCCCAGAAAGTGGTGCTAGATGTCTATTTCTTGGCCTGGGTGATCCATAGTTCAGTGAGCGATCACAGATTATTCACACACAGCTCTCATTTTTGAAATGTGTTTTAAAATTACAGTTAGAACCAAGTCCAGCAACATTCTAAACCGCCATCTGGAATGTGTTATGTAGAACATAACATACAGCCTTATTACCAAATACACTTTATTCATTGTTGACTGAGGTGGATTATGGCTCTTCCTTGGGGCTTTGTTTGATGTGAGAACATGACTGGGATATGAAAATTAATCAACAGTAATGGCTGAAGATGTTGACAAAATTTCCATATAAAGAGTTTTCTGTTATTGCCATGGAGACTGTGTTGAAAATACTCCAAAAATGATACTTGACCCAACTTCAGCTCTCACATCTGAACAGCACTCACATTTATGTCCAAGAGCATGTAAGTACAGTGGTGCCTCGCACAACGAGTGCCTCACACAACGATGAATTCACACAACGATGCCTTCTTCTGTTAAATTTGCTGCCTCACACAGCGATGTTTCCTATGGGGGATTTTCACACAACGATCTCCCTTTTCACTCCTGTAAAAGTGTCTTACAATGTTTGGAAGCTGTTTTAAATGATTGCAATGGTTAGTCCACCTCCTGAAACCTATGCAAACTGATTTTGGTGTTGTTCTGACACTTCGTTAATTTATGATGATTTTTTGAATTTTCTCCATTGGAAACCATTGGATGGTCTGTCTAATGGTTTCCAATGGAAAAAACAAAAAATCATCATAAATTAACGAAGTGTCAGAACAACACCAAAATCAGTTTGCATAGGTTTCAGGAGGTGGACTAACCATTGCAATAATTTAAAACAGCTTCCAAACATTGTAAGACACTTTTACAGGAGCGAAAAGGGAGATCGGGAAGAACTTTAAAAGGCAAACGGAGATCAAAGAGCCCTTTGCCGATCTCCCTTTTCGCTCCTGTAAAAGTGTCTTACAATGTTTGGAAGCTGTTTTAAATTATTGCAATGGTTAGTTCACCTCCTGAAACCTATGCAAACTGATTTCGGTGTTGTTCTGACACTTCGTTAATTTATGATGATTTTTTGTTTTTTCCATTGGAAACCATTAGACAGACCATCCAATGGTTTCCAATGGAGAAAATTCAAAAAATCATCATAAATTAACGAAGTGTCAGAACAACACCAAAATCAGTTTGCATAGGTTTCAGGAGGTGGACTAACCATTGCAATCATTTAAAACAGCTTCCAAACATTGTAAGACACTTTTACAGGAGCGAAAAAGGACTTCGCAAAGGCATTGAAATGTATTGAGTCGACTTCAATACATTCCAATATAGGAAACATTGTTTCACTCAACGATGTTTCCTATGGGGATTTTCACTGAACGATGGCAATCCGTTCCAATTGGAACGGATTAACCGGTTTTCAATGCATTCCTATGAGAAATGGTGTTTCACAGAACGATGTTTCACACAACGTTGATTTTTTTGGAACCAATTAACATCGTTGTGTGAGGCACCACTGTATAACGGATCATTTTAACACCTTTGGTGGTTTTGCAAAAAAAGGGGAAAAAAAGCAGGTCAGTTTTGGGAAGAGGTGTTTAATGAAATAAAACAAAAATTACAGATCAGCCGATTGCTAAATTCTTAGAACTAGCCCTTCTAGTTAAAAGTCAATTTAACGTAAAAACTTAATAGGCCATCTTCTAATAGCTGTGAGACAGACTACAGGTAAAGAATGCAAGAATATCCAGAAGGTATTACTCACAGCATGATATTCTAGAGTATGGCAGATAATGCCGCAGGAAAAAATTAACTACCAAACTGCCTATAGCTAAAGGAATAAAACACTTGGATTATTTTGCAATTGGTCTTTATGTAACCTACTTGGAATATAACTATATTTTTCCTGGGAAAGCTTCATTATATAGGTTTTGGATATGAATCTATTACAGGGGACAAGGGAGGGTGGGAACAAAAATATATAAATACAGGTACTGATTAATATGGTTAATATCATCATTATTAATATTGTTAATAAAAAAGAACCGGTATTTTGAAAATTGAAAAACGTACCACATACACTGGCTCGTACTTTGCTTTGGAACCCTAAATGGTCCTTCCCTATAATGGTTCTTCCTTAAAGCATTTTGGATTGTGATATCTGAAGGACTATCTCATGGCATATGGGTTTGCCAAGAATTTCCACATGACCTATTACAAAGATAGGCAGGTCCATAGGTGCATGAGGGCAGGCACTTTTCTATAGCAACACCACAACTGTGGAACTGTCTTAAAAGCGAGGTTAGACAAGTTTAATCTCTGCCTTTGTTTTAACAGCAATCATGTGCTGTCAAGATGATTCAGACTTATGGTAAGCTTTCCTAGGGTTTTCAATGTGTAAGTGTTGAGAAGTGGATTAAGCTAGAGATTAAATTATGCCTTCTTAAAATCATAACACAGCCCACCAAATTTGAAGGGCTTCCAGGAGAGGCCCCAATGAACAGATCAAATGTGTAGCAACTGCTCATGTTGCTGCCAAGAAAAGCTAATATCAGGAAGGGCAAGGGCCAAGAATGACATGAGAAATGTTAAGGGCTTCATGCATCTTAGCAAAGCAATCCACCTCACACAATTGATAAAATCATTCTTTTTAAACACAAAGATTTGAAAAAAAACATGCACCAAGGACACCCATATTAACACATGCTAAAGAAGTGTGCATTTTGCAAAGTGACTCTCCTTTTGACAGAATATATTTAAAATAATGAACCTGGAATGTATTTCATCATTTCTTCAAAGGTCTGTTTTGCCCGTTTGTGCTTATCCTGAGGAGATCGAGGTTCAGAATTCTCACAAAACACAGCATCTGAAAATAAACACGATTTTTAGAACAATGCAGAGTTGCCTGCACAGACCATCTCCTGCTTCACAACTTTAGATAGTTAGCAAGGGATCAATGAAATATGAGCTTCTTGCCTTAAAACCCATTCATTTTCTTTTAAAATGTTATGCTCATTACTCATCTCTTGTTCCAGTATGTGCTACATTTTGCATCATAAGGAAAAAGCCCACCCATGAAACACTGTGCAAGTACAAAATGGAGCAACATTCTCTTTGACAACAGAACTCTTAATCAGCAGGAGGTGGCACAACTTTATACTGACCTCTCAAAAGTGTAATAAGTGACACCAAACGGTGCTCCTGAAAGAGCTGTTCCAGCTTGTACTGGAGATAGTTGTCTGTGTATGTCTCTAAGGTGTTTTTGAAGAGAATTCGGCCTCCCATCATAATGAGAAGAAGCCAATCAGGAATGTGGAAAACCTTTATGCCTGTAAGGTCAATGTCATTACATATAATTAGCATATGACAGCACACTATATTCTTTGAACATACTTCAATTTCAAACTGCCAAGGTTTTGACTAAGCTCCCATATTCTAAAGTACATTAAAATTTAAGGAGGTGAGGGGAATGCAGGCAGGTTGTGCAGATCCTGGAACTATCCTAGCTGCTGAGACACTTCTCCACCTGATATATCTGCCAAGGTGGAGGGATACCACAGGCATGACTGGGCCCTGGGGGACCTCCATGCAACAAAAGAAAATGGCTGCCTCTTCTACTGCCATATTTATAATTGGCAGATATACCATAGCAGCTCTTTATCAGTGTACTTGTACCTTCCAGTCTCCTCTTCCCATTCAATGGTACTGAAAACTGACCAGGATGCCAGTTTCTCCCAGTTCCCCATCCCCTCCTCTGCAGAGACCTTTGTATACTTTGATGTGAAGAATGAAAACAGAGGCACAGGACTCTCAGATGATCAAACTGAAGCCTCTTTGTAAGCTACTAGTTCCTTGGTTTTAACTGTAATGCACATTCACAATGTAAGCAGAGTCCCAGTTCCCATGTGAAACAAAGGGGGGGGGGAAACCAACATATCACTTGCACGTTTTCCTAAAGAATGGATTGCCTCGCCATTCCTTCACTCACACAGCACAGCAACTGGAGAACTAAGAGCCCTGAAAGCTGATGTCACTGTTGAGACCTCTGTCAACATTTCTTGAATTGTTAAGGGTCCCAGTTCTTGCAATCATGAAAGTGAAAATTCTCCGATACTGGCAGAGAATTCTCATGTACATAAGTGAGGTCACTGTTGGGGTAACAAATCCTCAGGATGAAATATGAACGAAACCTGTAAGATACAGTGGGGTCTTGACTTGAGAACTTAATCCGTATTGGAAGGCGGTTCTCAAGTCAAAAAGTCTGTAGGTCAAGTCTCCATTGACCTACAGTGCATTGAAAACAGATTAATCCCGTAACAGGCCGTTTTTGTTCCATTTTGGTTTTTTTCTGGTCTGTAAGTCAATTCTCAGGCTGCAAGTCAAACCTAAATTTTGCGGCCAGAGAAGTCTGTAACTCAAAAAGTCTGTAAGTCAAGCCGTCTGTAAGTCATACATACATAGGCATCCTTCAGTCTCGAGAGACTATGGTAACATGCTCTGAATCGAGGAGTGTCCTCTCCAGAGCACGAAGCCCGGGTAAGGTAATATGGAGGATAGGCTGTTACCCAAGCAGCAGATCCCCCCTCTCCACATTGCTGAAATGGTCCAATGGAAAGGCAAGAGCCAATACAACTGGTTCCAGCAATGTCGCAGGAGTTGGCAGAATGACACATGCTGCCTTCGGGACTCCAGCTCCGGATTTTGCCTCGAGGTTAACTCCTGAAGCCTTTTCCATCAGTGGATATAGCCACAAGGCAGTGGAGGTTTGAAATTGGAGTTTTCCTTCTCCTAGATGGGCTGCCTTCCATGGCTGACGAGCCCCACCTACCCGGCTGTAAGTCAAGGGTCCACTGTAACCTATATGATATGCTTGACAGGGTCAGAATTGACTGGGCTTTGTATTTAAAAGATTTCTCACCAATATAGATTAAGCAGTCATAGACGCCTTCAACTGCCATCATTTTCATAAAGTAGTTCTGATTTTGCTTTCTCTCTAAGTTCTCAGAGCGGTTCGCATTGTTCTTGTACAGCTCATTAAAAAGCTAAACAGAGAAATGTAAAGGTTTTTAAAATAAATTCATCATTCAACAAGAGCATTATTATAGATGAGTTCTTGGGTTTGCATTAACAGCATCAATAACAATTCCCCCTTGCAAAATCAGGAGCTATGAGATGATCTGTTATATTTGGTATGGCCATACCTGAAGCTTTGCTTGAACAACATACATTTCTTAGGCATGCCAACTACTAACCTAGTTCTGACATTAACTTTGCACTTTTAGGTTTTTCTCCTTTTGCACTGCAAAATTGCAGCCAGCATTCTTTTTTTTTTTTAAAGCAAAACAAAAGCAGATAACTTTGCTAAAATGTGCCATTCTGTCACCTAATCACTCAATGAGATTGGCAGTGTCTTTACTTCCTAACACACTTTGACTCTACAAGTCCACCACATATAGTAAAAGCTTCCCTCTTGTGCTTCACACTTCCAACAAACATTTGACACCTCTGTATAAATCTTTGACAATTTTTAAGAGTCATATACCACCGATAAAACATCTTATATATGTTCTCCTTAAAATTTACTGATTTTGTGAGCTCTGTTATTTTTCCATGTTTTCAACCATTGATCAATATCAATATTATGTCCTATACAGTGGTGCCTCGCACAACGATTGCTTCATACAACGATGAATTCACACAGCGATGGGTTTTTTTGAGGAATTTCCCCCATCGTTTAACGATGTTCTCTATGGGGGAATTTCACTTAACGATGTCCCTTTTTGCTCATTTAAAAGTGTCTTAAAATGTTTGAAACCTGTTTTAAATGCTTGGATTCCATAGTGCACCTTGTGAAACATGTGCAAACTTAATTTGGTTTTGTTCTGAGTCTTCATTAATTTTTGATGATTTTTTTATTTTCCCCATTTAAATCAATTGAATGGACAGTTCAATTCATTTAAATAGGGAAAACAAAAAATCACCAAAAATTAAGGACGACTCAGAACAACACCAAATTAAGTTTGCATAGGGTTCAGGAGGTGGGCTAACAATTGCAAGCATTTAAAACCTGTTCCAAGCATTGTAAGACACTTAAAAATGAGCGAAAAGGGACATCGGAAAAGACTTCAAAAGCACTGAAGCCGGCTTCAGTGCTTTTGAAGCTCTTCCGTTTTCGCTCATTTTTAAGGGTCTTACAATGTTTGGAACAGGTTTTAAATGCTTGCAATCGTTAGCCCACCTCCTGAACCCTATGCAAACTTAATTTGGTGTTGTTCTGAGTCGTCCTTAATTTTTGGTGATTTTTTGAATTTTCTCTCATTGGAATGTATTGAACTTTCCGTCCAATGCATTCCAATGAGAGAAAATTCAAGAAATCACCAAAAATTAAGGACGACTCAGAACAACACCAAATTAAGTCTGCATAGGGTTCAGGAGGTGGGCTAACGACTGCAAGCATTTAAAACCTGTTCCAAACATTGTAAGACACTTAAAAATGAGCAAAAAGGGACATCGGAAAAGACTTCAAAAGCACTGAAGCCGGCTTCAGTGCTTTTGAAGCTCTTCCGTTTTCGCTCATTTTTAAGGGTCTTACAATGTTTGGAACAGGTTTTAAATGCTTGCAATCGTTAGCCCACCTCCTGAACCCTATGCAAACTTAATTTGGTGGTGTTCTGAGTCGTCCTTAATTTTTGGTGATTTTTTGAATTTTCTCTCAATGGAATGCATTGGACGGAAAGTTCAATACATTCCAATGAGAGAAAATTCAAAAAATCACTAAAAATTAAGGACGACTCTGAACAACATCAAATTAAGTTTGCATAGGTTTCAGGAGGTGGACTAACCATTGCAATCATTTAAAACAGTGTCCAAACATTGTAAGACACTTTTACAGGAGCGAAAAAGGACTTCGCAAAGGCATTGAAATGTATTGAGTCGGCTTCAATACATTCCAATATAGGAAACATTGTTTCACTCAACGATGTTTCCTATGGGGATTTTCACTGAACGATGGCAATCTGTTCCAATTGGAACGGATTAACCAGTTTTCAATTAATTCCTATGGGAAATGGTGTTTCACAGAATGATGTTTCACACAACGTTGATTTTTTTTGGAACCAATTAACATCGTTGTGTGAGGCACCAGTGTATTTTGTGCCCACCTAATCATACATTATTTTATGATCTCATCTTGCATTTTAGCTTCAAGAAAATGATCATACATTTTCTTAATTACTTTATCATTTCAGCCCAGCAGAAGTTTATCAAATACCATTTGTTCTGTATAAAATAAGAGTTTTGCGTTTCTAACTCTTCTTTGGACCTTAACGGACCTTAGCTCACAATCATTTTTTAAATAGATCTTGACGTCTTAAAAAGTTTCGTTTCTGTCATGAGGTTAGGTTGTATAAAAGCCTCTACGGGTGATACCCAGCCTGGTGTTTTTTTGGTAAATCTGCTGGATGATCTTTTTCCAAGTCCCTAGTAGAGCTCTTCTTCTCATATGCGAGTTGAAACTTTTCTACTCTTTATCTTTTTTGTACCATAGAAAAGCATGCCAACCTAACTGTAAATCATGTCCTTCCAACATGTGTAGTCAGTCTATCATTATTTAAAGTTACCCATTCCTATACAGACTAATACACAGGCTCTATAATACAATACCCAATCTGGGGGACCAAAACCTGCTCTTTTGTTTGGCATCTTACATGGCTTTGATTTTAATTCTTGGTTTTTTACCTTGCCACACAAATCTCATTATTCTCTTGTTAAGTTCTTGAAAAAAAATGACTGTTTTAATATTATGGGAATTGTCTGAAATAAAAATAAAATTTTAGATAGAACATTCATTTTGATGACTGCTATTCTTCCCATCATTGATAGCTCTAATTTGTCCTATCTCTCCAAGCTATTATGTGTCTCTTTAACCAACTTCATATAATTGTCTTTAAATAATGTACAGTGGTGCCCCGCATGACGATGATAATCCGTTCCATAGAAATCGCTGTCTTGTGAAAACATAATCTTGCGAAAACCATTTCCCATTGGAATGCATTGAAACTGTTTAATGCATTCCAATGGGGAAAAATCATCATCGTTTTGCGAAGATCGCCCATAGGGAAGCCATTTTGCGAAGCGCCAATCAACTGTTAAAATGGCTGTCCTGCGAAGCATTGGTCCTGAAAATGCCTGTTTTGCAAAGCGCCGATCAGTGCCAAAATCATCGTCTTGCGAGAAACAGTTTGTGAGGCACAGACCCAAACATCGTCCAGTGAAAATCGTCCACTGGAAACGCTGTTTTGTGAATCGCTATAGCGATCGCAAAACCTGATCGTCATGCAGATTCATCGTTTTGCGAGGTTGTCGTCTAATGAGGCACCACTGTACTAATTTTCTTTGTGATTTGAATCCCTAAGTATCTGACTCTCTTCTCTTCTTGAAGGTTAGTCCTTTCTATTAATTTATGTTGTTCTTGATCTCTCATATTTTTAACAAGTATTTTTATTTTCTTTTGGTTTATTTTCATTCCTGCCATATCACCAAAATTCATCAGCATCTCCCATCAGGTATTCAATTTAGTCCACTGGATCCTTCAATATAATAACTAGATTATCTGCAAAAGCTTGGAGCTTAAAAGTATGACCTCTTACTTTCAGTCTTTTTATTTCCTTTTTATCTCTAATTTGCTCAGTTAATATTGCTAGAGTAGGAATGAATAGTAATGGAGAGAGTGGACACCCCTGTCTTGTACCTTTCTGTAGTATTTGCATTTTTTTCGTCAGCTCTCCATTGATTCTAACTTTTGCCTTTTGCTGGGTAGAGATTGCTTTAATTAATTTCAAAAATCTTTCTCCAACTTGTAGCACTTCCAATTGGTGTAGCATAAAATTCCAATTCAGATTATCAAAAGCTGTCTCTGCATCCAAGAATATCATAGCCATTTGCTTTTCCGGGTGAGCTTCAAAGTATTCCAAAGTATTTAAGATTATCCTTATATTATTTTTCATCTACCTTTTTGGAAGGATGCCTGATTGGTCTTGATACATTGTAGTTGCCAACATGGTTGCATATTTTTTGTAATCCACGTTTAGTAATGAGATTGGTCTGTAGTTTCTGATTTCTTTACCCTCCATGTTTTCCTTATGTATGGAAGAGATTATCGCTTCCGACCACATTGGTGGCAATACTCCCTTTTCTTCAACAAATTCCAAGAGTTTCTTATATGGTTTAAGCAATACATTTTCTAATTCTTTGTAATATTCAGCTGGGCCTGGTGATTTCCACTTTTTTTTCTTTTTGAGGGCTTGTATAATTTCTGCATATGTTAAAGGCTCATTTAAAGTGCATTTGATCTTTGGTCAGTTTCATTTTATAGTGTTTCAGTACATATTCTTTTTGAGATTCTTTGTCTACTTCCTTTTTACTGTATAAATTTCAGAAGAATTCCTCAACAATCTTTTTTATTTCTTCTTGTTTAAATTTCTCAGTCCATGTTTCATCTTTCAGTGTTTGTATTATTCTTTTCTCCTTCTCTTTCCTTAATTTATATGCTAACCATCCCCCTGGTTTGTTTGTGTTTTCAAAAAAAATGCTTTGCAAATTTAAGCTTCTTTGCAGTTTCCTAATAATTAACATTTTTGTTGATTCACTTTGGATTTCCACCATTAATATCCTTCCGTTGTCTGAGACAAAAATTAGTTTTTGCTCCAGTTCTTTCTTTATATACATAGCCACACCTTTCTTCTTTTTATTTATGTCTGAAGCTGCAAACAAATTTCCTAATCATGAACATTCCAGCGGTTTCTGATCTGTTCTTTTCATATGGGTTTCTGGTATGCAAATTACATCAGATTTCTGTTTCTGCAGTTGTAGAAAGGTCTTTTTCCATTTTTCAGGTGAATTTAGGCCATTTATATTAACCGAAAAGATCTTGATTTGTTTTTTAGTCATCTTGTTGGTTACTACCTTTCTGTTTTTTCTTCGTCATGCCTCTTGTATGTCTTGGCTCAGCTACTTCCTGTTTTTCTGGCTCTGTGTCTGATTCTGATTGTGATGAGTGGTCTGATTTCTCTTGAGGTCTTTCTTCTGATTTCCCCTCCTTCTTTTTCCCTGTTTTATCAGTTTCTTCTCATTTTTTTCCATAAAGGCTTGCGCTTTCATCAGTGAAGTTATATTGTTTCTCTGTGTATCAATTCGAAAGAATAAACCTTTTGCTGTCAGCCATCTATATGAAATTCCATTTTGTTGAACTAAAGATATAAGGGAGGAGTACTGCTTCCTTTTCTGCCTCATTTGCCAGGGAATTTGTTTTAGGACATTAATTTTCCTGTCTTCTATTATCAATTGTTTATCTTGTGAGGCTCTTAAAACTTTGTCTCTAATTGATTTCTTCGTAAATCTCAAGTGGATTTCTTTGGGGAGATTATTTCTTCTTGCATATGCTTAATTCACCCTGTAAGTTGCTTCCACATATTGTTGCAAGTCAGCTGCTTCCGTCCCTATTTCTGCAACCAAAGCCTTACTCATTAATATCTCTAGATCCTCCCCTTCCTTTTCTGCCACATTTTCATATCTCAGCATCTTCAATGTTCTCTCCATCTCTAGCATTATTAATCTGTTGTCACTCTGTTTTTGATTCATCTGTACTGTGTCTAATGTTTCTTCAGTTTGATTCACTCTAGCATCTGTTCCCCTCACTTTTTCCTCAAGATCTTGTGCCTTTGCTTTGTTTTCAGCTATCTGTTGAAATCTCTAATGCCATCTTTTTCATCTGATCCACTATTTGGCTGAGACATTCATTTACTTGTTGAAATCCTGCTGTTAGTCAATTCTGCATGGTAGTCTGCTATTCTTTGTCTGGTTCTTGTGCCACTAGTTTTCCCAGACTTTGAGGTTAGGCAGGAGAGATTTCTGGCATTTGGGGCTTTGGTTTTTTGGAGGCCATTTCAATCTTTTCAATGTCAATATGTCAATTTTTCCTCCTACTGTCTCTGAATGGACTTTGTATAAGTTATACTATATCCTTCACCAGAATGTCCAACCCTCAAATATAACACATGCTCTTTCAGATGTTTCCACTGTTTTAACCAACAACCAAAACCCTTCCTCAGATTAATCCGCAAGACTATGGGTTTTTGTGATCGCTGTGGCACTTCGCAAGATGATGTTTTCTATGGATGATTTTCACAAGACGATGTTTTGGTCTATGCTTTGCAAGATAGGGTTTTTTTAGACCGATGCTTTACAAGATGGTTCCCCCCCCCCATTGGAACACATTGACTATATAAGACCCACTTTTTATCCCAAAAAAGTGGGGGGAAGTATATGCTGCTGCCTTTCCAGGATCTGCCTCCTGGAAAGCCAGCAGGGCCATGGCTGCAAATTTGAATGGTAGAGGATAATGAAAACAGCCAAGGACCAAAGGGTAAAGAGATTCTAAAAACACCAGGGAAAGCACAAATACAATCCCCCATTACCACAAATTATGCAGTCGAGTTCCCCACATTTGGGGAAATCACAGGGATCAGCACACCTGAAGTGCAATGGATGAGCCTCACCCTGGGAAAACATTACCTTGTGCACTAGAGGATTGTGGGAGGAACACCCAGCCCATAATGGGGGTCCCGCAGGGCACCCCAAAACACTAAGGAGCTCTCTTGGACTCTGGCAGGACTGGGACTGTGCAGCCCTGTTCTGAGCAGGAGGTGCAGCCAGAGGGTCACCATGCCTTGGTGGGGCAGGACACAGAAGGGGGTAGGAGGTGCAAAGGCCACTCCAACTCATACCTTTCATGGTCATGAAAGTGGTTTTCCCAGGGTGAGGCTCATCCATTGCACTTCAGGTGTGCTGATCCCTGTGATTTCCCCAAGTGTGAGGAACTCAACTGCATAATTTGTGGCAATGGGGGATTGCATTTGTGCTTTCCCTGGTCTTTCTAGAATCCTTTTCATCTCTTTTTTATCCCTCATCAGGACCTATTGCAAAGGCAGCAAGTCCTGGTGATGTCTTGTATTGCATTCTCCCTCTTTTTCTCCCCAGTGGCAAAGTCACCATGATCGGGAGCCAGGGGGCTGTTTTGACTCCTTTAACCCTCCTTCTTTGCTGCTGGAGAGAGAAAGAGGGGGAAGGCTATCTGAGACCCACTGCATTTCTAAAGGCAGTGCAGGTGAGGGGATTGCTTTTCCCCAATATGGTAGATTTCAATGCATTCCTATGGGGAACTGTGTTTTGCAAGACGATGTTTTCTATGGATGATTTTCGCAAGACAGTGATTTTTCCCCCCATTGGAACACATTAAATAGATTTCAATGCATTCCTATGGGGAACTGCGTTTTGCAAGACATGTTTTTGCAAGACAGCAATTTCCGTGGAACGAATTAACATCGCCTTGCGAGGCACCACTGTATATGATTAGATATATATGGAAGAAGCATAGATGTTTTATACACACGCACACACACACACACACATCCATCAGATCTCAACAAATTATATTAATTGGAATGAGAAAGATAGATATTTACAAAAGCAGAAATGTTATTTTTTTAACAGAACTTATTATTGGTTCTCCCTGGCCAATTTTACCCAGCTTCATCCCAGTAAACATACTATACCTTTTTGTTGTTTTCAGAAGTAGGACTGAGAATAGTAAGCTCTGGTTTACTTGGTTTAGGCTTGGGAGATTCACAGGAATTAATAAAGTTTATAATAAATGGCTCCAAGTGCTGGCCTTTCTGAAATTAACCAAACAATAGCCATAATGTGCAAGTTTTCAAAATAAGAATTGTTTGAGATGAATCCACAAGTAATTTTCAATAAAATGTATTAATTATAAAGAAGAAAAATACCACCTACCTCTTTCATTAATTTTCCAGGAACAGATTTTATAATTTTGCCTGCAATTGAAAATTAAAAGAAAAACATCATTTATTTCGCTTTCTCAGTAAACATAGCTACATTCTTTCGCTAATTTTATCAGCACTAAATTTATCTTTTGGTCTGTTTTGAAAGACTGTTTAAGCAGCAACTCCGACCATATAAAACATTTATTATTTATATTTATTTATTTGTGTGTTTGTTCAGCTTCTATACCGCCCATCTGGCAACAAGACCACTTTGGGTGGTTTAAAATTAAAAAACAAAACAAAACATCTACTCCCCTTACTGTTCCGCCAGGCTTGACCACACTATATTAATGTTCAAATGTCTTTTTGATTATGAATGTTGTTTATTTTGATTGTGCTGTTTTTATTGTTATTTAATGATATTTTATGATTTTGTAAGCCACCCTGAGTAGACGCTGTCTAGGGGGGCGGGGTATAAATCGAATGAATAAATAAAATAAAATAAAATAAATTGTGTGTAACTAAACAAGAAGAAACCAACAATAATCACAGGCAGAGACTAATATTCCACTTATTTCAATTCATTTATAAGATATTCTCATTGCATCAACTTTTGCTCAGAATTACCAAGTTGCCTAGCAACTTCCAAATTACTCTCTGGTCAGTCTACACCTTTAAATTGATACACAGAGAAAGTAAGGTAAAGGTAAAGGTTCCCCTTGACAATTTTTGTCCAGTCGTATTTGACTCTAGGGGGCGGTGCTCATCCCCGTTTCCAAGCCATAGAGCCAGCGTTTTGTCCAAAGACAATCTTCCGAGGTCACATGGCCAGTGTAACGTAGACACGGAACGCTGTTACCTTCCCACCAAGGTGGTCCCTATTGATCTACTTGCATTTGCATGCTTTCGAACCGCTAGGTTGGCGGGAGCTGGGACAAGCAACGGGAGCTCACTCCGTCGCGTGGATTCAATCTTACGACTTCTTGGTCTTCTGACCCTGCAGCACAGGCTTCTGCAGTTTAGCCCGCAGTGCCACAGAGAAAATACCTAAGGTCAAATGCCTTGGCAATTTGGAACGCCAAAGTGAATAAAAACTCCATTTGTGGAAGACTTTTGAATAAGGCAGATGCTCCAAGTGGTGGAAGAACTGCCAAGGAGGATTTCCCCTCACCTCAATTCCCTCCTTTACTACCTCCCAAGTTGTGATGAAGGGCTTCCCAACCCCTCCCTCAGCACCTATTAAGAAGAAACAGGTACTTTCAGAAGAAATTGTGAAAAATCACCTAGTTCTGTTAGCAGAATCATCCCATGAGCTGAGATCAGATCATGGGATCTCCAGATCCAAGCCACCTACCTTAGCATAGCTTAAAAACAATGACCTTAGTCCAGCTGGTAGTCCCAACCAGAAACAACCCTCTGTATTGGTTGGATTTATACCGTGTTGAAGCATTCCTCAGCAACTGATTCAATAAGTCTACTCTAGTTGGGACTAACAATTAGATTTAAGCCTTTTGATTTACACAAGCTATTCATTATACTCCCATTTACTACAATGTGCCAAAGGGGGGGGGATTCTTGCAGAGACCAGACAGAAATTCCCTTGCCATGCCCCCACAACATCCAGAGGCACTGAAGGGACCACTCATAGCAACATCTTTTATTCTGTAAAAACCACCACACTGAAATTCAGATGGATGATAGAAAAACATTCTGGGTGCATGACAAGGGACATAATACTTAGTCTACACAACATCTGTACCTAGATGAACTTTGTACATACCAAGATTTACATCAGGCAACATTTTATCAAGAAACTGTGTCTCTCCACCATTAGGGGATAAAAAGTCAGCTAAAAGCTGGCTGTTGCTTAGCTCCGGATGTTGTGAAAGTTTCTTTGAAGGAGACAAAAAGGGAAAAAAATGAGATTGCGTTCACATCACCTTTTCTCTAGCAATGACAACTTAGAAGTTAATTTTAACATTATGTTAGATAAAGATAACAATTTGCATAAGAAAACCATTTTGATCCTGGTTACCTGAAATGTATGTGAATAGCAGGTAACATTGTTCAGCCATAAAGCTGATGTAGGACCTGTTTGTGTTATGCAGGCAAAGACACACCTGTGGCTCCAGTTTTCTGGCCCCTACCTGCAAGTATTCCTGAAACTCTTCTCTCTTTGACTTTAAGAATTCATAATTCTTTGGTCCAATTATCCTCTTTGAAGGTAGTTGAGCATCAGGGAATGTACCTGATAATATGGCAAAATTCAAATAAATCGGAGCCAAGCTTTATTTTCAGTTTCATTGTTTTACAAAAACCAACTACTGTACAGAAGTGGGGAGAGGGGGAGGTGCAGACGTACCATGAAATTCTGTTAGCTTTGATTCAAGAACATAAAATTCAAGATATCTTCTGTAGACAGACCAGTGTTCAGGTTTATGTCCAACTGAAAATACAAACACGTGCATGATTTCCTCTTTTGTCTTACCAGGAAAGGTTAAAGGGTTCTGTATGCAAACATAAAAATCCAACAGAAAGGGCAACATTCCTCAAAACTATTAAAAGTTACTATTGGCAACAATTACTTACTGCAGTCCAAACACTACTGCAGCACATTTAAACATATTTAAGGAACATATCTTAACCAGAATGGATGCAATGTTCCAGAATAATACAGGTTTTGGACAATATACTCAAGTTTGTTTGTTCTTTACATTTTTGCAGCTGAATCTCTCTCAGAAATATGAGGGGCTAATGCTATATGCATATAAAGAACTTGGAATCATTAAGTTTTTCAACTACAGCTCCCAGAATCTGACAGCAAGCATGTTAGTGACCATGCTATCTTGGGATTTTAAGAGCCATAGTCCAAAAGCTACTCATCCACATTCTAGTCTAAGCATCAGGTAGGGACCCATATCCTCCTCAGAGGCCTACCTGCTGTTCTGTCATTCCTCTCCACATCAATACAAAACACTGGAATTCTCTCTCTCTTCTCTTTCCTTTCAAAAGAGTCCTCAAAGAAGTCCACATATGGGATAGTAATTTTCCAAGCAGCAAGATTACGAGGGGTATTGGGTGTGCTAAGCGCCTCCACAGGAGAATCATCTTCCATTACCATGATGCCTTCTTCAATCTACAGTGAAAGACTCATGTATCAAGGGACCACTCTGAGCTAAATTATGAATATAAAAGTTATCACAATATTCACAAAAATGAAAAAAAATGTAAAATCCCATTCATAGTTTCAAGTGATGTGCAAAAAATATCTGATTTTGTTACTGAATATGCTTTATCATTTAACAATTTGGAGCTTCTTCTTCCAGCTTTATCATATACACAAATCTTTCAGCTGAATGGCCAAGAATAAATTAGCTATAATTTCTAAAACTGTGTGCAAATAAAATTATGAATATAATTATAACATACAAATAAATATAACTGTATATCAGATATATTTAGTTCTGAAAAAAATACAATATTCTTTTTTTATCCTAACAGACTGAAGCTTCTCCTTTGGAAATTAAGTCTTGGAGTACAGTCTATATCAAAAATATTTAGGGTGGAGCTACTATTCTCCCCATGCATAATCACAACATACATCTGGAAGTTGGTTATGGAGGACTTTGTTTTAAAAAACTGGAATTCAGCCCTAACATTTCAAAATGACAGCTAGAACTGAGAAAGCAATCGAAACAAACACTGAAATTTTGGGATAAAAATCACCTCAAGTATTTGAGACAAAAGGTATCAATTATTCTAATAATGAAACAGAATCCACAAAACACATTGGCCAAAACTCTGTTGGCATAATTACACCCGCAGAAGGCTGATGATCGTACAACACCAACAATGTTTTGGTAATTAAAGACTTCCTCCACCTGTCCTGCAGCTCCCATGGCTGCCACACAATGAAAGGGATTACATGGGAGCTGCAGGACAGAAGTAAGAATGTTTTTATTTCTGAAAACTGTCCCATGCTGATGACATTATCAGCCTTTTGCAGGCATATTTATGCCAATAGGATTTCAGTCACTGGCTTGTATCCCAAATTGCCCTTTGGTAAACAGAAGTGCTTCTTCTGGTCACTGAAGGAACACTTGCTTGTGGGAAAGAAGGAACCATTTTCATCAATTATTTCTTATCCACCCTGCATCAAACCCCAGTGTTTCAGAAGATACCCAACCAATTTAAAAAATTTTCATGGGGCACATGAGGAAAAGAAAACCAGCAAATTCCCCTCCTCTGAAAGATTTTGTGGTTTTTGGTTTTTTGGTTTTTTGGCCATTTGTAACCTACGCTCCAAAAAACTCTTTTTGTTGATTTCTTATGAAGAAGCAGATACTCAAATACAGTAAGATACTAAAACACACCTAAGCTTAAAACCCCCCCACCAAACTCAAATTACACACATGAACAGTTCCTTGCTGACAATATCTGTGCCACATTCTGAACAAATCATTTATAAAATGTTCGACTATACAGGCAGTTGAACTGCTGCTTGAATGATTTGACAAACGGGGTCATGTTAACTTAGCTACTACCAAGTATACTAGCATAAAAGAAAGAAACTGAAAAAAGGACAACGAAAGTGATAGTCTGCATTTATTAAACTGTATTACTGTAGTCATTGTTCTGTATTTTCCAAGAAAACTGCCAGTGTCTTATAGTGCAAAAATATTGTGCCTTTATTGTTTGCCTCTCACCATGCCTACATACATGTGTGTATGTTTCTGACATTCCTTAATGCTGTAGTGTATGTAGTCTGCAGGAAGAGATAAAGGGATTTCCTTGTAACCTTGAAAAAGGGGCCATCGGCAGGGCCTGGACAATACCATGTTGGATACAATGTTGTGAGGACTGTGATTCTTGAAAGGGTTGTCCATGACACTTCAAAAGCAAGTATAACATAAGAATGTACCACTGAGCTCACACTCTTTGTAGTATAAAGAGCAGATACAACCAGCCCTTTGAGGGCAAGTATAATGCCGACGGGACCCAAGATGAAATTCAGATTGACACCTCTGCTCTATAGCAGTGGTTCTTAACCTTGGGTTACTCAGGTGTTTTTGGACTGCAACTCCCAGAAGCCTTCACCACCAGCTGTGCTGGCTGGGGTTTCTGGGAGTTGCAGTTCAAAAACACTGAGTAACCCAAGGTTAAGAACCACTGCTCTATAGCATAAGAAACTGATCAGCTAAGGTATAAGGGTCTGTCGCTGTCTTTGTTAGGGGCTTTTGCTTGCCTTTAGAGCACAGCCACTAGCGTGCCTCTTTTGGCTCCAATAAAATTGCACTGCACTACGCTGGTCTCTGTTTCTTGGTCTTCCGCCAGGTACTTCCCGATTTAAGCTAGGTCACAAGAAGGGAAGGGAAGAAAAAGAGGTGCAAAATAAAATGGCTTGTTGAGGAAGCAGCCAGGATAAAGGATTGCTCACAAAGTCATCCTCGCCTTCAGCCAGGCCATAGCTGGGCAGCACAGCTCCTTCCATCGTGGTACTCTTGAACACGCCTTTAATTTTGCTGCTTATGCTTCTGATTCCAGATTCTCCCTTCTTTTGAGAGCTCCTGCATATAATAAACAGGGAAACCGCACACTTCATAGAATTCCAAGAAAAAAAACACATTTTTCAAAGGGGAACATGTAAACAACTCTATCACTGTAACAGCCCCAGCTAAGAAAAAAACACCCATGAACAGAAAGAAGGTTCCTGCTTATGAATCCACTGATAGACCAAAAAAAAGGGCTTTAGAATGAGAAAACAGAAAGACTATATCCAGCATTCAGGTTCTTGTACAGTACTTAGGCACACACAGATGTCTGATGTTGCCTGATCAGACAATACTGGTTAGGTGATGGGCGAAAAGGGCGAATGCAGACATAAAAAAAGGAAGTGCTTAATATTTTGATTTTTTTTTTAAAAAAAAATTATTATGTTATATCCGGCTGTGTCCCAGCAGGCAGGCAGTATTTAAGAATGCTTGCTAACAGATTCCTACATTTAAGAAAACTGACCATGAAATGGTATGCATTAAGCCAAGCCAGACATCACTTTTGCTAACATTTTAAAGAAGACAGGAATACAAACTTGCTTACAGGATTTCTATATGAATTCAGCTTGGAAATCATTTTCCATGTATGTAAAATTGTGTGGTCAAATGATAATGCTACAAAGACAGGAAGATACCATCACAAAGAGATGCTGTATAAACAGGTAACATCAATGGCATCTCAGCTTGACTTACAGAAAATCACCTCAAGAACAATAGGCAAATAATATTACTCCAATATTCAGGAAAAGAAGTGCCTCTGACCTCAAACAGCGCAAGTCAGAATGCTTGTTCCAACTATCATGACTGCAGTTGCTAGCCATGGTTCTATTTTCTGATCCGCAGACAGTACTCTGATGTGGCACCTGCTTGTGTAAAAACTAAGAATGCTTTGATTTATACACTCTTTTGCATCCCAGTGACGCTTGCTCAAAGCTGATCTTACACAGCATGCATTTAGCTGAACAGTGAGCGGAAGCCGTTACAGAAGCCAAGTGGAACCTGAACTGTACAGCAAGGTCTGGTTCCTTTGTGAGAACTCTGAAACAATGTTATAGCAGGATTAGGTATTTTGTTCCCCAGAGAGCTTAGGTGGTTTTTACAATTACTGGAAAAGGACAACACAAACAGGTATTGCTTGTCCCATAATTTCACTTGCATGCCAGGAAAACTGCTAATGACCTAATTTTAGCCAGTCAGTTCTTGCAAATAGTTGGTGACACCATTTGCTTAATGAAAGCCAGTGGTGAAGAATGCCTTACTTTAGGGCAAGAAGGCATCTATTCTTGTGCCCCGGCACAATAACCATTGAATAACTATTCAGTAATGTTTACGTGGATTCCAACCAACACTTAAGGTAGGGGTGGGGATGTTTTCGCCCTCAGTGCTTGTTTAGAGGGCACAGACACTATGTGTCTCTCCAGAATTAAAGTTTCAGCCTGTCTAAGGCCTTGCTGCATAGATAAAAGGCACATTCCCCTTTATAGAAATACTTTTGCATTGTTTCTGAGTTTAAAATAGTGCAAGTAGCCCCTTTTTATGTATGTAGGATTTTTATTATAATAATATATTTTATTGAATAAGTTTTAAAGTTAAACTTTGAAAAGAAAATCCATAGTTGGTACAATGGGCCATGCAGGTTTTCCAAAAATAGCCTCATGTGGAAAAAAATATCTGTGGACACAATGCAAAACAATGATGTGAAACACTAAAACCAGGTGCATTCTATATGAGTTTAATATTGAAAACTACATATTTTTAAAATGGGTAAAAACTCACAAAAATCTAATAGCTAAAATCTGGCTTGCTTATGCCATCACATAAGCATGATTACTTAAGCATCCCCCCGCCCCCTTGCAGGCTTACCTTAGCATACCTGCTTTCATACTAGTTACAAAATCAAGTGCACAGATGGTTACATTAACCAATTGCATAAAAGGGAATCAGAAAGAGAAAAACCACCATAGAATTTCCCTTGCTTTTCCTCAACAGGATTTTGTCTAATATAAAATATGGGATAAGTTGTTGTAGTTGTTTAGTCATTAAGTCATGTTCGACTCTTCGTGACCCCATGGGCCAGAGCATGCCAGGCCCTCCTGTCTTCCATTGCCTCCCGGAATTGGGTCAAATTCATGGTGGTAGTTTTGATGACTGTCCAGCCATCTCGTCCTCTGTCGTCCCATTCTCCTCTTGCCTTCACACTTTCCCAACATCAGGGTCTTTTCCAGGGAGTCTTCTCTTCTCATGAGATGGCCAAAGTATTGGAGCCTCAGCTTCAGGATCTGTCCTTCCAGTGAGCACTCAGGGTTGATTTCCTTCAGAACGGATAGGTTTGTTCTCCTTGCAGTTCAGGGGACTCTCAAGAGTCTCCTCCAGCACCACAATTCAAAAGCATCAATTCTTTGGTGGTCAGCCTTCTTTATGGCACAGTTCTCACTTTCGCTACTGGAAAAACCATAGCTTTGACTAGGTGGACATTTGTCGGCAAGGTGATGTCTCTGCTTTTTAAGATGCTGTCTAGGTTTGCCATTGCTTTCCTCCCAAGAAGCAGGAGTCTTTTAATTTCGTGGCTGCTGTCACCATCTGCAGTGATCGTGGAGCCCAAGATAGTAAAATCTGTCACTGCTTCCATATCTTCCACTTCTATTTGCCAGGAGGTGATGGGACCCCATTCAGCATTAAAGTTTTTTTGATGCTGAATGGGGATAAGTTATTCATATGCAATTATCCTAGCAAAATAGGAGACTGATATTTAAACATAGACCACATTCAAATGCATTTCCACTAAGAAGACACTAGCCGAACATCCTGTTGCAAGCAACAGCAACTTCCATCAGAGGTGTCCTTTTAGATTTTTGACATATAAACCAGAAACTCTATCTTGTTTCTTAGAAGTAAACCCAGAAACATAAATTAAAGACAAATCATGTTTAAAGTCCTTACACTTTTTATGGGTAAAGACAAACCGAAGTTCCTGGCTTCCATGCCACCATCTGCAAACCATGGAGAGAAAGTCGCAATTCATTCCTGCCTGCCTGCCTGCCTCTGGGAGCAGGCAAGCAGCAGTGGCTCAGCCGCACTCTTTTAAAAACATGGCCCACCCAAATGAGCCCCTTCATAACTTCCAGGAAAGAGGCAAGTCAGTTTAAATCAAAACAATCACTAGCAAAGCAACCACTAAGAATAACAGGACTCTTATGGTCACTAAACACATGAAGATGATCTGACACACCCTGAGTGTGGTCAAGTCTTGTGCAGGCACAATGGACTTCCCAACATTCAGGAGGGGGGGGGGAGATGGGAGTCCCTGCCTACCATAACATGTCGGGAAAATATATACTCAGGGCTCTGCTTCCCAGTCCCTGAGTACAAATCAGGTTTGAGAGCATTTGTCTCTATATGAAAACACTGACCCCTTCAGGAATAAAGTGTTCAAACAACTGTAACCAAAGCAGTGCAAACTAAATGCATGCCAAATGAGGCCTAATTCAAGCACCGTGCACTCTGTATCAGTGAAAGAACGTCTCCCTTGCATTTTTACATGTACATAACCTTTTTAGAAACACAGGAAGTTTAAGTCCACTCCTTAAAAAATACCCATGGCTGCCTTTATAAATTTAAAAAAATCACTAGTTGGTTACAAATATAAACCCATAATTTGTTTTAATTAGACCAAAAATTGTGAATGTGTTCATTGCACATGTTTACATGTAATAATAATTGTGTGCCACCAAGTCAATTCTGATTTATGGCAACTCTTTTTCAGGGTTTCCCAGGTAGAGAGTATTCGGAAGTACTGGTTTACCATTCCCTTCCTTCTGGTGATTATTAAGGACTGTGTAGCTTGCCCAAAGCCACACAGACCAGATTGACTTGCAGGAACCATAGTTGTGAATCAAACTCCCAACTTCTGGCTGTGCAGCCAGAACCCTTACCCTATCCGGCCTGCTACAATCTTTATTATGCCTTATTATTATGGCTATCTTTCAGTTACTTGAATGTACTGGCTTTCCCCCCTCATCGTCACTTGTGAAAGTGAAAGAAAGACTATTATGACAAATGTGATGCAGTGAATCTGAATAAAGAATACTTTATATAATATACTTGATTCTCACAGTGAAGTTTATTACAAGCTGAACATATCTGACAGCTATGTTATTGAAAACACTCAACATACACAAATATAATATACTGTACTCACTTTGATTTGGAATTGCGTGTTGGGGATTCATCTTCTTTTAAGAGATATCTGAAAAACTAAGCCAGGGGAAGGGGGAGATCATGAACTGCTTTTAGTATATATCTCTATAATCAAGCAAAAGAAAATCTAATCAAAATTGACATAGACAGATAAAGAATCCATTTAAACCCAGCAGATGTAACAATGCAGTAACTGAAAATCTGGAATATACAATTTGGAAACTGCACCACTTAGAAAAGTTACTCAGGAATTGCTGCACCTCAATATTTAACAGCAGGGCTCTGTTGATCATCTCACGTAATAGACAGAAATATATGGAAAGAAGCAGTACTCATGATACTACAGACTAGAAATTAAGCAGTGGTCCCCAACCTTGGCCCTTCAGATGTTCTTAGACTACAGATCCCAGAAGCCTTCACCACCACCTCTGCTGGCCAAGATTTCTGGGAGTTGAAGTCCAAGAACATCTGGAGGGCCAAGGTTGGACACCACTGGGTATTCATATTTGTATACGAATATGAACATCCCCACACAGCTGGAATTAACAAGGGTCCACCCCCTGGGGCCAAACTGTCCGTTCATGTGTCCACTGGAGGCCTCGCTCATCCTTCCACTCACTCCTGGAGTCCTGCTCTCTTCCTGCTCAGCTAGCCAGCCCAGGCAAGGGGAGGGAGGATGAGTCTCCCTGCATGACTGATGAGTTGATACCCAAACAGGACGAGAGCAGCACTCCAGGAGTGACTGGAAGGATGAACAAGGCTGCCGCCACTGCCAGATGCATGAGTGGATGGTCTGGCCCCAGGAGCAGGCACTCCTTAACTCCAGCTGCATGGGGCTATTCATACGAATACCCCCATCTCTACTACAGACCAAAACCATGAAGGGCTTTCACAGATTAAAGCCAGCACATTAATTGGGAGACAAACTGAGAATCAGTATAGATTGTACCTGACCACACAGTGACACAGATGGATCCATAGTTATCCCAAGTTACAATCTTGATCCTTGAAGAAGACCTTTAGTACCAAAGTTTGAACTGCCTTTGGCACCTGGCCAGCAGGCCAGATGAAAGCAAGTGGAGGTATGCCTCTCCATGCTCCTTCTTTGGCATCCTGAGCCCCCTCACTCATGGGCACTTTATAGTTTGGAAATAACATGTTACCTGTAGCAATGTTGCTTGTAACACCAAGTAACTTAAAGATACATATATAGTGTAAATACTAATCTAGCAAAATCCACAAATATAAGATCAGTGTATTCTATTTTAAATGGTAAAGGTAAAGGTTCCCCTTGACATTTAGTCCAGTCGTGTCCCACTCTAGGGTGTGGTGCTCATCCCCGTCTCCAAGCCATAGAGCCAGCATTTGTCTGAAGACAGTTTCCGTGGTCACATGGCCAGCGTGACTAGACACAGAACGCCGTTACCTTCCCACTGAGGTGGTCCCTATTTATCTACTCGCATGTTTACATGCTTTCAAACTGCTAGGTTGGCAGGAGCTGGGACAAGCAACGGGAGCTCACTCCATCGCATGGATTTGATCTTACAACTGCTGGTCTTCCAACCCTGCAGCACAGAGGTTTTTGCGGTTTAACCCACAGCGCCACCACGTCCCTTGTTTTAAATGAGGAGAGATTAAAAAACAGATGGAAAAACTATACGATACTAGACAAGGGATTTTTGGACTATGGTCCCAGAAGTCTGCCGGAATTCCTCCCATCACATTTCTGGTGGCTTTAAATTGTACAAGTATTTTTTAAAAAGTAACATATTAGCAATATACTACTAATCTGTAACAACAATCAGTATTTGCAACAAATGCATAAGGCCACTTTCTAAATAAGTAACATGAACACATGAGCTTTTTGTGACAACATTTGTTCTCTGAGAGCCATTTCATTTTTCTTAGTGCAGAGAGAAGCATGGAACGCCAAAGCTAGATTTCTAGGAAATTTAAAAATCCATCTGAACAAGACTTTCAACAAGATAATCCTCTAGCTTACTTCATCAGTGTGGCAGAACCTAGGTATGTAGACAGTCTCTAAGAGTGAGAAAACATGTTCAAAGGCTTCATAGAAGCACCGCATTGTTTGTAGCTTCACAACTTCACTATATGGGCCTTCAGCAACTACGGGGGGAAAATGAGAAATATTACTAAGAACCATCAGCAGCATAACATGTCTGCAATACACAAACTATCAGAGGGGGATCCAATTGTTTTCAAGCAGATCGAACTCATCAGATTCAGTTCACTTTGCTGTTTTCTTTTTCAGCTAAACTAGGAAGTTGCCCAGTGTCAAGGAAGAACGGGATTTTTGTTAGTACCCTGTTTCCCAGAAAATAAGATAGTGTCTTATACTCATTTTTGCTCCAAAAAATGCAATAGGGCTTATTTTCAGGGGATGTTTTATTTTATTTTGTTCATGTAAAACAATCCACATTTATTCAAAAACAATCATGTCAAATTCTTCTTCTACATCATCATAACTCGCAAAACTCCAAATTCCAGCCTGAATTTCTTGTGACTCCATTTCCTATAGAACCACTGGCCCCAATCTCTGATGTCCAGCAATAAACCTATCCTTAAATGAGCACTTCTTGTCCTGCTCGTAGTGCATTGGCAACACAGCTGTCAGTGATTTTATTCTATTAATTCTTCACCCAAGTCACCACCTCTTGCAGTCTGGGATTCACAAAGTTTCCACGCGGATTTCTCTCCATTCTATTTTCAACGTAGTCATTGATTTCCATGCACAAATGGTCCTTGAATGGCTTGTTTATTGCAATATCAAGAATCTGGAGATAGGCAGTCATGCCTGCCGGAATCATTATTTGATTTATTCTTCTCTGTGCAAGGAAGTGCTTCATGTCTTTCGCATGGTGACTGCTGGCTGAATCCCAGACTACCAGACCACTTGGGCCGCCTCGCAAAACAAGTGGCAGCATTAAACTGACCCACTTCCTTACAACTGCTTGTGTGCACCAGGCTTTTTCAGTTTCAAGAACATAAATGCCTGAAACACATTCAATCTTATCTTTCTTGCCTTTAGTGACTATTAGAGGTGGGGCTTTCTTTCTATCCAGACGAATTGCCAAAACAAAGGTAACACATTCGTAACCAGTGGAGGGAACGTAGATTGATGAGGCACCCCATGATCAATTGTCATTTGAGATCCTTGGCCCATAAACACTACAGTTTCATCCATGGCAATCATGTTGGAGAGTTGGTATTTAGAAAAGTCAATGCCATCAACAAAGGACTTGAATGCACATGGACGTTTAGTAAGTTCAGTATCTTCCAGCTTGAACAGTGTTGTCGATCCTCTTAGAGACACTTCATATCGTTGAAGGAAGCTATCCAGCTAGTGTTGTGATGCTTTGAATTCTTCTGGGGATATTTCTAACTGTGGTACTATGGCAAGGGCAAACCAAAGCCTTTGCTCTCCTGTCAGCAATCCATTCACAGATGATGTATTCCAGCTCAGGAAATAATGGCTGCCTACCTGGTCCACACTTGTGCTTCTTAGCATTCCCCTTGTCCACCTGTTGACTGAGGTTATTACACTCTGCTCGCCATTTTCGGACCTTTCGGAGATCCAACTTATTCTCTTTCCAGAAAGCCATAAGATTCTTGCTCCAGGAATCTTCCACAATTCTTTTCTTGTACTCAACGGAATAGCGCTTTCTTTTGGCACTCATCTTGTCTGGGGCTCAAAACATTCTTCCTTTTAAATCTATAATTCCATCAAGTGTTAACTGAAGAGTTCTGAGACAGGACTGGCAACAAAAATGCCGATACCGTAGTTAAGAATGATAAAGGTAAAGGTTCCCCCTGACAATTTTTGTCCAGTCGTGTTCAACTCTAGGGGGTGGTGCTCATCCCCGTTTCCAAGCCATAGAGCCAGCGTTTGTCCAAAGACAATCTTCTGTGGTCACATGGCCAGTGCGACTTAGACACGGAACGCTGTTACCTTCCCACCAAGGTGGTCCCTATTGATCTACTTGCATTTGTATGCTTTCAAACCGCTAGGTTGGCGGGAGCTGGGACAAGCGACGGGCGCTCACTCCGTTGCGTGGATTCGATCTTACGACTGCTTGGTCTTCTGACCTTGCAGCACAGGCTTCTGTGGTTTAGCCCGCAGCTCCACCACGTCCCTAGTTAAGAATGATGGTTGACACAAAAATGATGAAAAACTGCAGGTACCAAAATTCAGAAAATGTTTTTTTTTAAATTTCACATGAGTGCATTAAGGGAGGCAAGGAAGAGAGGCAGAGAGGGCACCCACTGTGGGTCAGTCACCCAGCAGGCACCACGCAAGGTGCCAACACAGCTATGGCTGACAGATGCTGACCCGGAAGGGGAAACTGGCAGATCTCTTCTTCCTCTTTGGGAGGGGCGCCTTCCAAGGGGCGCCCTCCATGTGCTGCAGCACCCAATCGGCAGCAGACCTCACAAGCTCCACTTAGCAGAGTCACACACTCCCTTTCTCTTTCTCCCCTCCTGGCCAAGTCCTCTTTTCAGCCTGTGGGAAAAACTCGCACACGAGATCGAGCACAGGAGCAACCAGCCTTGACTTTCCTGTCCAACCCTTCCCCCTCGACGCCTCCCATCCTTCCCATTCCCTGGGTGTTCGGATTCTTTTTAATCCTTTCTCAAGCTCTCCCTTCCTGTTCTCCTTCCCCTTCTTTAAACATACCTGGCGTCACTTCCTCCAGGGGTGCTGCTGCCACCGCCGCAGCCGGGGAGGTGCCACGGTGGTGGCTTGAGTTCCTCCAGCGCCTGGGCTGAGGCTCCCACTGGGGCTGGCAGGCGCTGGGTTCATTTTGCAGAAAAGGGTGGAGCCGCAACCTGGGCAGTGGAGGGGGGGCGGGGACCCGAAGCCAGCAAGCCAGGTTGAGGAGAGGGTGGGTGGGTGGGGAAGAACAGCTGCCTCAACATGCCAGTGGCCCTGCTGGCAGCATTCAGCACCAAAGAGGGAACAGAGCAAGAGGAGGGTTAAAAGGCTTATGGTAGAAAGAGAGGAAGGGGAGAAAGAAAGACAGGGCCGGGGCCTCCCCCCCTCCAGCTTTGTGCTTTGTTAGCACTCGCCCTGAGGGGGAGAAACGCGCACACTGCAGAGGCGCGAGCCCCTAGAGTTGTTGGAGCAAGTTCCTGGCGGGGTGCAGCTCCTTCCTCTCTGGCGGCCCAGCCCATCCATGAGTGAGGGAAAGGGGAGATGAAGGGAAAAGGTTTTAAGTCTATCTTGAGAGCTCGGAGGATCCCGGTGCATCCCTGGTGGGCAGTATGGTTTCACTTAACTAGGGCTTATTTTCAGGGTAGGGCTCATATTAAAATCATATAGAAAAATCATACTAAGGCTTATTTTCGGGGAAACACGGTAAGGAAACCCAGCAAAAACAAAGATGGCTAAATTTGAACTATATTTTGTGAGTGGATTCACTTGAACTCAGTAAACCACATTTTTGGTCGTCTCTATTTTCCTATGGGTAACAACAGTGGTCTAAACCACACCTGTGTAAGTTCCTGACAACCGGTGTGATGGGATTTTCTTCACCTCCCCTCCTCCCTGCAAGCCCTCTATGCCACCTGAAAGCTGTATCAGACGTTTCTCAGCTCTCTGCAGTAGGATCCTGGGACCTTCAGGATCATCCTTCCTGTTTCCACCCACAGTCGGTCCTACTGGCAGAACCTTCCCCTTTTTCTGGATCCTGGCCATTGCAAAAAGGCAGAAACAAGCAAGCTAAACAGTCAGGTCTACCACCTTCCTGATCAACTCAGCTGCCTTCATTTTTGTTTCTTCATCACCAGTTGAACGTTCCAGGGCACTTCACTTACTACTTTTTATCTCTTCCACAATGAAAGGGTCAAATTTAATTTTGTCAATGCTCTGGTGCAAACAATAAGTTTTGTAGATCTTCACTACTTCTTCATGAAGGGACATCATCTCTTCGTCCAGTAACTCTGGCTGCAAAATTCTGTCATTAAATTGCTCTGTTGGCAAAAGGAGAAAAAAAAGCATTGTTCTTTATACACTGCAAGTATTTCCTTCAGAGCTAAAGTTTATTTATAAAAATGACAGAACAGAAATTCCCTGATACTTATCTGGGGAACCCAGATACATCCCAGCCTAATCATCCCTAATCATCCCTCAACAGTGATTGAGCAACCGAGTGGCTGCAACTGTTCTGCTCTCTTCCATTCCCACGCAAGTGAGGCCAGGATGGCCTTTCCTGTCTTCATCCCGCCCTTCTTTTCCAACTGACAGGGTGAGCCCTAGAGTACACTCAGAACCTCTCCATCCCCAGACATCTCTTGCTGAACTGCCAGCTCACTGGACACTACCCCACATGAACAAATCCCATATAGAGCTATGAGACATTCTTCAGAAGAAAGCATACAACCCCCTTGCATAAAATATCTTCATTTTAGTTTTCTTCAGCTTAGTTTTTTAAGGTAAATGAAGGAAAACATGTTACAGGTGTTTGAAATTGAGTTTCTCCACTTCCATCCCAGATACAATGGTGCCTCACTTAATGATTACCTCGTTAAGTGACAAAACCGCTTGATGATGAGGTTTTTGTGATCGCTTTTTCGATCGCAAAACGATGTTCTAATAGGAAAAATTCATTTCACGATGATAAGTTCCCTGCTTCGGGAACAGATTTTTCGCTAGACGACGATTTTCAAACAGCTGATCGGTGGCTCTAAAATGGCTGCCCGCTGTGCAAAATGGCTCCCTGCTGTGCTTCAGGACGAATTCCTCGTTATACAGGCACCGGAAAATGGCCACCCTATGGGGGATATTCGCTTTACGATGAGGTATTTAGCCCATTGGAACGCACTGAAGGGTTTTCAATGCATTTTAATGGGTTTTTTAAATTCGCATGACAACAATTTCATTTAACAGCGATTTCGCTGGAACGGATTAACTTCGTCAAGCAAGGCACCACTGTATCATAATACTGGATAATGGCTGGAATAATTCATTGAAGCTATATGGTGGGTGATTTAGGATAAGAAAGTAGTAGTACTTGCTCAAACAATGCTTAGTTATTTTATTTTTATTATTTCAAATTCTATATTGCTCTGTCAGTGTTAATATTCTCTGGGCAGCTCACAACACATCAAAATCATCATTAAAATGAATAATTACAATATATAATAAATCCCCGTCACTCACTAAAAATCCTACATTCAAACAGAATTAAACAAATTTAAACAAATTTGGATGTCCCAGGTCAGTGGTTAAGAGCACTAATAAAGGCAACTTTATATAATTCTATTTTCATTAATCTTTGAAAAACTGAGAAGGATGGTATCTGATGAAAATCTGTAGGAATTTTGTTCCCGAGGGAAAGGGTAACAACCGAGAAAGTGCAATTCCTGATGCCAGCTCCTTTGGTCTCCTTCAGTGTCATAATTTTTAATACAAGGATTGCGAGAAGGAGCGGGTGTGGGAGACACATTCTGGGATTGATAGGTCATGACCAGCACCTTGTACCAGGCACTGAAACTAACAGAGAGCCAATGAAGGCATGCCAAGACTGGGGACATGTACTTATATCTGCTGGTACCTGTGATCCATGTGGCCACTGCATTTTGGACCTGCTGAAATTCCTATACTGACTTCAAGGAGAGCCCTAAGTAGAAAATGTTACACTAGTCTATTTTGGAAATAATCAACACGTGAACCATTGTTGTTGGGCCTTTCTTCTCCAGGTAGAGGTACAACTGGGCAATCAACCAAAGTTAATAAAAGGTATTCCTTGACAAAGCAGATAGTTGTGCCCCCAAGGAGAGCAGGATTCAAGAGCAGCCCCCTCAAGCTGCAAAACCCTTAAACAAAGCCTGTCGAGGTCAGATAAATATCCCTCTAACCAGTCTGATGATTTTCCCCAACAGTAGGATTTATTTATTTGTCTTATTTAGAGGTTGTGTTTCTCCTAATAAGGGGACTCATCTTAACCGGATTCGAATCCAGATACTGTTAGTTAAAATGATAGCAGCTGTTACTACAAGGTAATTTTTTAAAAAAGGATTAGAGAAAGTTGTGAAAGTCAAAGGAACGTATGCACTATTAGTCTTGATGGCAGCATGCAATACCATTGACATGACACTTGGCTTCTGAAACATTTATTATTATTATAGCAGGAGAGGGGTGAAGTTTCAACAAGAGGTTGCAAAGCTGGGGAGGGAATCAGCCACCCCTATTTCCTGAAATGGCCCCTGCTCCATGCTGTAGCTGGCTTTGGCGAAATACTAACTGGCATGGATACAGAGGATTATAAAAGCTCAGATAACATTGAAAAAGTAGGAGAAGAGAAGCCGTCCTGTGGTACTGGAGGTAATCTTGCTGTCTGGTTGAGAAGAGGGATCTCAGGTGGATTCTGTCAGGCCTGGAAGAGAGCTTGTCCACCCTTTTCGTAAATTACAGCACCAGAAACCTCTCTATTCTTTCCACCACATTTAGCCCATTTTTAAGCATATAGCAAATGTTACACAGATCATGAAATGGCTACTGAATACAAATACGGCACTGACTTAACAGGGTATCTTACCTACATCAAGGTAAAACTGCAGTACATGCACAGCTCCTTCTTTTTTCAAAAAATTCATAAAAAGGAAAAAAAGATCTTGGTGTCCTCTAATTTCTTTCAATTCCAACTGAAAGGCCTGCATAAAAAACCGAAAGAATGGAGTACGTATCTAAACGACTGATACAAAAGTTCTTTCTTAAAAACAGACATGTAAGAATTTAACTTGAAAGATTCTTTCTCACTTACAGAGGACTTCTTATTTCTGGGTTCTACAAATTTCTGCAGAAAGGGAACTAAAGCTGAAGCAGGTTCGGTGGCTTTTTCAGGCTGCAAACAAATAAACAAACAAACAAAAAACAGCACATCAGCCGGGTCAGGCCATGTGATTTCACCATCAGCACAATGTTATTCTTGTCATGTTAGTACTCACTGGCTTGTCATCCATGAAGATAAGGAGCAAGTGATTCACCGTATCCTAACAGAAGAGGGGGAGGGGAAACAGTTAACAAAGGGCTGGGACCTGAAGTGCCACATCTACATAATCTGACAATCCTGAAAGATAGCTCTGCTTATTCACATTTCATCAGGCACTAAAACACCACCAATCATTTATTTAATTTATTTTAACTATTTTTACCCCACCTTTCTCCTTAAGAGGACCCTAGGCGGCTTGGGTCTCCAAGGCAAGACATCAGCACCACTTCCTTTCCCTTCCTCTCTAAGGAGGGACTTTCCGAGCATCTAAACCTCTCTGGCCACCAGCCCCACACTGGTGTGATGGAGGTACAGACACATGTTTGCAAATTATTTGCCATAAGACACATTTCTCTACATTTATAAACTTGAGTTTGGATCAAAATATTAAGCCTTAAAAGCAGATCTGAGAAGGAAACTAGGCACGACATAACATGAGCTCATTGGGATATTTCTGAAGCCTGTGGGAAGAGCTTTCAAAGCATAGAACAGGCAAGGAGAAATGGAAGCTTGCTAGTTTCCTCTCACTCTTGGTCTCTAAAATTTACAGCACTGGGAGGGAGGAAGAGTGAACAGAGAGGCTGAACAAATAGGAAGGGTGCTTATCAAATTAGTTCCAAAACCAGGACCAGTTTTTTATATTTACTCATTCAATTTTCTCTAAATTGAATGAGTAAATATATCTCAATTTCTGGCTAGGAGTAAGGAAGAGGGGCAGGAACAAGTCCAAATGATCCAAAATTATGTAAAAGCCAACCCACAATTCAGAAAGGGTTTTTACTGAGAACGGATACTGATCATGAGTGCACAGGAATGTGCTTACAAATATATACCAGATGAAGAAGGAAACAAGGTGCCACCAATATTCATTATATATAAAGAATATAAAAAGAATAAAGAAATGGTCATCGAAACGGGGACCAATTAAACACAGTAAGAAAGTATGACAGAAAACAGATGCAAAAGCTAAGCATTTCGTTCAGTAAAAATATTTCAAATACTTTTACTGTAGCACCTTTCTTTTAATACTTCCTATCCTATTTTTCACAAGCACTATATTTTCCTGTGGCAGCACCAACAGCATCTTATGAAGCTAGACATGACAGCAGAGAGAGAGAGAATGAACATTCCTCAAAACTCACCGGATCAGCTAAAAAGTCCATGCAAGGTAGAAGAACAGACCCAGATAAAATTTCTCTTAAAAGTAAGGTGAACGATCTGAAAGGAATACAACAGCTAATTTCCACACAACTGTTTTCTCTTTCATCATAAATTAAGCAGCTTTCAAAAGACAAGTATATAAACAGAACTGGTGCAAAAAATCACTTACTATACTTAAATAAATATGATGTAGTTATTTCCTCACACACCACTGTTTATGGGGGACCACTCTGGGGTCCCCCCCCCGTGTAACAGTTAATTGTAGCTCAGGGACAATTCGGAATGCATCCTTGATTCCTGTAACCATGGCTGAAAACGTATGAAAAATGCTGTGCTACACTGGGGCCCGCCATTAAGCTTTGTAGAGGATTCAGAAAATAGCAGTCGTCTTTCCTCAGCTTCCCATGCAACAAAGTATTATTTGGAAGGAAATCCCACAAAAGAGAGAAGAACTTGTCAACTTCTGGCTGGAATCAGCCATGGTCCAATTGATTAAAAAAATAAATAATTGAAAGAAGAACATTTCTATTTAAACTTGTCACAGTTTCAACAGCAATGTGCAAAACTCCTGATGTCCAGGCCAGTTGGACTTCCATATCATTTAATCTGGGATTCTTCAAGTCTGCCTCTAATTATCAGTTGCTGGGGGGAGGAAAGCAAGTGGGGTGCTTGGGGGCCCATATCCTGCTTACAGGTTTCCCTTGGGCAGCTGCTGGTCCTGTAGGAGAAGAGCAAGGTCTTTGGTCTGATCCAGCTGGGTTCTTCTTCTATTCTTATTTCATTATGAAATAAAATTAACAAAATTGCATATGAAGGAACTAGAAGGAATCCCCTAACATGCAAGGGCTTCTCCATTCATTTTCACACATAGCTCTGCACATGTAACAAACGTTTAATCTGATTTCGAGCTTGACTATAAGGTTTCACTTTTCTAGGGCGTCATATGCGTATTTGACTATTTGCAGAGACATGAGTAGTGCCAAATGGGCAAAAGATGGACTACTGAACCTTCAGGAAAATATCTGCCCACACACATAGCATGCATTTACACAACACCCTTCTCCAGGCATTGAAGATTATCACAAATTCACAACCAAATACCATGTATGCTGAATCCACTCCCTGACCATTTTTTTCCATGAACAATATTAGTTCATAGTCTGCTGTAAAAGAATACTAAAATTGTGATGAAACAATGATGCATTTTTGAGCGTACAGCTTTCGATACTGAACTTGACTGTAAATTATCATGTTATGAAAAAGGATGGAATGCAAATACTTTAAATATTACAACTTGATAATATACCTGCAGATTGTTGAATTGGGAGGTAGAATATAGGGGAAAAGAAGTTCAGTAAGTTTCCTTAAATAATGGAGTTCATCTCTTCTATTCCTCAAAGCCACATGGAGTTCTGGTCCATATTCTTCTAAAGCAGCTTGCTGTAAATATTCAGTATTTTTCACTGCAGGGAAAATGAATTTCAGCAAGACTCATATAATATTTATTGGAAATAACCAGCAGCAAAGCAAAACAGCCAAAGCAAACAGTGAAATAACAGAAATATTGAAACAGGGTGCAGATCACAACAAAGCTGATGGCAGGTAACCCTAAAGGTTTGCTAAAGATTAACGGTCTTCTACTTCTCCAGAAAAGACAGCAAGGGAAGGCTATGCAGAGCTGTTCTAAAACAGAGTCCCAAAGCAGTGAGACCGCTACTTAGAAGGCCCTGCACCTCATGCTGGCTAATCCAGCATCCCCATATAGAGGATCAAGACCACATCCTGAGAAGAGATATTCCCAGAGGTAACCCAGATAGATGGTGTTCCAGGATTTAAGAACTAAAATGAGGACTTAAATTTGTATTCAGAAATAAACTGATTATTATATTCTGTAAACAGCATCAAATACTAATCATGCAGTATGAAGCCAAAACAATTAACCTTAGCAGTGAAAAAAGTGATGGCTTTACCTTAACAGATCATGTGTGTGTGTGTGTTTAAGGGAAGCAGTTTTGTCAGGTGAACCTAGAAGGCACAACTTATGTGTCAATTTTGCAACCCCTATTTCCTCTCCCTCTTAAAATACATACTCTAGAAGCTGGGGAACCTCCAGAACTGATTTTCAGACCTGCTGAAGGCTAAATGGGGAAGGGAGGAGAAAGTTTCCCTGAAGCCACTAGCATGTTAATCTTCGTATTTGCTACATTTTTAAAAAAATTAAATTAACAGGACTGTTTGAACTGATTGCAGTTCACTTGCTAAAAGAGAATGTTTTTTCTTCACAAATGAAGTTTATTTCCTCACTGCTTATCTGAAGGCTGTCTGAAAGGGCTCAGGACAGCACAGAAATAGACAATACTTTTTGGAACCTAGAATCACTTAGCAGGAGGTCTATAGGAGGTTACGTAGCTACGTACATACATTTTTTGTACCCTGAAACATACAGCTTTGCTTTAGTTTTGCATATTTTTGTCAAAATCATCACAGAGCACATAAAAATGTCATAGATTTTAATTTTAAAATATTGCATTTTTAAAAGCATGCTACATAAAACTGGTAATGTCACCTTTCTGTCCAGCTTTGGCTATTACTATTATATGCTTCATGGCTGCCTTTAGCATTTTCTTTGTTATGACTGTTGGTATATCCACCTGAAGTAAAATAAGACCGATAAATGATTTCTCCATTCACTAAAAGGACAAAAACAAAGAGTGCGGTGCATTGGTGACTTTGTCCAGGTACCAGTCTCTGTTGAGCCTTGAAACTCACTAGGAGGATTATGCCTGCCACATGCTCTCAGCCTGACCTCCTTCAGATGGTTGCTGCAAAGATAAAGGAGGAAGGCGGAGAGCACGTACAAAAGGCAGGGGAAGAAATGGTGGGATACAAATGCATCCAATACATCTATACAGCAACTCCTACAATTTTCTTAAATTGCAGGAAAATAGCAAAAGATTACAGTAAATCTCCAATTCATGGAAAACAGAGCGATTTTATAAAACTGACAAGATATTTAAAGGACATTCATAATCACAGTGCCTTAGTATACAGAACTCCCTTTAATGTTGTTGCATCATCAATGCAGATTGATTTAAAATTCACCATCTCAAGGTGGAAAACATCAGGTCTCATTCTTTTCCAACTCATAACATTTCCAGCCTTCTCAAAACACTTATTGCGCCTAGGTTTCTTTGAACAATGCACAATAATTACATTTATATTAAACTTGAACAAGTTTGAAATGAAGCTGAGTCCACACTCTTTTAAACAATTTTACTATCACTCTCCCAAAGGTCCAACTTAAAGATCTGTGTTTAATCGAAACATAGGTTACCTTGTAAATTCTGCGTATTAATACAGATGCAAAAAAACGCAATGCTGTTCTCAATTCATCCACAGATGATTCATCATCAGTTATATCTCTGCAAATTTGGAAAACAAAGCATTGTTTAATTATTGAAGGACTGTTAGCCACTATAATCTTTTATGTTGTTAATTGTTTCAAAACCATTTCTTTTCGTTTGAAGAAATATTATTAGAGATGGGCATGAACCTTGGTTCACCTTCGCCAATGACACAATTCATCAGTTGGAGCACACTGCTCTCCTCCTCCTGCTCCTCCTCCTCCTCTTCTTCAGCTGTTCCACCAGACCCAAGCAGGACCACAGGTTTGCCTGTCCTGCCTCCTTGTCTGAATGGGTGATCAGCCAAGGAGGCAGGGCAGGAAAGCCCGTGATCCTGCCAGAGGGTGGTCGAACAGCTGAAGGGGAGAAGAAAAGGAGTGCAGGCCAGCTGGGGGATCCAGGCAGGGGAGCGGGGGAAGGGATTCATACGTGTGGTACCACCATAGCTGGGGTGCCACACGTATGAACTGGCAATGAACCTCTGAACCAAGGTTCTAAATATGACATAAAAATCTTGAAAGAACAGATTACATACAATAAGAAGAAAAGGAAAGGAAAAAAAACCAAGCAAATAATCTGCACAGATATAACCTATCGGGGGGAGGGGGATTACTTTATTTATTTATTTATTTGACTTTTATACCACCCATTTGCCTGCCAAGACCACTCTGGGCAGTTTACACTTTAAACAAATAGATAATCAAACAACAATTTAAAATAATGGACATAATTAGAGATAGTGGTATCTATCAAATACCCCCATCTCTACACATAATAGCTATAAAATCAAAATTAAATACAAAGATACCAACAAAATTTATCTGCAAATAATTAAAGTGATATTTATATGTTTTACACAGTGACACAGAAAAGAGGAAATATATATCTGCCTTTACAGAAATAAATCAAAACCTTTATAAGAAGAAAAAAAGAAATGGGTCTACTTTGTCTACACATTTATTTTTCCATGAACACAAACAATCATCTTCCAATATAACCGCTTATTTGATTATTCCGTTTCTTGAGGAAAAAAAAGAGAGTTTTATTTTGCAAAATCCTTAATATTTTTAGCACCATGGGTTGTATTTAACTGGTCTCACTTTTCTGATGGAGCATTTTATGAAACAGTGGAACATCAGAGATTGAGATGGAGGAGGTATCTGTCTACAGACCTGGGAGGGAGGCAATTCTCTTCCCCACACATCTTCAAAGGTATTCTATGGGTCCACACAATGCTCCAGTTAAGGAGAAGGTCTGCCAGAAGTAATTATAGGCTACTGGGGCATTAAAACACTTTATTTAAGGAATACGTATCAATGGTGGCAACTAAATCACATTACTGGAAAATTTTGTAGAAAAACCACAGCAGTGTTAAAACTAACTTTCCACAGTGACTTCAACTAGATTAAAATACAACTAAATGCACAATCCAGTTATAAATTGTGGGCATTCCTATTATTTGAATTTACCTGAGGTACCACGATACAAGAAATACAAACTATAGCACATGGGCCCAGTCTAATCCTTGGCAAGTAAGAAGTTCAGAAAAAGCACATGGCTTAGCTTAATAAGTAGAGATGGGAGCTTCGTGTTCGTCTCCTGGGGGAGACAATACAAAGCTGGCCAGCACAGATGGCCAGTCTGAATGGACCCTCCCCAAGTGAACCGGGTGTCCACTTACCACTCGCTGTGTGGCATGTGGCCGGCATCATCAAAAGAGCACCAATCGCAGCAGTAGCCTGGCTGGTGCTGCACTGCCTGCCTGTTCAGCTGGCCACTCCAGCAAGGGGGTGAGATGATGAGCCTCCCTACGCAGCTGCTGAATGGCCAGGCATGAAAGAAGGCAGGGTAGCGTGAACCGGGCTACTTCCGCGATTGGTGCTCTTTCAATGATGCTGGCCGTGCGCACCATGCAGCGAGTGGTAAGTGGATGCCCGGTTCAGGGGGGAGGGTGCAATCAAACTGGTCACCTGTGCGCCAGTGAGGTGGAGATGAACATTAAGCTCCCATGTCTGTTACTAAGTGCTCTTATTATTTCAGAATCTATTTAAAAATTATATTTTAAAAAATCCCATGGATGAAATGTCCTTCCATGTGGAAAGACAGTACATCAGGGAGAAGACCCAGATGACACCTGCTCCCCTTCAAACACAACCCTGGACATAAAAGTTTAGAGAAATATTTTGGGCTAAATTACATATATAATCTAGTACCCAATTAACTATTAAAGCAAGATCATAATACTGTTTTGGAAAACCATATGGAAATAATAACAAAAAAATATTACCTGTACCAAGGATATACGAAGTTATCCAGCAGTAGTTCAAATACCTGAAAACAACAGATTAAATGTTAAATAATATATAATATATTAAAGTACATCCAGTTAGAGCCAACAAGATACCTAGCAAGCATATTTCAGAACCAGAGTTTAAAAAAAAAAACAAAGTCAGAAGACCCCAAACACTTCCTTCCATCAAACAAAAACTTCAAGAAAGGGCTCCTATGAATTTTTAGGTCACCCAGAGCTTCAAAAAGTGCAAACTCCTGGGTTTCTGAGAGTTGTGCATGCTTCCATGTACCATGAGGTCAACAAAGAGGTAACATAACTAATGACCAGAATTGGTTTCTTCACATAGTTGTCTAGTTCATTCAATTTCAAAATATGGGCGGCAGCAATCTGAAACAATTACCTAATGTACTAATGCAGTGTCTGCAAAAATAATAAATACTGTAAACAATGTTTACAATTGCACTTAAAGCAAAAATAATTACAATGGCCATTCTTTTTTTAAAAAAAGATGAATAATGCGGTATTAGATTTCTATAGCAAGTGATGCTAAACAGTTACCTCTGATACAGAAGCATCAACTTTAGAAGGAACATTCAGGTCCCGCCATGGCTGATAATTTTCTAGAAGCAATGCACGTCTATTAAACAATGAAGAGACAGTTAGGGAGAGTTCCATTCACTTTTAACCAAGGTATACAAATACAGTAACAATGCTGAACATTCAACTCACCTGTGCCTGTTACACTTGATGTTACCACATACATCACAGCTGTAATCCTGGGAATGTGGTTCTTGCAGTTCTAAGTGCTAGTCAAAATAAAACAAAGGAAAGTGTCATTCTTCACAAGTCTAACAGACAGGTCCGCATTTGCCATTTTTAATTGGATGCGAGACAAATGATCAAATCTGATGGCATCAAAATGATGGTATAAAGCCGCTTTAGAACAGATTTATTTATGCCACTGTCACAAATAAGTTTTGGATAGAACGCTGATAAAGGTCTGAGTCATATCCTGTTGCTCGAATACTTGTAGCTATTTGAGCCCCGCCAAGCCAAGCTTTTGATACTTCAAGTGAGCCCAGTTGATTGGAAGGCTATGGGCAACAAGCAAATTTAGCACTTCCTACTTAGGCACAACTTTTTAACTTGAAATACTGTATACCATATTTTTCCGTGTATAAGACACCCCCATGTATAAGATGCCCTCCACTTTTCTAATCCAAAATTAAGAAATCTAAGTGGGGCTTAGCAAGTGTAGGGAGAAAGGGATCAAAGCGCTGCAGGATCGCTTTGATCCCTGTTTTCCCCTCCACTTGTTTTTGTTCTCTCCTCAGCTTACTTCCATGTATAAGACGACCCTCAATTTTTAGTCTAACAATTTTAGACAAAAGCATAGTCTTATACACTGAAAAATATGGTACATATAGGCACAGGCCCTGGTGTACATTTAATCTAAGGCAGACTACCTTGTAAAGTTATGGATGTTATTCAATCGCAATAATTTGAGGCAAAGTCTCTGAATTATCAATAGGTTACTAAACAGATGGCATAAAACAATAAAAAGGAGAAATGTTCTTTGTTTTTTATTATGATGTAATATTCATATAACACAAGAACATTGTGTAGCATATAGATTTCATCCATATAAATGTGTATATTTTACAATTATTGCTGTGTTATCCGGTAACACAACAAATAGCTATCAATAGTTAATTAATCATCAATTTTTTAACCAGTAGTAACTGAATGGTATAAAACTAACAACTTTAAAAACCCTGTTAATTATCAGAAAGCCATACTGAATGGAAGAAGTCTAGGGAAGAGTCTGCTTGCACATTTTCTTTCACCTAACTTTTTTTCCCAAAACCATTTTAATATGTAGTAATTAAAAAGGAATTCTCACTGATTAAACTTTTTAAAGTTCTATCAATTAAAACCAAGAAACATTACAACCTGATAGTAATAAACACAAACAAGGTTTAGCCATTATGCATGTGCTGTATGAAGATATACTGTACTAATGAAATAAAATACACAAATTAAATTGAACATTACCTTAGTTTTATGTTTGATTGTAAATAGAATATTTGGTAAGAGGGAATCTGGTCCTAAGGAAAAATAGAATGTGGCAACTCCCGCAACAAATGACCAGAAGATCATTAGCATATGAAGATACCTTAAAGATAAAGGGAAAAAATTATACTTGACAGGAACATGCAGACAGTATCACATTTCTGCTCCTAACTTTGGAAGATTATACCTAACCCAATGCATGCCACTTCATATAAAACTGACACAACTATAAGCACATAAGCCAGAATGCACTAGTCAATCAGGTTAGCATTAAGTGCAGTAACGTGAAACACAGTGGTGAATTGGTACTAGTTAGCAAGTTACATGTTTTTTGTTGTTTAGTCATTAAGTCGTGTCCGACTCTTCGTGACCCCATGGACCAGGGCACGCCAGGCCCTCCCGTCTTCCACTGCCTCCCGGAGTTTGGTCACATTTCATTTTGGTAGCTTCGATGACACTGTCTATCCATCTCGTCCTCTGTCATCCCCTTCTCCTCCTGCCTTCACACTTTCTGAACATCAGACTCTTTTCCAGGGAGTCTTCTCTTCTTATGAGATGCCCAAAGTATTGGAGCCTCAGCTTCAGGATCTGTCCTTCCAGTGAGCACTCAGGGTTGATTTCCTTCAGAATGGATAGGTTTGTTCTCCTTATTACTACATATATCCCTTATTATAACTCATGCATGACAAGGGATACAAGTGATGAACTGTTAACAAGCAACAACATGATACTGCAGTTTATGCCACTGCACTTACAAGGTAACTCACCAACAAGATTCTGCCCATCAACTTCAAAAATAGTATATAAAATATAAGAGCCCTGATTCCTATAGGGATCTTACTCCAGAGTGAGTGAAATTGCAGAGGTTGTTTCAGTGAACTGCAGCTAATTAGTAAAGTGCCAGTCTCAACTCTAATTTGTGACTGACACACATCCAGACATACAACCACCACTTTGTTAACTGATTGCAATTTGTCAGCCTGATTTACATGATATCACTTACTCCAGAGCAAAACGTAATAGGATCCCGCCCAGACATTTAAGCAGGCTGTACCTGTGAAATGTTGAAAAGGCTTATTATACACTTGGGTTGTAGACAGGTTCTCCCAGATCAGTTCAGGCCTTAATTTCAGGATGGATCCCAAAATAAAACAAAAGCAATTCAGCCCCATTCAACTCAATTTGATCCAGATCACACTGTAAATTATGACTACCAGTCTCCCACTGAATTGCACTGGAAAACCAAAGGGGCTATACCTTTTACATGTATGAACTGATGTTTACATAATCTGTTGACACTATAAAACCTGAAGAGGAGAGGAAGCCTGCCAAATTTCACACAGTTAACTTAAGGGGTTTGTGTGCCAGGTGACCTTAAATTTAGTTTTGTTTTGTTTTTAATATCATTCTAAAAAGCCAAGACACTTGGATGAGCCTTACACATTCATGCTGTTTTTATCCTCTCAAAAAGTTTACTATTTAGAGCCCTTTTAAAAAACCTGCAAGTTTACAATTGGAGAAATCCATGAAAGGGCCATTTTTAAAAACTGTTTTGGAGATGGGTAAACATACAGTGGGGTCTTGACTTGAGAACTTAATCCGTATTGGAAGGCGGTTCTCAAGTCAAAAAGTTCTCAGGTCAAATCTGCATTTCCCATAGGAATGCATTGAAAACCATTTGATCCGTATCTGCTCTTTTCCGTCCATAGAAACTAATGGGAAGCTGCTATTCTGCCTTCGACCACTAGAGGGGGATATTTTGTTTCTTTTTTTCAAAGGTCAAGAAAGGTTCAGGGAAGGCAGGGAAAAGACAGTCCAGGCAGTTCAGTACCAGACAGTCCGAAGACTGTCTCCCAATCCACTCTCTAAACACTGGGAGGAGTGAGGAAGCAGACAGGCACCCTTTTCACTGGCCAACAGTTAACTGAAAGTTCAAATTTTGCACTTTCCCTGCCTCCCACGTGGGTTTTTTTCAGTTCTTAACTCAAATCTAAGTATGTAAGTCAAGTCAATAGTTTCCTATGAGAGCGGTTCTTAAGTCAAAATGTTCTTAACTCGAGCCGTTCTTAAGTCAAGACCCCACTGTACTGCACTGGAAGACAGCACAGAAAATACAGGTACTTGGTGGACAGGCAGGCAGCAGTGCTTGACATAGTGGGAAAACAGACACAGGGCACATCTATACACTACTGTGAAAATATGGTGAATGAATCCACTGTGAAGTCCCACCCAGGAAATCACAGTTCCTTTGAATTTGCTTCAGCCAACCACACAAAAGTCAGCAGAGAAAGTGGAGGAAATTGGCACTCAGCCTCATCTACACCTTGTTGATCATTTGAATCCTCTTCAGGGTGGATATGATTTAAATTAAAATTGCTATTTAATCAATTTGATTTTTATCCTGTTCTTCCTACACCTACTGCTGGGTATGCTTGCTTTTCTCTGCTTTTCCATTTCTTCCTTCCTTCTTTCCTTTTAAACATTTGTTGTCCCAGGGTTAGGATAGCTTGTTGACCAAAGAAAACTGAAAAGTGGGGATACAGCAGAGACAGGAGGAAGTTTTCTGTCAGTCTTGTTTCTAGCTTGTTAACCATCCAGATTTGTAGGAGGCATAGTTAGAGCAGATCTACCTTAGAACTTTCTTCTCTCTCACTCTCTGCTAATTCCTCACCGCTGCCCACCCTGCTTGGGTCATCTAGCTGCTCTAGCGATAGATCAGCGAGCCACTAGGTTCTGTAGCAGAGTTTGAAGAATTTAAAGTAGACAAGTTATGTGTTAATCAAAACAACTGAGTTAAGGCAAGATCTGTCTCCTGGTGTCAATTTTGAAAAACTGTGAAATCTCCACTAGGGAAGTAAAACCCTGAAGCACTGGAAAACCACAGCTAGTCAATGTTAACAACACTAAAAGGATCAATATTTTAATTCTGTATAAGGCAACTTCCTATGTTCCTGTAATGTTTTGACTTCGGTCGTTCAAATCAGGATTTTAATACATGCAGCCCACAGGAAATCTGGTAATCATTAGTCTGAAACACACAAGTCCCAGTGGGGATTTCATGTCAATAGGGAGGCCTGGAAAACCACCACCAGGAACCAGGCCTTTTTGATACCGTCCACAACATTCTGGAACATGTTGCCTGTGGATGTAACACTAGGCACCCTCCCTCCTGTCCTTCAGGAGATGGGTTAAAACTCTGCTTTTCAACTAGGCCTTCAAGAACATCCTCCCCCATCACAGATCCATTCAGTTTGAATTTTATTTTGATTGCTGTTGTCTTTAGGGATTCATTCTTGTCATTTTACCTGTTTGCTTTGTTTATGATGGGAGTGTAGGGTTTTATTTGGGGGGAGGGAACAGCCCAGAGCAGTAGCTTGCCACTAGATGGCTAACATATATAGTAAGTGCAATAAATAAGTAAATAATAAATAAAAATGAGTCATAATAATTTATCCCAAAAGCCCTATTAGGGTCATAATCAGTCAGTTCCAACTTGATGAAACATAACAACAAACAATACTGGAATAATAACCAGTAATGGTATCATGAGCAAATCTAGGAACCTGCAACATGAGAAGCCTGAGAAATTCAGATGAATAAAGGATTCCTACAATTCTTAAATCTACTCAAAGTGATTATAAACATCTGTCCTAATAAAAGTAAGCTGACTGATGCCGAGAACAATCAGCTACAGTACACAAATAAGAAACAAAGTTTACTGTCTAGCTTTCGGATGCACTGCCTCAAAGTACTCACCATAATGATTTAAAAACATAATATTCCATTAAAAATTTTAATATCCTAGATTCAAAACATAATTTGCTTCCATACCTGAAAGTGTTAAAGCATTGGTTCAAAGGTGAAAAATGGGGGGGGGGGGGGGAAGCAATGTGACAAATTCTCATTGTACAACCTAAACAATGTGAGGTGGTTGCCAGAATGTCTGGCACAATGTTTTAGTGGTGACACTACCTAAGTTCTTAGTTTGTGATATCTCCTTAATTTCTACAACTTGAAGCATTGCTTATTTTTTTTTCTAAGAATTTGGAAAAAATAAAATAAGATTTGCAGCTATATGGGGGTGCTATGTTAAAGAGACTGACTTCCAATCTAAACAAGATATGGGATCGCCAGCTTCAGAAAGCCTGGGGACCAATATTTTCCACCTGCAGACCAACCACGGGGCTGCATCAGTCCCCAAAATAAACAATTTTAAAAGAAAAATCAAAACTGAATGATAGGGTTATGAACAGTTCGTTCACGAACTTTTTCTCATTTGTTCTACATTCTTCTTCTTTATAAATTGCTTGTTTTAAAAGCACTATAGCCTGTTTGTCTGCTAAAAACACCTGCATTCAGAGTAATTCTCTCATTATTGGTTAACCGCATCTGCCCTTCCAAACGCTTACTCTGAAGTGTGTTTTGGTGTAATTGTGTCTAAACACTAAAGATCTTTTAACAGTGCCGACATAACCTCGGGAACATTGTTATTTTTTTAAAAACTGCTGTCTTGAAGAGTGACCAGAATTTTCCAAGACTTGACAACCTTGATCAGGCAAGCGGCATTCTTAACTGGCATTATTTCCTATGGCTCTTTCAATGTCTGCCCCTGTTTTCAGCTGCCATGTGCTTGGTAAAGAAGTAGCACCAACTCGGCTATTCCTGGAAGTTAAGATAGAGAGCCCGCCAATAACTTTTATTCACACCCCTTTGAACGGTCACTATACAAAGTTTTCTTGACAAATTACCCGAAGACGCGCCCACAACGAGCAGTCCCCACCCAACCCACTCCCTCCTCCTCCTCCTCCTCCTCCTCCTCCTCCTCCTTACCAGCTGAGGAGGAAGATAGCCAGGCTGAGCCCCAGGAAGATGCAGCCCAAGCCCGGGAAGCGGCGGCAAGTATCGCGCAACGCCTCCACTCGACGCAGGCGCCCGGACAGCCTCTCCCCGGACTTGGGCCCCCACCACATGGCGGGAACACACGCCCCCCCCCACCAGGGAATCCCTATCCTCTCCCCTCCAGGCACAGAAAAGACCCCCCACGGCCCGAAGCTTCCGGTTTCCTCACATGATCCCTCACCACGTGACTCTTTCCCCCCCCCCATCTCTCTCTACGTCCACCACTAGGGACGTCCCACTCGGAGCCTCCCGAAACTAGGAAACGCTTCGCGCGGCGGTTCGGGTTGCTCCTCAAGGCGGCGTGGCCTTTTTTTTCGGGGGGGGGGGATGCGAGCAGTCCTCTCGCGTCCTTCCTCGGCCTCCTTCGAGAAATGGGCAAGAACAGCCAGGAAGGCTGCAAAATGGAGGCGAACTAGCATCTCCTTTGTGAACTACAGTACATGCACTACCCCCCAATAAACCCCCCACACCCCGAGAATTTCTTTAAACACTCCCCCCTTTCTTGCAACGTAATCATTCCCCCCCCAACTCTGCTTCTGATCGAGGGGGAAGGAAAAACAAAAACCCGGACTCTTGACCACCACCACCCCCAATATCCTCGAAGCACCATCTGGCGGAGCCCATTAAAGGAAAGAGAAGAATCAGCAGAAGAAAATAACGACGGCTTCAAACACGGGAAATAAGGAGATTCGGGGCATTTCGATCAGAGAGAGAGAGAGAGAGAGAGAGAGTAGCAGTCGCTGCTGATGGCCGCCTTAATGCTTCGCTTTAGTATCCCCCCCCCCCCCAAATGACATCGGACACTTGTCTTGTTTTGGCTGCAGTACAGATTAAGAAAATGGCCCCGTTGAGACTTCCACCTCTCCCGATGACCTCTCCGCGTCACTTTTACCAAACAGAAGGGACCGTGAAGACTTTTCTGTCCCGCCCCTCTGGCGCTCTCCGGACCCCAACGCCCCTTCCGAGCCCTCATTTCCACTCCACGGACCTTTTGACCGCTCCTTGAAACGAAGCTACACGACCCACGCTGCCCAAGCCAGCACCCCCCTCCTAGGTCCCCGAGGGTCACGCCGTTAAGGAAGAGCATCCGCGCACTTGCTTGCTTTCGCCCCTACCACCACCTCCACCCCCCTCTCTCTTACCGGCTGAACAGCAGCGTTGCCACACTGAGACCCAAGAGAAGGCAGCAAAAGAGCGGGTACTGGCGGCAGATGTCGCGCAGCGCCTCCAGCCCACGCAGGCGCCGGCACAGTCTCTCGCCGGCCACGCGTGCCCACCGCATCGCGGGTAAAGGCAGAGGGCCGCGCAACCCCGGCCGCTAACCGGGGAGAGCTCCAGCCTGTCAAGCATCGGGAAGGACCCCCCCAGGCGGGCCACTTCCGGCTTCGCCACGTGACCGCCTCCTCGCGTCACGTGGGCCGAAGGCCATCTTCCGCCCAGGAGAGGCGTGAACGGCTTTTGTTTGCAGACTTCCAGCAGCCGTCTGGACGCTTCGTTTATTCTCCCCCCCCCCCCCCCCGCGGCTCTATGGAAATTGTAAGAGTCGGGTCGTAAGAGCCCAATATCTGACGAACGGTTTTGAGATGGGCGAGCGGACAGTAAAGGAACTGGAGCATTTTCGCACTTTCTTCCTAGGTAGCAAAAACAACATACAACAAACACAAGCACGGTGGCGTTTTAAAGATTTATTTCGTGAGCTTTCTCTGAAAGAGTGGGTTTCCACGAAAACGCGCAGTCTTCCGTCTTCAAGAGGCCACAATACTTTTCTGGATTTTTTTTTTAGTTACGCAGCAGAAAAAGTACAAAACCAGGAGTAGGTGTTACCTTTATAGACCACTGAAGAAATCATGGAGACGAAGTTCATCCTCATGTTTGTACTTCCGATCACCATATATGGGTATGAAAGCAGGACAGTTCAGAAAACCGATAGGGAAAAACTGATTCGTGTGAAATAGGGTGCTGGAGGAGAGCATGGTGGATACCCTGGACTGCTAGGAAGACCAGCAGTGAGTCCTAGATCAAATCAGGGCTGAACTATGTTGAAACTTTGGGCTCATCATGAGAAGGCAGGATTGACTGGAAAGGAAAATACTGCTGGAAAAGGTGGAAGGCGGCAGAAAAAGAGGAAGATTAAATATGAGATGGACGGAGTCCCTTAAGAAAACTACAGGTTTGAGTTTACAAGAGCTCCACAGAGCAGTTGAGGACAGGGCATTTTGGAGATTGCGCATTCACAGCGTCACTGTAAGTCAGAGGCTACTTGAAAGCACATAACAGCAACAAGGAAATCACAATTTGCTAGCTTTGGATCAGATGTCTACTTTATTTATTTATTTATTTATTAAATTTATGCCCCACCCCTCTAGACCATGTCTACTCAGGGCGGCTTACAACAAAAAATATATCAATATAAAATATATATAATCATAAAAAAATACATTTACTATATTAGTACTGTAAATAAATAAATAAAAACTGGGTTGTGATATCCAATTAACAGCTTCCTCAACTGTAACTTTAAAGCCACAATGCTACTGCAGCCTAGGCACCCTTTCTAACTGACATCTAAGACAAATACGTGGCAAAATCCAACCGCCAAGAACTTTTGGACTCTTCAGTTATTGGTGCATACCCGACAAAGTGTACATTTGATCCACCATAGCCAGCAGATTGTATGATTTCTTTAGTGGCCTATAAAAGTATCACCTGCTCCTACATTTGTATTATCTAATAACCACAGAGCTCTCTTTTATTTCATGCAGAAACTGGTCACCCGTTACTTCTTTGAACACTGCTGTAGAAAGTAAAGGCACTCAATATGGCAGCACTACAAAAAACCTGACAATTCAACACATACATGAAAACATATTACCAAGGCCAACAAATTTCACTCTGCTTCACATGTCAACTATCTAGTCAGCCCAGAAAGACTGCAACTGAACCTGGGCCTTTCTGCATGGTAAGGATATACCATCCCTTGTGCCTATATGTTAGGACGGAAACCTTGAATCATATGTAGCCCACCTTTCAGGGTTATTGATTGGATTAATTACTGGAAATGCTTGCACTGTAAATCAAATCACAAGATTCTAATCATGAGATTCAAGAACACTGCTTAACCTTTTGTTTTTGGCCTTTGACTTCATGTTTAGAGAGGGGATGTTTGTATTTGTAAAAGAAAACAAATATCCTGGGCCCAGGTGGCCAGGATCCCCTGTCTTGCCTCCCTGAATTGACCTGTACACTTAGGGGTCGCTGGGTAGCACACATGGCCAGTGTCCTGCTCATCAGGCCAATCTCCTATTAAGGCCAGCTGCTGCTGCTTTGCTTTCCTGCACTTCTGCCCACTTAGCATCCTGTCCCCTGGCTGGAGTGGCCAGAAGAGCAGGAAGGCAAAGAAGTGGCAGCCAGGCTTCATAGGAGATTGGCCCAATAAGCAGAACGCTAGCTCGATGAGCAGGACAATGGCATGCGCACTGCACGGTGACCCTTAAGTGGATGGGTTTGTTTGGGCAGGATCAGGGATTTCAGACACCTGGACCCAGGATATTCTTAATAGTTTATGAATACAGTGGTGCCTCGCATTACGTTAATTTGTTCCAGCGAAATCACTGTAGAACGAAAACATCGTAATGCAAAAATAAAAAGCCCATTGAAACACATTGAAACCCCTTCAATGCATTCCAGTGGGCTGGAAACTCACCGTCCAGCGAAGACCCTCCATAGGGCGGCCATTTTTGGTGCCTATGCAGCAAGGAATCCGTCTCAGAAAACAGCGGGGAGCCATTTTATTTACCCGGTGGCCATTTTGAAACCGCAGATCAGCTGGAGGAAAATAGTCATTTTGCGAAGAATCAGTTCCCAAAGCAGGGAACCGATCATCGCAAAGCGAAAAAAACCCAGACCATCATTTTGCGCTAAGGTCGTAATGCGGTTTCGTCATAATGCAGGGCAATCATAAAGCGAGGCACCACTGTACAAATATCCAACTCTACTTAGAATCCTTTATCTCTGGCCATGCTGAATCAGGTTTTTGTGAGTTTTAAGTCCAAAACAGCCAAAGGACCAAATGTTGACCCACCGCTACTGAGTAACATTGTGGCTGAAATTCAACAGCAAGTCACAACTAGAGTAGGCACACTGAATCAGTGGGGAAGTTCCATTGATGATTCAATGATCCTCCTCTCCTTGCAATTTGCTACTGGATTTCAGTCAACTATTTGTTGTAAGCTGCTGCTTGGTCCCTTCTGACAATCTTGTGAATTAATAACCTTCAAAAGATTCTGTTATTAACAGGCTTTCTTAGGACTTGCAAACTAAAGGCCACGGTTTTCCTCTTTAGAGTAATCTAGTTCGTGTTCAGTCTTCCTTCTCTTTAGAACCTAGACAGAGTGCCAACTAATTTAGGATACTAAAACTCCACCTTCAGCCACTACATTTCAAAACTTCCTTTACTCTTGAAGAGAAAGTAAGAAGCCAGTGTCACCATTTAAATAAAAACTAACAGTGACACTTTAAAGCAGGATATAGGCAACTGTGGTCCTCCATTTGTTATAGAACTACTAGCATTCCTCACCATTGACTTATGCTCACTAAAGCTGAAAATGGAAGTTTCAATCTCAATTAGAGCGTAAGACATGCAGCTGCAGTTACATTGTTACTTTAGAGCAGCCACACACAGCAGAGTTTATGTAACAAGAGCAACATGCCTAAAACTTTAACATAGCTTTCATTTATTACAGTCCACTTCCTCAGACAGGAATACTTAAGGCACAGATTATGATTTCTATAAACCATATATATGGTTGTGGTGCTATGGGGACCAAGTGAAATAGGATACTGATGCCTTCTGCGTTATTAATAATGTGCATTCAGAGTGTTGTAACACCCCCTATATGGGGGCTGCCCTATGTTTGATCACACCTTTCCAGTTGTGGCTCACCTGCATTGGCTTCCTGTTTTTTGTTGTTGTTTTTTTTTTTTAGACCAGCAGGTTCAAGGATTTGGTTCTAGTTTATAAAGCCCTGTGGGATGTGGTGGCAATGTGGGTTAAACTGCAGAAGCCTCCGTGCTGCAAGGTCAGAAGACCAGCAGTCATACCATTGCTTGTCCCAGCTTCTGCCAACAGAGCAGTTTGAAAGCATGTAAATGTGAGTAGATAAATAGGTACCACCTCGGTGGGAAGGTAACAGTGTTCTGTGTCTAGTCGCGCTGGCCACGTGACAACAGAAACCGTCTTTGGACAAACGCTGGTTCTATGGCTTGGAAATGGGGATGAGCACCGCGCCCTCTAGAGTCGGACATGACTGGACTAAATGTCAAGGGGAACTTTAACCTTTACAAAGCCCCAAATGATTTAGGGGCGTGGTATCTGTCAAGAGCTCTCCCTCAGAACATGAGCCTGTCACACTCATTCTTCACAGGTCTTGCTTTGTTGTGTTCCCACACCGAGAGGGGCAAAGACAACTATTACTAGAAATCACACCTCTTTGGTTTTGGCCCCATCCTTATGGAATGGGCTCCTGTTAGAAGTACTCCAGGATCTCTCCCTCCAATCCTTTATGATGCTAAAGACCATTCTCTATCAAGAAGCATTTAAGGATATCCATGTTTTAATTAATTTATATCTGTGTTCCCTGTTTTTGGCATTATTTGGGTTTTAATGTGATCTATGGTTTATTTGTGGGTGTGAATATTGGTTTTTGTGGCATCAGTTATTCTTTGTTGTAAATTGCTTAGAATAGCACCAGTACTAAGCCACACAGTCTATAAATAAAATGCTATAACAATAAGTAATGAGCTTGTTAAGCTGCTAAGAGATTATGGTTAGGCTACTGCTTCTGAAGTATAGATGCAAATAACTTTTCTTTACAAGAAGTGGTTCTGCTGAGGCCAGATCTGCCAAATCATTGGAACCTACACATTAGAGTTAATAGTCTAACCAATGTCTGATAGCAGGTAGCCAATCTGCCTACCTATTGGCAAGTAGTTTATGTTATCAACACTCTGAACATTCATTACATGCATTGAAAAACTCACAACTACTGTCACTGAAACTTCATCTAGACCAGTGGTTCTCAAACTTGAGTCCCCAGATGTTCTTGGACTGCAATTCTCAGAATCCTTCACTGAGTGCTGTGCTGACCAAGATTTCTGGGAGTTGCAGTCCAAGAACATCTAGGGACCTAAGTTTAAGAACCACTGACCTAGACAACCATTTACTCTGACTTCAAAGCTGTTGCTTCAAATGTTGCACTTCATGGCTAGTATACAGTCTGTTACATGTGCAGCTCTTCCTTCCCTGCCACTTGTGAAGATGAATTCAACAACCCTTTGCATGAGTGGAACACCTATTTAAAGCAATGGGTAGTTCTCCCCCTTCTGAAACTGAAAGCTGGAGATTGGTAAGGCTCAGGCAAAGCTCTTTAAACAGGGCTGTTACAGTCTACAAAGACAATATGATACAAACTTGTGTAAGGAAGTCGACTGTAATCCACAAAGTCTTACAGTGAAATAAATCTGAGTCTTAAAAAGGTTCAAAAATACTTTCACTGTTATAATCACTGCAATAAACATGCTTATAGAAAGAGACTGGAACAATAAGTATTACAGCTTTGTGATGTTAGAAATCATAAGGGCAAACCTTGATTATGTAACAAAAGAGCTTTAAGCAGACCCATCCTTTGTTTTAATTTTTTACATTGTACAAGTATAAACAGGCTCCCACGGCCAAGTATGAGTTAGAACTATTTCAAATAAGTTGCTACTTTTTCATTTTCACTCACAAAAATATTTTTGCCCCTTTTCAAATATTAAACAAGTTCCTATACTTGCTTATTTTTATCAATACCATGCATCAATCAAAACCATTATCCAAAAACAATTTAGACATACACACAACTGCTCAGAATTAGTTATGCACATATCAAGAACCTAACTTAGAATTTGAAAAATGCATGAACTGAAGATCCCAAAACTGGCATTTAACAAGTGTCAAGTAATGGTGGATTTGGTGTACATATACGCCATTCAAATTATGAGGGCAGTTCTCAAACTACTAAAATATACCTCAGATTTTTATTGTTATTTTGTCAGTTAATCATTCCTGAAGCTATAAAAAGTAAACACTATTATTTTAGAATATAGAAGACAATTCGCAAGTCTTTTCAGACAACTGTTTACCTCCCATGTACCAGATATAGTTTTTATCACATAAATTTGGCAGTGTGCGTTCATTTCATATGAATTAATCCAACCTTGGTGATCTATGATATAATCACTATGTCTTTACACCTAATTGAACCCAATCCCAGATGGTGATGCTTACCTTTAAAGTTTACACAGCTTCAGATCCAAATATCAGCAGTTACCTATACAGGCAAGGCTCTCCTCCAAGTATCTCAGGTACACTGTATCCCCAAGGGAGATAGCCTTCTTGACTACTGAAGTATACTTCTGTAATTCCAGTTGTATAACTCAAAACTGCAGTGTTCTTCCAGGACAGATTCAACTGCAGCCCATACTGAAGCTGCTTTGCTGTCAGCTCAAAACATAACTTCTTTGCCATGATATTTTAACTGGGTGACGGGATACAGTCAATCAATCTTTGCTTTCAGAAATGTTTCAGTAACAAATTCTCATGTATTTCCTCAATAATCAACATTATTATTATATTATTCTCATGTATTTCCTCAATAATCAACTAATCCCATTATTCTCCCTGCTGCTGGTACTGAGTTGGTAAGCATTTATGATGCTGCAATTCTATAGCTGTATAATTTGAACTAAATGGTTCTCATGCTGGTATCCTCTGAAATACATCTCTCAAATCAGGGGTGAGCAAAGTGCAGCCTGTAGGCTGCAAAATTATCCCAAGGCTACTGTAGTATCTTCTAGACCTCCATGCCTTTCCTCTCCATTATAAAAGAAACATTTTAAAGTCCAATGTTCTTCGAACACTATTTTTCAATTGAGACAGATCATCGGGAGATGCTTCCTCCCCAAAAGAAAATAAATAATGGAAGTGGCTGTTTGGGCATTTCTGGTTTTCATTTCATATTTTTGAATTTTTCTGAGCCTGGTGTGGCCTGTGGCAGGCACTGAGTTAGATGTTTGGCTCTGCAGCCTTCCCTAGTTGCCCCATTCTGCTTTATATATCTTGAACTTAGAATGGATCTTGAGTTCTCTGCATGGAATTTCTACTCACAGGCATTCTTGGGTTATTATACCATTCCCAAAAATCTGCCGCTGAACGTAGGGTAGTCAGCACTGGTTTACTTCCCCATTTGGCTCATAAAAGTCACCATGTCCCCTCTTGGAGAGTGTGTGTGTGGGGGGGTCAATTTATCCATGTTCTGAGGGGCTGCAGCACCCCTACCACCCCAACACCTAGTTTTAAAATTTTCTCAAAAAATGTTTTGGCAAGTAGAGGTGCAATGGGCCCTTTTCACGAAAAAAGTTTTATAAGAAAAATGGGTGGAGGGTGAGATTTACAAAAACAGCCCTCCAAGCCCCAGAGATGAACACATGGGTGTCCCCAGTCTTCAGCAGGTTGCCCACTCGTCACTTAAAGAGGTTGTGTGAAAGAGTAACAACACAAGATGAGTAATAACACAAATAACTACCTCCCTGCAAATCCTCTATCCAGCTTCTGGTAGTGATTCTCTTCACAGAAATATCTCACCTGTCTTACCAAGTATACATAATATATTGTTTTATCTACTTACCTTGAATTGGTCATACTAATCACCTCTATGCCATTTATTCAGAACAGCAGATAAGCAGGAAATAATCAACCAACTGTTCCATTACTCTGTTGTCTCATATATTATGATAAAATGCTTTTATATAAAAATGTTGTTCATTTAATAGACTGAAACATTTTTACATGTTGTTCCCAGAGAATTGCAGGCCTATTGTTTTAAGACAGTGCAGAACTTTCACCTCCATCTTGTCCATGTAGAATATCAGAGTGCGCTAAATCATCCTATCTAGTTATGTGGCACAACACAAACAGTATAACTGTGGAGGTGCACTGCCCCAAGAAATCATCATAGACATTATCAGTTACATAGAGTTATTTGATTTAGCATGCAATTGATAATGTCTATGGTGATTTCTTAACTTGGAGCAATTTGCCTCCAAAAGTTACACTATTTGCATAACTATTCAAGAGGATTTTTGCCAATGCATATAAAAACGTATAGCTTTAATGTCACACTAAGTTGCAGCACAGCTGCACTAAAGAAAATGTAACATAATTCTCCTTTTCATCTCCATCAATTAAAGCCAACAACATTCAGTGCAAGATAAACACCACAGATATAACTTTTAAAGCAAACATTTTATCTATAAATGCCAGAAGCAACTTTGAGTGGAAGTTCCCCATTGAAAGAGCTGCAAAATCACAAGTTAGCCAAACTCCATACATCTGCAAAGGGTCTATATAATATTAAATGAAGAGCTGCTTAATATACTGTGAACTCCCTACTGTACAGTTCCAAGAGGTTTTCTCTCTCTTTGACATGAAGATCTAAATTCTCATGCCAAAGTGTCTTAAAACACATATTTTCTTTAAAAATGGCACCATTACCCCTCTAAACTACTTCACATAACATAGTGGACCGGGAAAGGAAAATCTTTCACACAACTGCCCTAATATAAGGATGTCCCATTTTTCCACAAAAGCTGACCAGAATCCTACCATGTAGCACTAAGTTCATCAGTATAAATCTTAGTTGTGAATTACCACAAGCTAACAAAGTAGCAGTGTTTGTTCTCAATACGCCAGGCACAGGACCCCACTGCACAAAACCAGATGCCTAAACTGACTTCTTAACTTCTGCCAGCTTATGGCTGAAATTTATGCCAACAGACTTACACTAGCATGGGCTTACACTTGCATAAGTTTTTATTTGGATTCTGGCTGCTGTTTGGGGCATTTCAGGGCAAATGGCATTTCAAACAGTTTCTATTTTCTTTTCATCTGTTGAATTACTTGTCAGAATGAGTCATATAACCACTTACTAAAATGATGACTGTCAAATGTACGTTTCCCTCATCAAGTTTTACATTTGGTACAGTCTCTACAAGTAGTGTTATTTATCAACTTCACTTATGTTCATCTCACACAAACCGCATAGCCAGGAATAACTCCTTAAATACAAGCTTCAAGAATATCTCTCCCCCTCTCCCCAGACATATAGAAAATTTGAATTCTTGGCCCTCAGAAAGTTGTAATACTAGTGAACTGAGTTATCTTCAGTTCTGGAATACACGTAGCCTCATCAGTATAAGCTAACAGAATTATAAACCAGAAGAATTTCTTTTATAATACAACACTAAATGTCTGCCTTGCTATGACAACAGTATAATATTCTCTACACAGATCTTTTTCCAATAACCACACTACTATTAGATGTTATGTACAACACTGACATCCAACACAACCAACCCAAGGCAGCCATTACCTTCAATACCAAATAATGAAATTTCATTTCCTTTACAGATCCAATTTTAAAGTGTTCAATCTTTTGGTTATTGTGGGTTTTTTGGGCTCTTTGGCCATGTTCTGAAGAACACAGCCAAAGAGCCCAAAAAGCCCACAACAACCATCAGATCCCGGCCGTGAAAGCCTTCGAGAATACATTGTTCAATCTTTCCTCTTAAAATATCAGTTTTTCACAACACAAGTTTCTACATGCATTTTACTGTAGGTTTTTCATTATACTGCTAAAAAACTGCACCAATATCAGAACAGTGCAAATAATGTTTAATTGTAAAAGTCATAATGGCTTGAATTCATAATTATTTAAGAACACTGTCAAGATTCTGGTACTTTTTACTCACCATTGCTTATAAACTATATAGATCAGTCCCAGTCAATTCTGACATGCACCCCTACACCCCACCTTATTTTCATAGCTGAAGTTGATGGATATTTCACCTCAATTTCAGCTTCTGTTTTATTACCAAATTTCATTTTGTATCTGCATCAACATCAAGTGAATAAAAAACTGATCTATCATTTTCTCTCCTCTCCAAGTCAAAATTAATGATGTTCAAAATCTACAAGTTTATTTTTCCAGCAGCGGGAGAGATTTGGAAGATTTGAATCAGAAAGCTTCTGTTTCTTCCTAGACCTCCACTAGCTATTAAGAAAAATTTGGCATGAACACCTTGACAGTGTTCTTTATAGGACTATGACAGTAAAGATGCCAGTTGGCACAACAGCCTCATTGAAGGGAGCATTTAAACCTCCTTGGCACTGGGACTGCCAGCACCAAGGATTACAATGAAATCAAAACTGTATTTAAGGCTACATTAGCAAACCTATGTTCCATAAGCTTCATCCTGTCAAGGTCTTAGAAGCTGAAGCAATACTCATGTTTCTCAGTCAAATATGGAAAGTAGAACTTTGCCACGGGCAGTATATGAAACTGTGGCAACAGGTGTCTCATTAAGCGGTGACTTTTTACCATCCAGCCACTCAGTTTCTCTTTTAACTAGCAAGGCACATTTACATATTCCCATGAATACTTGACAAATTTTAAATTACACTTTATGTCCCAGCTATCCCAGTAATTGACATACAATATACTA